>NC_091432.1:68090094-68409352 GCF_964237555.1 Oryctolagus cuniculus
AAGAATTTCAGTGAATCCCAGGCATCTACACACATACTTACATACATACCAAGGTAAACTATAATCAAATTACTAAAAACTAGTAACAAAAGAAAAAAATTAAAAAGTATCCAGAGGAAGGAAAAAGATGTATTACAAACAGAGAAAGAAATGAAAACTGAAGACTTTTCATAAAAAATGACAAAGAAGACAAAGGATTGGCTACTTTAAATTGTTAGAAAGGAGGCAAGCAGGTACTGGCACTGTGGCACAGTAGGTTAAGCCTATGCCTGCAGTTCCAGCATCCCATATGGGTGCTGGTTTGAGTCCTGGCTGATCCAGCTCCTTGCTAACAGCCTGGGAAACCAGCAGAAGATGGTTCAAGTGTTTGGGCCCCTGAACCCATATGGGAGACCTGGAAAAAGCTTCTGGCTCCTGATCGGCCATTGCAGCCATTTGAGGAATGAACCAGTGGATGGAAGACCTCTCTGTCTCTTCCTGTCTGGAACTCTGCCTATCAAATAAACAAATAAATCTTAAAAAAAGATGTAAACATTTTGCACAGTTGGTTAAGCAGTATGCAGGATGCCCACATCACATACTGGAGTGCTAGTTTAAGTCCTGGCTGCTCTGCTTCTGATCCAGCTTTTTGCTAATGCACATAGGAAGGCAGTGGAAGACAGCCCAAAGAATTTATGTCCCTGCCACCAATATGGGAAAGCAGTTGGAGTTCCTGATTCAAGGCTCTGTCTTACCCATCTCTGACTGTTGCTGGCATTTGACAAGTGAACCAATAGATGGGTAGATGGAATATCTCTGTCTCTGTCACTCCGCCTTTCCAGTGAATAAGTAAGTAAATAAATCTTTAAGAATAATTAAATAAATTGCTGAAAAATACATCCTGAAAGGAGAGAAGCAATAAATGTCTTCTGGTGGCAGTCATGGCATCAGCAGGTACATGAACATGGCCAAACTGCAAGTGGTTGTGGTACAAGATGTGGCACGGTGTTTAATGTTAGAGGCTCCATTCTCCTCAAGATGAATGGATGTGGCTTTTGCTGTGGTATGAGAATCTGATCAGTCTTTTTTTTCCTAAAGATTTATTTATTTATTATTTGGAAGGCAGAGTTACAGAGAGACAGAGGCGGAGATAGAGGTCTTCCATCTGCTGGTTCATTGCCCAAATGGCCACAATGACTAGAGCTGAGCCAATCCGAAGCTAGGAGCCAAGAGCCTCCTTTGGGTCTCCCACACAGGTACAGGGGCCCAAGGACCTGGGCCATCTTCCACTGCTTTCCCAGGACTTAGCAGAGAGCTGGATTGGAAATGGAGCAGCCAGGACTTGAACCAGTGCCTGTATGGGATGCTGGCACTGCAGGCAGTGGCTTTACCCACTATACCACAGAACCTGCCCCTGCTCAGTCTTTTTCCTTTGCTGACTTTAAACTTATTTTTCCACTTCCTTAGGCATCACTTAGAGGTACCTAAATAGCCTTTCAATATATTTTCTCTCTGCTCAGATCAAGTAAAACTATTTTCTATAACAGAACAAAGAAGAGTTCTTAAAAACAAGAAAAAAACTTAAATTTATTTCCTACCTACCCTATTTTCTTGTAACCATTTCAACCTGGTAGGTGGTGGGGTCAAATTAATGGAATACTGTACCTAAGGCATATAGCTACCTCCTTTATCCAAATTTATGCATTTCTTCAAATTTTCCTTCAAAACTCCTTTCCTATTCAAGCTTTCCTTGCCATTTACATGTTCTAGTCATTCCTTGGATGAATGACTGTTATAGAATGAATTATCCTCAGCCCTTAATTCATCTGTGGACGCCCTTACCCTTAATGTGACTTTAAGGAGACAATTAAGGTTAAATGAGGCCATAAGGTGGGGCCCTAATCCAATAGGACATATATCCTCATAGGCACAAGTAAGAGAGACCAGAGATCCATCCCTCTCTCTCCGAGAGAACAGGTATAGAAAGGTCATGTCAGGACACAGCAACTGTCTACAAGCTAGGAAGAAAGCTCTCATCAGCAATCAAATGTTACAGTTCCCTGATCTTGGACTTTCAGCTTTCAGAATTGTGAGGACATAAATTTCTGTTGTCAAGGCACCCAATCTGCGGCACTTTGTCATAACAGCTCTAACTTGCTGATACAACTACTGATAATCATAAGGTGGAGGGAATACAGCCTTCAAACTTCTTTATATAGAAAGTACAGCATCTTTATTTAACTCAGTTAAAATCCAAGATCTCCCTGCCACTTATAGACTGGAGTGAAATGGGCTTAAACCTTCCATTTCATAGCATATGAAAGACCACTGACCCTCAATTGATTTATTCAAATTTCCTAGCATATTTTTCCAAGGTCCCTGTGGATCCATTCCTGCAACCCTAAGTGGTGTATCATTTCAACTCTTGCCACTGGGTATATGGAATTTTAGGCTCCTCACCATTGTACACAAGAAGTTCTATTAACTCATGGTTTTGTGATTGCACCAACTTTACTTAAGGTTCCAGAGTGTGGAAGGGAACCATAATCCATTCTGCACAGTCATCTGTCTCCTAATTAGTTTTCTCTTTGACACTGGCCTGAGTTCCCAAACTAGTCACTCACTGTGTGATTCTCCCCCAGAACATTCTAAGAAATGAACTCCAACTTTACCTTCTCTTGCTGGGTCTATTGCACTTCCTTAACCCTGAGTTATTTAATTGAATAAAAAATGTCCTTCCCTTTACAGAGAAATCTGTCCATGTCACTCCCTTGTTTTAAACTCACTGGCCACCTCCTGATGGCATGCATGCAGAGACTAGGCCCTAGCCCAGCATTCCTTCACTCTTCAACATATGTCACCAATAACTGAAGCTCCATAAAGCACTGTCAGCCCTAATGGCCATGATACTTAGTCTGTCCTGCACAGAGGAGTCTGGCCCACTGATGTCAATGCTACTTTTGCCTGCTTCCTCACTGCTCCTGCAGGCCAGTCCTCCTGTCTCTTGGATAGCTTTCAGTTACCTACAATTCCTACCTGGAATTCAGTTACCTACAATTGTATACCTGCAATACAGTGGGTACTAAATAACTGTGATGGATGAACGTGTGAGGAAGTGAACAAATAAACACCCATGCTTGTAATCTTCCAAGGGATCTCTCTGCTTGGATGATGAAGTCCCAGGTCTGAAGGCTGATCAAAGGGTCATCCAGAAGCTGTGCCCAACCCATACAGTCAGCCTTCCACATCTGTGGGAGTCTAGGATACCAAAATCTGCAGATGCTAAAATCTGTGGGTGCTCCAGTCCCTTACATATATATAATATGGATATCTAACTTACATATATATATAACACATCATTTCTGGAGTACTTATATACAGGCTAATACACTCTCAATGCTACATAAATATTTGTTACACTGTATTAAGAAATATAGTCATTTGCCTCAAAAGGAAGCTTTGATTGACAATTAACTGCATATATGATGGTGTTCCCATATTATTATAACAAGACTGAAAAGTTTCTATAACCTAGTGACTCATATCTGTTTTATGTAGTACAATGCATTGCTCATGTGTTTGTGGGAAATCTGATGCAAACAAACCTATTGCATTGCCAGTCATATAAAAGTGTAATGCATACAATATGTGCAGTAAAAAGTATTGATAATAATAATAAATGACAAATTTTAGTGGTTTATGTATTGACTATACTTTTAAAATTTTTTAAATTGAGAGAAATAGATTAGGATAGAGGGACTTCAGATCCATTGGTACACTCCCCAAATGCCCATAATGGCCAGGGCTGAGCCATTCGGAATCTGGAAGCTGGGAATGCAATCTAGGTCTCCTACCTGGGTGACTGGTACCCAACTACTAGTCATTACCTGCTGCCTCCCAGCATGTGCACTAGCTGTGGCGGAATCAGGAGTGAAACCAGGTCTGATTCCAGATTCTCTGACATGGGATGCAAGTATCCCAAACAATGTCTTAAGTACTAGGCCAAACATTTGCCCTTACATTTTTCATCATTGTTAGAGTATATTCTTTATACTATAAAAAATAAGCTTACTACAAAACACTGTGTATTATAGCAACAGTATCCCCATAATCTTGTATTTACTGTGTATCTCTTTTTAAAAATATTTATTTTATTTGCAATGCAGAGAAATGAAGAGGGACAGGGAGGTGTAAGAAGGGGAAAGAGAGAGGGGGAGGAAGAAGGAAGATGTTCCATCCACTGATTCACTACTCAAAAGCCCACAACAGTCAGGGCTGGCCTAAGCTGAAGCCAGGAGCCTGAACTCTATTTGGTCTCCCATCTTGGTAGCAGTGACCTAAGTACTTGAGCCCTTATCTCTTATCTTCCCAGGATGTGCACTAGCAGGAAGCTGGATCAGAAGCAAAGTTGGCAGGACTCAAATCAGACATTTCGATATGGGATGCTGACATCCCAAATGCTGACTTAAATGCTTCATCAAATGCCTGGGCCTAATGTCTCTGAATGCATCATTTCCCCTCAGGCATGATTTAATCTCATGTTGTTTGTTTTCATCATGGTCCTAAGAGCAACAGGCTATGCCCTACACATACACACACACAGAGCACATAGCCTAGATGTGTAGACTATACCACCTAGCTTTGAATAAGTACACTCTGTGATGTTCACCTAACAAAAACTGCCTAATGATACATTTAACAGAATGCATCCCTACTGTTATGACTAACAATGAGAAAAACTGTCTGAATGTGTTTGGTACAGACATAACCACTAGAAGCCTAAGTTTGTAATGTACAAAGATATAACAATATAACAATTTTTCCTCAAATATTTCCAATCTGTGATTGGTTGAATACTCAGATGTGGAACCCACAGATACAGAGGGGGCTGACAGTATTTTCTGACACTCTCTAGTCTTCATCCCCCCAGCCCAACTTCCCAGACATCGTCAGGTGTTGTCAGAGACATGAAAAGCAGATACCACTCTGTTTTCTGGAAGCACCCTGGTAGGAATGGAGAGATACAAGCAGGCTACATCTTAACTTACCTGTTTGATTTCTAGCTCTTTCAAGCAATTGTTCTGTCTTCATCTTTCTCTGCCTGGAAGGAAGCAGACCATCTATGAACTCATATATCTCTCTTATAAAAGGCAATAATTCAAGGCAGTGACCAGAAAAACAACATTATCTAATCAGATTCTCATTTGGGCAGAGGGTTTATGCTTCTACCCTTTAAAGGATAAGTCACACATCAAGTAAAGACCAGGCCTAATGACCCATGCTTTCCACTAACTGACATTCCTCGTCCAGGATGTTCCTTCCCTCTTCCACCCTGAAACGTGCAATCCTATAACATTGTCCTGCAAGGATTCTCACATGTCATCTTCCTGGGCAGATAAAAAGACTATGGCCCAGAAACTGGTAATGATTTTCTCAGGGTCACTTGTAAATAAGGGGCAAAACAGGGACGAAAACTCTGTTTTCTGAACTTGCTCTTTGCACAGCACCCTCCTCTCCAGTTTGTGGTAGGTAGAAGGATGAAGGCACTTGTTTGGGGCAAACCCTCAGGCCCTGCTCTCTAACTAACTGGTCACACTAAATCCATAGTAACAGATTTGACTAAGCTTTAGTGACAGTCCTTCTCCTGAAAATAGTCTTGGGTTGGGAATGTGGAAGAGGTATAAGGAGGCCACAGGTAGCATGAGAAGAAATTAGGGGTTTAGATCATGAACTCCATCTTCTGATGTGGGATTACAAGAAGAGCTTAACTCTGTTCTTTCTCAACATTCTTTACAAACCCATTTTATTACTCTTACTTTTGGAAAAAGTCAACTAAAGTTACCAATATATACTTACCAGAGAAAATAAAATAGTGCACCAATGCAAACTGCAGAAATAATATCCATGATAAGCCATATGAACATATAGTATCCTGGTGTCTGCAAAACATGAAACCAACCACAGGTAATGAACTTTAAAGTTGGAAGGGGATTTTAGATCATATGGGCTCAGTCACTTGCTCTGCTGTCAGAGCTGGAGGACAGGAGGGGAGGAGAGACCAGGTGAAGGAGCCTTGACTGAGGTGGCAGTCTCACACATGGAGAGCACCTGCAGCTCCTCCTCCCAGTTACCTCTCACACAGGCAGGGGCTCAAACACCACTCCTTATTCTCAATACACACGTCTGAGGGAGTCCCAGAGAAATCACACAGCAAGTCCACTCAGGACCCAACACGCAAACCCCAGGTTTCTGGATTTCTAGTACCTACCTCTATGTTTTCCTTGTATGGCTTCCCAAACTTGGCTGTGTAGTCAAATCTACTAGGGCAGCTTTTAGTAACACACATTCCCGGGGCTGAGGACAGACCCAAGAATCAGAATTTTAACATGCTCCCCTGGCGATGCTGAAGCAATTAGTCTGTGACCCAGCTCTGGGGAACCACTGTCAAATCGTCACGCTTCAAAGAAGTATGTTAAAGTATAATTCTCCCTTACCTACATCTCTCCTCCCCTAAGTCCCTGGCACAAATCATCCATTTTCCAGGGCTCCACTTTCTGAATCTGCTCATATGAGTTTTATAATTCCCTGGTTTGACATTCCCTTCCCACCTCAACTGTTCCTCCTCAAATTTCACTTGATGTTACCAACTGGGCATTTTCTGTTTTCATGCCAACCTAACCCAAATTGTTTCCTTGAACTGAATAATAATAACATGAATGATTGTAACAATGATAACAACAACTGACAATCACTGGGCACTTACCAGGAGCTAGGCAAGTGTTCTAAGTACTTCAGGGGCATTTTCACATTTAATCTTTTTTTTTTTTTTTTTTTTTTTTTGGACAGGCAGAGTGGATAGTGAGAGAGAGAGACAGAGAGAAAGGTCTTCCTTTTTGTCATTGGTTCACCCTCTAATGGCCGCTGCGGCTGGCGCGCTGCAGCCGGCGCATCGCACTGATCCGAAGCCAGGAGCCAGGTGCTTCTCCTGGTCTCCTATGGGGTGCAGAGCCCAAGCACTTGGGCCATCATCCACTGTGCTCCGGGGCCACAGCAGAGAGCTGGCCTGGAAGAGGGGCAACCGGGACAGAATCCGGCGCCCCGACCGGGACTAGAACCTGGTGTGCCGGTGCCGCAGGCGGAGGATTAGCCTAGTGAGCCGCGGCGCCGGCCCACATTTAATCTTCACAACAGTCCTACAAGTCAGGTGCACGAGAAAGCTCTGAACCAATTTCCAGTAAATCAAGACTCTTGATCATTTCTGAGAAACATACTGATTGATTCCTAGGTTGTTGATTGCTCCAGGATGCCAACCTGGTGATCTGAGTATTCACCAAGAATCAGTTGTCCCTGTTCCCCAAAAACCAGGTCAACTGTACTTGTTATTGTAAGTATGCAATATAATTAAACGTTGCTTAAATCTCTAACATCTGAGTGAAATAATATCATTTTCTTTTTTTAAAAAATATTTTATTTTTATTCATTTGAAAATCGGAGTTACACAGAGAGAGGAGAGGCAGAGAGAAAGAGAGAGAGGTCTTCAATTTGATCGTTCACTCCCCAGTTGGCTGTAATAGCTAGAGCTGCACTAATCCGAAGCCAGGAGCTTCTTCCGGGTTCTCCTACACGTGTGCGGGGCCCAAGGACTTGGGCCATCCTGTACTGCTTTCCAAGGCATAGCAGAGAGCTGGATCGGAAGTGGAGCAGCTGGGTCTCGAACTGACACCCATATGGGATGCCCGCTCTTCAGGCAAGGGCGTTAACCTGCTGTGCCACAGCACTGGTCCCAAAATATACTATTTTCAAGAAAACTAAGCCAAACGTTTTCAAAGATTCCATGAAGACAGAATAGATCATTTTTTTAAATTGCAATTAGATTACGTGTCAAAAACATACTATCTGAGATTAGGGCAGGAGGACTAGAAAATTCAAGGCATATCTCTCAGATTGTCTGAATGATTTTAAGTATATTTTCTGTTTTAAAGAAACAAAAATTAGAAGTTATAACTAGATTTGTTTAAATAAGAAAGCATATAACTCAATCAGCTGAAGTATCTTCAAAGAAAATATTTTGCCTCTATCAAAAGGTGAATTTTTGGGGCCAGTGCTGTGGTGTAGTGGGTAAAGCCGCCGCCTACAGTGCTGGCATCCCATATAGGCACCGGTTCAAGTCCCATCTTCTCCACTTCTGATCCAGCTCTCTGCTATGGCCTGAGGAAGCAGAAGATGGCCCAAGTCCTTGAGCCCCTGCACCTGTGTGGGAGACCTGGAAGAACCTCCTGGCTCCCGGCTTCAGATCCGCTCAGTTCCAACCATTGCGGCCATCGGGGAGCGAACCAGTGGATGCAAGACCTCTCTCTCTCTCTCTCTCTCTCTCTCTGCCTCTCCTTCTCTCTGTGTGTAACTCTGTCAAATAGATAAGTGAATCTTTAAAAAAAATAAAAGGTGAATTTTTAAAATATGAGGTAAGGGCATGTTACATTGTTTATCAAAACCACAATACTCTTTCCAATTCTATTTGCAGGCCCCTATGCAACCTTACTTAGCTGTTCCTCTCATTCAAAAGGTAAAGTTTGTTTCTCTCACCTTGGCTCTGAACTTAATCATGTGATTCTCTTTAGCTAACAGAAAATTAGCAGACATAACACTGGGAAAATTTTGAAAACTTTGTGTGCACTGGGACTCTGCCTTCTGTTGTGACTGGTAACCCATCTGCATTAGGGGAACACACTCCAGTTAGCCTCCATAAAGGTGTTGCTACCACATGAAGAGAAACCGAGTTATCCCATTAAGACTCTAGACAAATGAATGAAGCCATCCTAGACCATCTCGTTCAGCCAAGCAGGCCCAGGCCAGAGGAAACACCTAGCCATCATACAGAACATAAGGTGTAATATTAGTTTGTTTTAAGACACTAAGTTTTAGATGGTTTCATTAAGCATTAAAAGCTAACTTACAGAGTGTGTGCATGTGGAGGAGTATATAAATTTTTTTTCCTGATCTCTCATTTCTTTCTCCCTCATAACTTTCTCTATTAACAGTGATCAGACCAAAGGTAATGGATAAAAGTGCTTCTACCACACTATTATTCTTCTCAGCCCTCAGAAAGCCAAACAGTTACCAGTAAATGTAACTGTCATATACATCACGATGGAAATACTGTTCCTAGGAGATAATAAGCCATATATGAATGTAGTATACAACTGTAGGGTTGGCATTTAGTCCTGAAGTGTTCACCTCTTTCATGTCTATTTACAGTGTATTCCTATTGACTAAGTGGGGAGGGGTCTGCTTTATAGAGTGCTTCATTGTTAAGTCAGTACCTGTTCTGTTTCTGGGATGTTCTTTTTGTGCATTAAAAAATTTCAAAATTAAAAACAAAACAAAACAAAAACATTAACTAATGTCTCCACCTTTACACACCTACATGATACAGCTAAAGTCTAAGTTGTAAAGTTTAACTCCAGATTGTAGACTGCCTAGAAAAGTCTGTGGGACACCACCCATTCCTGAACAAAATGACACATGAAAGGCTAGGAACAACACAATGAGTCCTTAAAAAAGTGTCCAGGCCAGGCATGGAAGATTTTTTTTTATCCTTTTATATTTTTTGAACTTTGAATCTCATGAAATATCGTGAATTCAAATATTAAAATAATGCCTGAAGAAATGGTAGCATCATTTAAGTAAATGTGCACCTCCAAAAGGAACTTTGACATTGATTCTAGAAGATAAGATTATGTAGGGGTATGCTGATTTCTAAGTTATACATTTTTTAAATGACTGAACTATGACCAAATTTACTTCTGTAATCAATTTAGAAAAATATAGTGGGGCTGACACTGTGGCATAGTGAGCTAAGCCTCCTCCTGGGTGCCGATATCCCATATGGGCACCGGTTTGAGGGCAGGCTGCTCCATTTCCTATCCAGCTCTCTGCGATGGCCTGGGAAAGCAGTGAAAGATGGCCCAAGTGCTTGGGCCCTTGCACCCACGTGGGAGACCCAGAAGAAGCTCCTGGCTCCTGGTTTTGGATCAGATAAGCTCTGGCCATTGTGGCCTTTTGGGGAGTGAACCAGAAAGGAAGACCTTTCTCACTCTACCTCTCAAGTAAGTAAATCAATCTTTTTTTTTTTTTAAAGAAAAATATAGTAAACACATGAAGGGGAGCTAAATGGGGACAGGTGGATGAACCTTAAATGATGGGTTCCTGAGCTGAGGGACCTGCCATTCAAAGTTCCCCTCAGGGTCAGCTCCAGAAACTGCCTAAGACACTAGAGAAAGAAGGGTCAGTGATTCCACATTTCCATCATAGGGCCTTAAAGAAGTACTGTGCCCTTGACCTTGATTCTTTTTCTCCAGTCCTGACACTGAGTTAGTTGGAAACAGACGCAAGTAAGGGTGGAGATATGAAAGGGAACCTGAGACTCCTCCCCACTTATGGTTCTGTGCCTAATGCTTCAACGTGCAAGGCAGTTTGAAGTTTGGGTGATTCCTTTTGACTGGACACTTAATACTGAAATGAGCCTTTATGATGACTAAAAGTGAACTCCTAAAAATCATCCAAGAGTGAGTGGAAAGGTTATGGGGAGTGAGTGGAAAGGTTATGGGAACTGAGTGAGATTTAATTCAAGGGCAGAAAGGCCTAGCTCACAGACCAGTTCTAGGGAAACAATGGAGCGCCATTGTGTCCCATTCAGTCAACCTATTCTCCACATCGATAGGAAAAACAGCCTGTAGCAGTAACTCATTAGCTCCCCCGACGGGTAATAACCACTAGGATTTAGATGGATTATAATTCGGTTTTCAGGTCCCCAAGCCTCTGGCAGTGAGTATCAGAAGGGCTATGATGGGAAACCAGGACAGGCAATTTGACACTGGTGCTATTTCTTCAAAGGCATTTTGTGAAGGACACACCATTTTCACTATAAAAACAAGCACTTCTGGTTTCCTCCCACATCCCATGCCCTTGCCCATTGTTGCTGCACCTCTAGGAAGCTGGGGCTGCAATGACCAATCTCTGGAGGCAGACTGAATCCCTACATCATGAGATGACATGGAAAACACTGTAGAGCTTCAGTTTCTACATGAAGTAATAACAGTGGCTAATATCAGAGAGTTAAATTAAATAATGTATGTAAAGCACATTTTAAGGGTTCAGTCTTATAACAATGCCCATGTCTCCCAGAAAGTCACAGGAGGATCTGGGTGAGGGAATGGAGAATGCCACATCTCAATACTCTTAGAAATCCCTGCTATTAAGTAGCTCCCAAGGGTCTGCACAGTCAACAACACAGGGATGGGGGATGGGGGATGGGGACACAAATTCCTTCTGTACCAGGCTTGGAAGAACACTCTGGGCAAGCAGCTCACCATGAAGAAGTGAGGGGAATCAAGCTGACTCAGGAGCGGAATGTTGTCTGTGGTCACCGAGTCAATCCTGGAGCACCAGGCCAGTGAGAAGAGCCAAGGCTCGTTGACCAGGTATAAGTTGATGTTGATGTTAGCTGCTTTATAATCCCTGGAACAAAAAGAGAACCCACAGAGGGTTTAGACCCAGCCTTGTTCTCATTATCTAGAAGGTGGAACAACCACCATCTTTGTGAAAGGCTACTGCCTATATCAGCAGAAGCAGCTGGTCCAGGGGCAACTTAGGATACCATGTGACAGCATGGGCTCATGTTGCAGTGAAATAAAGAACTGGATTTAATCCTGCTCCTATAGCAATAATAGTGGTGTGCTAGTAAACTATATGTCCTTAGGAGGGTTAGCAAAAAAACAAGAAAAGGAAAGAATGGAGGAAAAACTGAAAAAAGTAAGCCCTATTTGTAGCATCTGCAAATTTCCATAGCATAAACATTACTATTACAGGCAAATTCAAGCTATTACTGGTAAAAACCAATTTTTTAAAGTCCACGAATATTTAATAACTAGCTTCTACAAGGTTGTATGAGTCAGCTCTGGCATGCTACTTGTAACACCTATACTCAACTTGCTATACGACACTTACTACCCCACTCCAAAGATTTGCTCACCTACAACTCTTCTGAACTCCATCATGCAAGTTAAAGCAGAGAATGTATCCTATTCATCTCTGTATACCTAGCATAGTCTCTGACTCCATGTATATTAATTGAAGGAATTAACAAATATCTGGTAAACATTTTAAATTTCAAACGTGAAACATTTTATAAACACTCAGTAAGGACAAGAAAAACCCAAATTTTTCCAAAGCCCTATGACTCAGGGGATCCTTGTGTACTTTTTATAAACAGGAAGAAAACAAGGTAAGGACTGCTTAGTAATTCTAGTCTAGTTGTCACTATTTGAGTTCAGTTTCTCAGAAAACACACCATGTAATAAGTGCCTTCAAAGTTTTTAACATAAACCTGGTACAGCATATTGGAAACTGCTCTGCACTAGCCCAGGTTTGAATCCCAACTCTGCTATATACTGACTTGGCAAATATTTATTCTTGATGTACACACTGTAAAATAATAACACCACCATCTCCATTGTAAAGTGCTAGCAATTAGCTACCCAATATATTAGGATTATCTCTACAATTCCACAGATCACCTAAAGATAAATTTGAAGAACAGAAATTAGATATAATAGTAAAATGCTACTTCTGTTCCTCTTTTGAAATCCAAACTCAAAAATCAATCACAGAAGAGGTGTTCAGCATGCTGTTAAGCCATCAGTTGGAATGCCCATATTCCATATCAGAGAACCTGGCTTCAAGTCCCAGCTTTGCCTTCAAAGTTAGCGTCCTGCTGATCTGCACCCTGGGAAGCAGCAGGTGATGTTCAAGTGGTTGGGATCCTACAGCCCATGAGGAGACCTGAATTGAGTTCTGAGATTCTAGTTGGGCCTAGCCTTGGCAATTGCTGGTAATCAGGCAGTGAACCAGTGGATGGGAGCACCCTTTCCCTCAAATAACACTTTTTAAAAATCACAGTTCTGGGGCTGGCATCATGTTGTAGCAGGAAAAGCCAGTGCTTGTAGTGCACACATCCCATATGGTCACTGGTTCGTGTCCTGGCTGTTCTACTTCCAATGCAGCTCCCTGCTAATGGCCTGGGAAAAGCAGCAGAAGATGGCCCAGGTGTTTGAGTCCCTGCACCCACTTGGGAGACCAGAATGAAAGCTTCTGGCTCCTGGCTCCAACAGGGCCCAATTTTGGCTACTGTGGGCATGTGGGGAGTGAGCCAGTAGATGAGAGGTCTATTACTCTACCAATATCTCTCTCAAAAATATTTTTTTACTTATATAATTATCATATGATAAAGTTGCAGAGAACTATATACTTATATATATATATATACACACATGCAAATGAATATAAATTTGGAAAATTTGAATAAGATCAGTAGATTACATCAATGTAAATGTCTTGGTTGTGATACTGTACTATAGTTTTACAAAGTGTAACCACTGGAGGTACACAGAATCTTTATATACAGTTCATATATGTTAACTGTATCTATTCAATATGAAAAACTTAATTTTTAAAAACACTATTAATTTTAAAATATACTGTGGAGTTTACAGTATATACAGAAATAAAGTATATGAAAATAAAAGCACAAAGTATAGTAGACAGTACATGGAATTACACTGCCCTGAATTTTGAATATCCTTTATTTTACATTGTAGAATGTTAGATATTAACTCTAATAACTTAAGGACGCTGTTCATAATACCTAGAGAAAACACTAAAAAATAATTCAAAGACATAAATAGCTAGTATCGGAAAGGAATAACAAAAAACCCACAATGAATTGAGAGGACAAATAGAAAAAAGAGTATGACAGTGATGGAAACCAAACTATATTAATAAGTAAACTAAGTATTAATGGACCAAACATTCCAATTAAAGAGATTGGGCTAGCTCCACGGCTCACTAGGCTAATCCTCCGCCTGTGGCGCCAGCACCCCTGGTTCTAGTCCCAGTTGGGGCGCTGGATTCTGTCCCGGCTGCTCCTCTTCCAGTCCAGCTCTCTGCTGTGGCCCAGGAAGGCAATGGAGGATGGCCCAAGTGCTTGGGCCCTGCACCCGCATGGGAGACCAGGAGGAAGCACCTGGCTCCTGGCTTCGGATCGGAGCAGCGCCAGCCGTAGCGGCCATTTGAGGGGTGAATCAACGGAAAAAGGAAGACCTTTCTTTCTGTCTCTCTCACTGTCCACTCTGCCTGTTAAAAAAAAAAAAAAAAGCAGAGATTGTCCAACTAGATACAAAAGCAAGAGCCAATAATCTTGTTTATAAAGAGACATATTTTAAATATAAAGATGCAAAGTAATAGCAACATAAAACATACACAAACACAAATAGTAAGAAAGATAGTGTGCTGATATACACATAAGAAAAAGTAATATTCAAATAGGAATTATTACCAGAGACATTTTACAATGAGAAAATTCACCAAGAAGATACAATTATCCTGAAAGTAAATGCACCTAATAAAAGTGTTTCTTAAAGAAACCAAAAGAAAAAAGACAAAATAATTAAAAGGAGAAAGACACAAATAAACACCATAGTTGGAGATATTAAACACTCCTCTTTTGGTAACTGACATATTAGGCATAAGGAACTGTTCTTTTCTCTCTGACTGGAGGGACTGCTCCCAGAAGAAAGAAGACTGGAGGTTTAGACTACTCTCCTTGTTAATGTGATAGCTCTATCTTTTGTACATAGAATACTGACTTTTTTAGGAAGAGAGGCTTTTTATATGTAATGTTCTTAAAAAGGATATTCCTACTTAAGTGTTTCTTTATTAAATATTTTGTAAATAAACAATGAATTCATGAGGCATAGGTCTCTGGAGAATGACACATAAACTAGATAATTTTCTAGGAATAATAAAGGAAGCATTTCCTAGCCCAAATGCTTCCTTTGTGTGTGATAACCCTGAAAAACTTCCTTGGAAGCTTTATATATTACTCTGGGCCACAGAGTATGTGTCCAATAAAGGAAAAACACCTGCAGAGCTGGAACAATGTCTCTGATCTTTCCTGGCTTTGTGTGAGTCTCTTAACTGCCCACTGTATCCTTGAAACTAATAACAAATGTAGACAGTAGGCAGATTCTCTGATGTGTGTGACCCATGTGAAACCTAATCTTTTGTGTTAGTTCAACAGAAAGAAGAGGAGGAAAATTAGTATGCTTTTAAAAACATAATAAATCAACTCGAATCAAGTACATTTATAGAATAGTATACCCCACTATAGGTCTACTATAGGTCATACAGCTTTCAGGGGTATAAATTCACCAAGATAAATCATACAGTAGCCACAAAATAAGTTTTAATACATTTATAAAAATTGAGGGACCAGCACTGTTTTGTAGTGGGTCTTACGCGCCACCTGCAGTGCTGGCAACCCATATAGGTGCCAGTTCAAGTTCCGGCTGCCACTTCCAATTCAGCTCTCTGCTATGACCTGGGAAAGCAGTAGAAGATGGCTCAAGTCCTTGGGCTCCTGCGCCCATGTGGGAGACCCAGAAGAAGCTCCTGGCTTTAGGCTTTGGATCGGCACAGCTCCAGCAATTGTGGTCAATTGGGGAGTGAACCAGCAGATGGAAGACCTCTCTCCCTCTGCCTCTGCCTTGCTGTAACTCTGCCTTTCAAATAAATAAATAAATAAATATTTTTTAAGAAAGAAACTGAGAGAACAAATTAAGCCTACAGCAGGAGAATGAAAGTTTATAAAGATCAGAAATCAAGGAAATAGGAAAATAAAACTGCAATAGGAAAAAAGCTAACAAAACCAAAATTTAGCATTTTTAAGTGATCAAAAATTTCATAACCCTGATATAAGACTGACCAAGAAAAAGAGAGAAAATAAAAGTTTCCAGTATCAAAATACATTAACACTAGAGGTAGTAGTTGCCCAACATTGTCCATGTACTAACTATTGAATTGTTTACTTTAAAAACATTAACTTTATGTTACTGGAATTTTACTCCAATAAATTATTTAATTAAAATGCTAAAAGTACTAAAAATAGATCAGTTATAAGTGAGGAGATCGAATCAATAATAAAAGTCTCCCAGTCAAGAAAGTCCAAGTCCTGACAGAGTCACTGCTGAATTCTAGCAAACATCTAAAGAAGTAATGTCAATCTTTCTCAAACTCATCCACAAAACTGAAAAGAAGAATACTTCCAAACTGGTTTTAAAAAGCATTACTCTGATACAAAAGCCAGACAAGGACACAGTGAGAAAAGGATGGGCCAATGTCCCTGATGAACATAAATATCATCAATAAAATATTAGCAAACCAGTTCAACAGGATATTAAAAAAGATCATTCACTATGATCAAGTGAGATCTTTGGAAGCCAGGATGATTCAATAACTCAATAAATGTGACACATACAACATTAACAGTGAAGGACAAAAACCATAGATACAGAGAAAGTATTTGACAAAATCCATCCTTTCGTGATTAAAAATAATAATCATGTGTAGAAAGAATGTTCCTCAAAACAATAAAGGCCATATATAATGAGCCCACAGCTAACATTACACTCTGTGGTGAAAAGCTACAGGCATTTCCTCCAAGATCAGGAACACAAGGATGTCTTCTCTCATCACTTCTTTTTAACATAGTATTGGAAGTCCTGGCCAAAGCAATTAGGCAAGAGAAATAAATAAAAAGCCTCCAATGGGAAAGGAGGAAGTAAAACCCTTTCTGTTTACAGATGACATGGTCTCTTATACATAAATCCCTAAAGACTAAACCAAGAAAACTGATAAAAGACATAAATTCAGTAAAGCTGCAGGATACAAAATCCATGTGCAAAAATCCACAGTATTTTTTTTTTAAAGAATTACTTATTTATTTGAAAGAGTTACAGAGAGACAGGGAAAGAAGGAGCAAGACATCTTTCATCTGCTGGTTCATTCCCTAAATGGTTGCAACAGCCAGGGATGGGCCAAGCTGGATCCAAGAGCTTCATCTAGGTCTCCCATGTGTGTGGCTGGGGTCCAAGCACTTAGGCCATCTTCCACTGCTTTCCCAGGCCATTGGTAATGAAGTGGATTGGAAATGGAGCAGCTGGGACATGAGCCAGCACCCATATGGGATGCTGGCGTTACAGGCAGTGGCTTTATCCACTAGCCACAACACTGGTCCCCACAGTATTTCTATACACTAATAATGAACAATAGCAACAAAAATAAAATACTTAGGAATATATTTAATTAAAAAGATGAAGGATCTCATGCTATAAAACACTGTTGAAAGAACTTAGAGAAGACACAAACAGAAAGCTAACCCATATTTATGGATAAGAAAACTTAATATTGTTAAAATGTCTATACTAGCCAATGTTATCTACAGACAATGCAATCCCTGTTGAAATTCTGAGGTACTTTTTCACAGAAATAGAAAAACAATTTTTAAATTAATATGAAACCATGAAAGACTTCCAAGGAATCTTGAACAAAAAGAACAATGCTGGAGGCATCAGATTCCCTGCTTTTAAAATATACTAGAGTTACTATAATCAAAATAATGTGGTATTGGCATAAAAAAAGATACATCAACTCAACACAGAGAACAGACAGCCTGAAATAAACGCACCCACTTATGGCCCAGTGATTTTTGACAAAGGTGCCAAGAACACACAATGAGGAAAAGACAGTCTTCAGTAAAGGTGCTGGGAAGATGGGTTATCTTCATAGAGAAGAATGAAGTTAGACTCTTACTCACACCATATATAAATGATAAAGGTGTAACTATAACAGGGCTAGCATTATGGTATAATGGAGCCAGTTTGAGTCCTATCTACTCCACTCCTGATCCAATTCCATGCTATGTTACCTGGGAAAGCACTGGAATCTGGCCCAAGTCCTGGGACCCCTGCCACTCACATGGGAGACTCAGATGGAGTTTCAGGCTCCTGGCTTTGGTCTGGCCCAGCACTGGTCATTGTGGCCATTTGGGAAGTGAATCAGCAGATGGAAGATCTGTGTGTGTGTGTGTGTGTGTGTCTTTCTATCTCTCTTTCAAATAAACAAATCTTTAAAAAATAATAAAATGGTTGGAAATTCTGTGGCACAGTGAGTAAAGCCACTGCCTGCAATGCTGGCATTCTATATGGGCACCATTTGTGTTGCGACTGCTCCACTTCCAATACAGCTCCTTACTAATGGGCTGGGAAAAACAGCAGAAGATGGCCCACGTGCCTGGGCCGCTGCCACCCACATAGGAGAACTGGAAGAAGCTCTGGGTCCAGACCCAGCTATTGTGGCCATCTGTGGAACGAACCAGAGGTTGGAAGATCAATCAATCTCTCTGTCTCTCCCTCTCTCTCTATAACTCTCACTTTCAAAAAACAAATCTCAAATAAAATAAATAAAATAGTATAAAACAAGGCATCTCTATATTCACATAAATTTCAGTAAAATAAGGTATTTAAAACATTACTGATCAAAATATCAAGTTTACAATATCTCAAGCTTGTTCTGATGGATTAGGATGTGAACACTGATCACAGAGAATTTACTGAAAATATGGTTGCAATAAAAATATTCTTGTTATTACATAAATATTAAAGGTGTAACTGCTAACTTGGGTAACTTAGAAGTCTAACGCGGGGCCGGCGCCATGGCTCACTTGGTTAATCTGCCGCCTGCGGCGCCGGCATCCCATATGGGCGCCAGGTTCTAGTCCCAGTTGCTCCTCTTCCACTCCAGCTCTCTGCTATGGCCCAGGAAGGCAGTGGAGGATGGCCCAAGTCCTTGGGCCCCTGCACCTGCATGGGAGACCAGGAAGCAGCACCTGCTCCTGGCTTCGGATTGGCACAGCGCCAGCCATAGCAGCCATTTGAGGAGTGAACCAATGGAAGAAAGACCTTCCTGTTTTTCTCTCTCTCTCACTGTCTATAATTCTACCTGTCAAATAAAAAAAAAGAAGTCTGAGGCTAATGATTTAGAATAAAGTCCTGCTTGTGAACTTACACAATCAGCTTCGCAGTAGAGCAAATGAAAAACACCTGACTCTCCTTACTACAGCATACACATTCCTTATGGAGAAGGATTGAGTCTAGCTTACACTGATCTTGAACATGAAAATGTCATTGTATATTGTACATAGTACTACTCATATTACTTATTCATAATAAGTATTTGCTGAGCTAAATCATTTGACTTTATAGTAGGATCCTTGTTAAATCTGATGTCAGCTGCAGCTATGCCTGTGTAACTATGGCCACTGAGTAACTTTAAAGATACAGTAGGGGAAGAATTTGGTCCCTGAAGTCTCTAAGACCTATATTTAAATCCCAGGTCTACCACTGACCAATTCTATCAACTGGGGTGAACTAGCTAACTCTGTCAATGGGAAATGATAAATACACAGCACAACATAGAGGGATGGTGACACTAAAAGCAGCATCTAACATTTACTGTCATCTTATGTTTGCCCGGATTGCTGTGTGCATAATAAGAATGATCTTATTTAATCTTTTGACATTCCAACGAGTACCACTGTTAAAGCAACTTACAAAGGAGAAAATTGTGGTTGGTCACACATGTAGGAGATGGGTAGGCCAGGATGTGAAATAGCCAATGGTTTAACAAGCACAAACCATGACACATTATAAAGGCTCAATAAATAGAAGCTATTATGGTTATTTTCTGACTACTAGATTAACCTAAGGTAGCATTGGGAGAGAAAGAAATCATCTTTATGTCATTTCTATTTGAAAAAAAGTAAAGGGAAATAGAATTATGCTCAAAATGAAGTAGCTGAGTAGAGAAATCTTAAGGGCAATGGAGAGTAAAACATACATAATTTTCCAATGCTAAAAGGAAAAAAAGACATTATTCTATGATCAACCATGCTATAGCCAGAAACACAGAAAAAAGCAGGAACATGAACAAAAGTGCATGCAATAGCCTGGTTCATGCCTTGGTGTGCAGGAGGATGTACAGGGGAACTTTTATGACACCCAAGCAGACTGTGTATTATATTTGCATATATACACATGGGGATGGGGATGGGGATGGGGAGGAGGGAGGGAGGGAAGGAGGGAGGGAGGGAGGGAGGGAGAGAGAGAAAGTATCCAAAGAGGATTTTGTCTCTGAAGTATTTAGAATTATCTAACAGCCAGGGGATATGGATTAAATTAAGCAATTATCAATAACAGGTAAGTCTGGAAAATTTACCAGGTTATTCTAAAGTGCTTTCAATTCTGAAAATCTGTCTCCAGTTGTACACTGTAAATATGATAGTTAATAACTTTTTATTCTCATGCTTGTTTTTTTTGTCTTGATTTTTTTAGCCAACTTGGATTCAAAAGTTTTAGTTATTTACTTGAGAGGCTGAGAAGAGAAAGAAAGGAACACAGAGATAGAGTGAGCTCCCATCAGCTGATTCACTCTCCAAATGCCCACAAAGGCCAGGACTGGACAAGGCCAAAGCTGAGAATTCATTTCAGGTCTCCCACATGGGTAGGGGGAACACAATCACTTGGGCCATCACCACTGCTTTCTACAGTCTGCATTCACAAAAAACGGCAATTAGGAGCTAGAGCTAGGCATTGAAGCCAGACACTGAAAATGGGACACTGATAATAACATCTTAACTACTAGACTAAAAGCTCACCCCTTGAAGTTTTTAATAATAGTTATATTCACATGCCTACAAGAAATATCTGTATCACAAAAATATTTGAGTTAACATAATCCATCTGGTACTAGGAAGAGAAAAGAAGCAACTGTTTTTTAGTTCCTATTTTTCAGTGTTCTGCTAAGCCTACAACAAGGTGTGTTAAATGATGACAGACTTCAGCACAAAGGAGAAAGGACATTAGTTTATGCTCCTAGGGCATATTCCACATTTGATAAATGTTTGTGAGCAAAGAGAGGGAAGGAGGGATCAAGAAGATAACCATAAAAAGAAATCCTAAGATGGGAAGGGGAGGTTTAGTTTAGTTGCAACACACATTTTGTGAAAGTAAGGCAATCCTTGCCAAGAAAGCTGTGATCAAACACTTACTTAAACCCCCTGTAGAACAAATTCTTGTAGTCAACATTTATTGTACTGATATTTTCCTTTCCAAGTTCTTCCATGGTATATAAACGGCCCACCATTCGAAAACCAGGAGCATTTTCTCTGACGTACCCTCTATCATAGGCTGGCAACCAATAAATCTGCAAAGAGAAACAAAGTCCTTCCATGAATAATCACCTGTCCAGGTGTAAGAGGCCTCATACGGAATTGATGGAGTGCCATTTCAGCATTCCTAGTAGTCTACAGTGAGCAGAGAGAGATTCTAGCCCTTAATGAAAACAGACAATCTGATCTAATGTTAACTAATGAACTCTTATAATGGGGTTTTCAGCAAGGCTGTTCTAGAGCTGAGTTTTCTTAGGGATGCTCCATCCACAAGTTGACATTAAGTGTCAAGAGCCCACTGTATACAGAAAACCTCATACTACCAAGTGGCTAAAGAGTTGCTAATTATGGGATGAAGGTAGTAACCAAAAAAATCTGGGGTTGATGATTCTAAAAATCACTTGTAAGGAGTGGTTTCCTGCTGACAGATACTACTACCATTCATCTGTGGAAACAGTTCTATTTACAAGAGAGACTTTTTTTTTTACTCATAAAACTCCCATATTGAGAATTTAAGTTATTTGTAACAATTAACTGCTCAAAAGCACTTCTGAAAAACACGTGGAGTAAATCTCAGCTCAACTAAGAACCAGTTGTCTTTCTATAACATTCAGGAAAGTCAAGTCCTCAAATCCTCAGGGTTACTCAGGCTCTTTCTAACAGATCTATGTTGGTGACGTGCAGGTCACATCACATAGCTATTCCACACACAATCCTTTAACACTGGGGCTGATATTTCATGTAGTTTAGAATAGTAAATAGACTCAATGTTTTTCCTTACTCATATAACTTTCTCTGGTTCACTCTTATATTATCTCATGTAGCTGTTTATAACAATCTCCACTTCCATAGAAATAAGTTACTTAAAGATCTCAGACAAGAATTACAAGGTAGGTCAAATTCAACTACTATGTTTGTAGGACAAGGTACCCACATCCCAACCTCTACTGTAAATATCGAGATAGACATACCAGATGTGGCTCAATTTTAGAGTCAAGGATCACCTTTGTTACATGCTTGACAAATGAGTGTCTGAGAGGATGTTTTGCTGGAGGGCCATAAAGATCAAATATCACAAATTTATTTTCCTTCTTTGCAAGTTCCAACAAATCATCTAGTTTTGGAATCGACTGATTTCTTGCTCTGCGTTTATCAGCCTCTGATTGGTATGGCATATTGAAATATGGTCTGCGCTAAAAATAAAT
The DNA here is from genome assembly GCF_964237555.1 of Oryctolagus cuniculus. Taxonomy (NCBI): domain Eukaryota; kingdom Metazoa; phylum Chordata; class Mammalia; order Lagomorpha; family Leporidae; genus Oryctolagus; species Oryctolagus cuniculus. The sequence continues at coordinate 68,112,400 of NC_091432.1, forward strand.
ACATCAAAGAATACATTGGTTCCCATCAAAACCGTTTTCTAGTTCTGTTATGTAGTCCCATACATCGCTCCATATTGCTCCATTACCATTCAATCTAGCCTCTGAAATACTAGTTGTAACATAAAGGGTGCCCGGAAGGGAAATAAAATGTGATCTCTACCAGTAGTTATGGTGTTTGGAACGATTCATTCTGTATTCTAGAACCTGTTGTGTATTTGCACTGAAAGAACGTCATTCTGCTCTTGACCTTTCTTTCCAGCCTTTTGTCTCCCACCTTAAGGTAATACATCTCTTTTCAGTCACATTGGCTTCCTGCATGTGCTTCCACTGTTCTAGTTTTGTGTAAAAGGAAGAACACGCGCTTTGTCTTCAAACTGAACTGGATTCAATCCCATTCTATTTTCCTTCCTTGCTACATCCACCTGCTAAAATCCTACCCTCAACTTTTTCACATGATATCTCTTTCATTAAACTTTCCTTAACTATTCCTGAAACAAAGATAGTTCAAGAGCTTTAAATCCCAATGGTCTATTTTAATGCCTCTGGTATCTCAGTCTGCCTTCTGTAGTTATTTTCACATCTTAGACCCAAGCTCAAATCTTGGCTCCATACACTTCTTGTTGTGCACCCTTGGTAAATCCATTTATTTTTTTAAAATTTGTTCCAACAGATTGGGCCAGCATTGTGGCATAGCTGTTAAAGCTACTGCCTGCAGTGTTGGCATCCCATATGGGTGCTGGTTCAAGTCCCAGAAGCTCCACTTCCAATCCAGCTCTCTGTTATAAACTGAGAAAGCAGTAGAAGATGGCCCAAGTCCTTGGGTCCCTGCACCCACATGGGAGACCTGGAAGAAGCTCCTGGCTCTGGATTGACCCAGCTAAAGCTGCTGCAGCCATCTGGGGAGTGAACCAGCAGACAGAAACCATCCCCATCCCCATTACCTCTGTGTAAACTCTGTCTTTCAAATAATAAATCTTTCAAAAAATTTATTTCATTAGAGACAGACAATAAAAGAACTACTTGTTCACTTCCCCACATACCCTCAATGGCTGGGGCTGGGCCAGGTGAAAGCCGAAAGCCAGAAGCCAGGAATGCAATCCAGATCTCCCATATGGATAACAGAGACCCTCTTCTTGAGCCATCACCTGCTGCTTCCCACGGTGTGCATTAGGAGGAAGCTACAAATCCAAGCACTCCAAAATGAGATGCAGATATACCAACTGGCATCTTAACTGTTAGGCCAAATACCTACAGCAGGGAAAAGCATTTAAATTCTTAAAGTCTTCTAACTTCCCAAACTACAAAATGGGGAAGGGGAGAGGTATCTATGTATTATCCCTACAGTTATTTTTAAGATTAAATATATTTATACTTTCTTGGAATATGCTTGGTACATAGGAAAGCACACAATTCACATTAGTTCCCTATCTACTGATTCTACTGGAGTGTTATTACTTCATTGCTGAAAGTGTCAAATACTCTTTGCAATAAGCATTTTGCATTACACAAAGCAGGCCATACAAACTCTGGCTATATTAAATTTAATAGATGGTACTTTTATCACCATTTGCCAATTTTAGACCATTTGCCAGTGTAGGCCATAAAAGGCTACCTCTGGAAGAAGCAGTAACTCCTCACATATTCTTAAAACTCAAGTATTCTCTCTGCACCACTGCGTTTTCATACTCATGTGCACATTTGCTATTTACTCTTATCTTTCCATTGGCCTCCTAAACAAATTGCCCTTTCTCTCACTTTTCTTTAATTTCTTCAATGATAACTTGTTATTTAGTAGCATGTTGTTTAATTTCCATGCATTTTTAAGTTCTTGTTGATTTCTAATTTTATTCATTTGTGGTCTGAGACAATCCATGGTATGATTTCAATCTTCTTAAATTTATGGAGACTTGATTTGTGGACTAATATATAGTCTATGCTAGAAAATGTTCCATGTGCTGAGGAGAGGAACATATATTCTGTAGCTATTAGGTGAAAAGTTCCATGAATATCTTTTATGTCCACTTGCTCAATACTATGGTTTAACTCTCATGTATCTTTTTGTTTTGTGCTTGGATAATCTCCATTGATGACAGTGGAGTACTGAAGTCCCCACTATTACTGTATTGGAGTCTGTCTCTACCTCTAGGTCTAACAGTATTTAATATATATATATTATATATATACATATGGTCTATATTATATAATATGTATATAGTATTGTGTTGGGTGAATATATGATTGCTATATCTTCTTAATCAATCCTTTTATCAATATATAATATCCTTACCTCTTTTTATACTTTTTGATTTAAAATGTTTCATCTGATATGAGGATACCTATTCCTATTTGTTTTTGGTTTCTATTCTCCTGGTATATCTTTTCTCAGCCTTTCACTTTTAGACTATGTGTATATTTACTAGTAAAGTGAGTTACTTGTAGGTAGCATATTTAGATCTTTTTTTTTTTAATATGTTCAGCCAACCTGAATCTTTTGACTGGGGAATTTAATCCATTACATTTTAGTTAAAAGTTAAATTTTAAGTTACATTTTAGTTAAAAGCTAATGCCTGTCAATCTGTTGACTTGCTGAACCTTCTCACTGTACCCTTCCTCGCACCTGCACTCCCACTCTTCTTCCTCTTCTCTCTCCTATTCCCACTCTTAATTTTTAATTTACTTTTTTTAATTTTCAGTTTACTTTATACTCATTAACTCTACACTAAATAAAGAGTTCAACAAACAGTATGAGGAAAAAAATTGTTCCTCAACAGTAGAGACAAGGGCTGGAAACAATTGTTAAATTTCAAAATGTCAATTTCAATCCTCTACATGACATTTTAGATACTCTATTAGTTACCACAGATAAGGAAAACATATGGTATTTGTCTTTTTGGAGCTTGCTATTTTCACTAAGTATAATGGTTTCCAGTTGAATCAATTTTATCACAAGACAGAATTTCTTTTTTTTTTAACCACTGTGCACTATTCCATAGTGTGTGTGTGTGTGTGTGTGTGTGTGTATATATATATATGTCATAATTTCTTTATCCAGTCACAGTCAATGGACATCTGGGTTGATTCCGTATCTTAGCTATTGTGAATTGAGCCACAATGATCATGGGCTTACAGGTAACTCTTTCATATGCTGATTTCATTTCATCTGGGTAAATTCCCAGGAGTGGGATTGCTGGGTCATACAGTAGATCTATTTTCAGCTTTCTGAGGTATCTCCATACTGTCATCCACAGTGGCTGTACCAGTTTACATCCCCACTAACAGTGAATTAGGGCATGTTTTTCTTTTTAAATTTTAAAAAATTTTTTTGTCAGCCAGAGTTAGACAGTAAGAGAGAGAGAGAGAGAGAGTTATAGACAGTGAGAGAGAGACAGAGAGAAAGGTCTTCCTTCCATTGGTTCACACCCCAAATGGCTGCCACCACCGGCGCTGTGCTGATCCGAAGCCAGGAGCCAGGTACTTCCTCCCAGTCTCCCACGCGGGTGCAGGGACCCAAGCACATGGGCCATCCTTCACTGCCCTCCCAGGCCACAGCAGAGAGCTGGACTGGAAGAGAAACAACCAGGACTAGAACCCGGGGTGCTGGTGCCGCAGGTAGAGGATTAGCCAAGTCAGCCACTGTGTTGGCCAGGGCATGTTTTTCTATACAACCTCACCAAGATTTACTGTTTATTGATTTCTGTATTAGAGCCATTCTAAACGGGGTGAGGTGAAATCTCATTGGGTTGTAATTCCATTTCCCTTATGGCTAGGGACCCTAAGCATTTTTTCATGTGCCTGTTGGCCATTTTAACTTCCTCTTTTGAAAAATGCCTGTTCAAATCCTTTGCCCATTTCTTAACTGGATTGCTTGTTTTGTTGTTGTTGCATTTCTTGAGCTCTTTGTAGATTCTGGATATTAATCATTTATCAATTTCATAGTTTTCAAATATTTCTCCCATTCTACTGGTTGCCTCTTCACTTTGCTGAGTGTTTCTTTTACAGTACAGAAGCTTCTCAGCTTGATGTGATCCCATTTTTCTATTTTGGGCTTTGATTGCTTGTGCTTCTGTTGTCTTTTCCAAAAACTCGTTGCCTATGCCAATGTCTTAGAGAATTTCCCCAATGTTGTTGTAATTTGATGGTATTGGATCATAGATTTAGGTCACCAAAATAACCTTCACAATTAATTGCTTTGCTGTGAAAAAGTAGCCAATCCTCCTAATCTTATAAGTTGCAAGCTAACACTCTTTCAACCACCTTCTAATTACAATAAAGAAAGCCCTACAATGGTACATAAAAATAAATTCACTAGATAATTATATTTGAATCTCAATTTTCAGGATACTTCTTGGTCACCACAAAAACAGCATGACTAAATACTACTATAAGCATACAACCTACACATGCCAAAATAAATATCTTAATCTCAAAAATCACCCACCAAAATTTGTTACAATAATATACAATATATTCAACCCTACCAGTTACAATCAATACAAGATAGTTACAACAGGAGATGGTTTTGAAAAAATATTTGAAAACCAAAGCAACATAATATTAAATTACATAGTTCTCACAGTTCTAACTATGACCACTGACATGAAAAATGAGTGTTGTCGGGGCCAGCACCGTGGCACACTAGGTTAATCCTCCACCTGTGGTGCTGGCATCCCATATGGGTGTCGGTTCTAGTCCTGGTTGCTCTTCTTCTGGTCCAGCTCTCTGCTGTGGCCCCAGAAAGCAGTGGAGGATGGCCCAAGTGCTTGGGCTTCTGCACTCGTATGGAAAACCAGGAAGAAGCACTTGGTTACTGGCTTTGAATCGGCATAGCTCTGGCCATTGCAGCCATTTGGGGGGTGGACCATCGGATGGAAGACCTTTCTCTCTGTCTCTCTCTCTCACTGTCTGTAACTCTACCTGTAAAATAAATAAAAAATCTTAAACAAATTAAAAAAAATGAGTGTTGTCTTTAAAGGAAAAGTGTGGAGAAGATGCTGCTTGGGACACCTGCATCACATACTAGAGTAGCAAGTTCAAATGCTGGCTACTCTGTACTTCTAATTCTGCTTTTTGAAAAAAAAAAAAGATTTATTTAGTTATTTGAAAGTCAGAATTACACACAGAGAGAAGGAGAGGCAGAGAGAGAGAGAGAGAGGTCTTCCATCTGCTGGTTCACTCCCCAGTTGGTCATAATGGCCGGGGCTGCACTGATCCGAAACCAGGAGTCAGGAGATTCTTCCAGGTCTCTAACATGGGCGCAGGGGCCCAAGGACCTGGGCCATCCTCTACTGTTTTCCCAGGCCATAGTAGAGAGCTGGATCAGAAGTAGAGCAACCGGGACTCGAAATGGTGTCATATGGGATGCTGGTACTGCAGGTGGCGGCTTTACCCACTACGCTACAGTGCAGGCCCAGTCTTGGCCTTAGCAGGCATCTGGAGAGTGAACTAGTAGATAGAAGTTCTCTCTCTCTCTCCCTCCCCAACCATCACTCTGCCTTGAAAATAAATAAATCTAAGAAACACAACTAATGATCACTAAGTCCCAATAAAGACTACCAAGGAAAATTACTAATTAAAATTATCAGCCACATACTCATCAACCCCACTGTTTCATCAAATATTTCAGCCTGAAATTTTCAAGTTTAATTCTAAAAATCATAAGACTTTTCTCAGCTATATATTACATATAAGATAAAATAACAGCCTTCCCCTCTAGAAGATATATATAAAAACATTAACTGGCTAAGTAATCTAACATATACATGCTAATTGAGCATCTCTTGCTTTTATGTGCCCATGTATTCATGTATGTATGAGGAGACATATTATGGAGCCTACACATAGACATAGAGGAGGTCATTGTTTTCATATAACAAAACAGAATTTATGAGTTATGGACCCCTAAGAAGACAAACATTCTGGGGAGCTACAGTTATTATAAATCCGTTTTCACCTAGTTCTTATATTTACATGAGCTAATAGAATGAATTTGAAGTGAAATCTCACTGGAAAAGGCCATCTTTACATATTTATTCACTTTTCATTATTTTTACAGGAAATGTTACCAGACGGCCCTCAGGATCAACATCAAATAAAAATCCATTCTACTGTTAGTACATAATCAAAACTATCTTGAAGTTTATTTTATTAATTACACTACTATCTGATAAGGGACTTATGATCACAGCTGACCCCCACAGCTTGCTCTATCTGCTACCACATGTGCTAGTAATCCAGATGCCTGTTGTCTATACAATTGAGATGTTTATTTTCAAAACTGAAATCCCAAATGAGTATATCTGATTAGGCAGAACCTAGGTCACAGAGATTTTTCCTAGGAAAAAGATAAACTGTAATTAGAAGTTGTTTGTTTTTTTTATCTTGAGAAGGCAGACTGACCTTTGCACACTGCAAATTTAACCTTTTACCCACTTCAAAATACTCAAGGATAATTCTCAAATCACTTATTTAAGCATTCGTATAATCTCCCTTCAACATGTTTTTCCTATTATAATCTCAATCTAGCTCCTATCTATCCTGCCCCTCCCTCCTTAATTCCCACCTACTCTTCTTCCTTCCCTCACATCCTCCTTTCCTTCAACTCTCCTCCCTCCTCTCCCTCTCCTCTCCCTCCCCTCCCCTACCTCTCTCTCTCTCTCACCACCACCATTATTGTCTATGGTTCCCCTTACTATTGATCTTTCCCATGGGGCCAGTGCTGTGGCATAGTGGGTAAGGCCGCCGCCTGCAGTGCCGGCATCCCATATGGGTGCCAATTCGAATCCTGGCTGCTCCACTTCCAATCCAGCTCTCTGCTGTGGCGTGGGAAAGCAGAAGATGGCCCAAGTCCTTGGGTCCCTGCACCCACATGGAAGACCTGGAAGAATCTCCTGGCTCCTGGCTTCAAATTGGCGCAGCTCCAGCCGTAGCAGCCAACTGGGGAGTGAACCAGCAGATGGAAGACCCTTCTCTCTCTCTCTCTGCTTCTCCTTCTCTCTGTGTGTAACTCTGACTTTCAAATAAATAAATCTTAAAAAAGCATTGATCTTTCCTTAGCACAAATGGCATTATCTTTGAAGTCCATATTCTTCATCTTCCTTAAGAGGGAATATTCATTCTCCACAAGCATTATTAGCCTCTATATCTCCTTCCAGAATACCCTACTTAGAAGTTGTTCTTGTGTGCTCTTAAAGCAATCTCAAATTAACTGTAGTTTATAAAGTATTTTATTACAATTGTCTATTTTTTTCTGGTGGTAAGATTTTTTCCCAAGAAAACTTTTATTTAAGGAATGCAAACTTCATGCATTTCATAAATACAACTTTAGGAACACAGTGGTTCTTCCCATCATATGCGCCCTCTCACCCTTCTTCCTCATCCCTCTCCTATTCCCATTCTTATTTTACACCAAGATCTATTTTTAATTAACTTTATACACATACAACTAACTCTATACTAAGTAAATAGTTGAACAAATTGTATGAAAAGAAAACAAAAAACTGTTCCTCAACAGTTGAGACAAGGGCTGTTCAAAGTCATTGCATCTCAGCGTCAACTTCACTTCTACTGATTACTTTTTTTTTTTTTGACAGGCAGAGTGGACAGTGAGAGAGAGAGACAGAGAGAAAGGTCTTCCTTTGCCATTGGTTCACCCTCCAATGGCCGCCGCAGCGTGCTGGCGCACCACGCTGATCCGATGGCAGGAGCCAGGTACTTCTCCTGGTCTCCCATGGGGTGCAGGGCCCAAGGACTTGGGCCATCCTCCACTGCACTCCCTGGCCACAGCAGAGAGCTGGCCTGGAAGAAGGGCAACTGGGACAGAATCCGGCGCCCTGACTGGGACTAGAACCCAGTGTACCAGCGCTGCAAGGCGGAGGATTAGCCTAGTGAGCCGCAGCGCCGGCCTACTGATTACCTTTTAAGTGCTCTATTAGTTATCACAATCTGGGTAGAACATACGGTATCTGTCCTTTTGGGACTGGCTTATTTCACTATGTATGGTGTTTTCTATTTTCATCCATTTTGTTGCAAACAGAATTTTTTTTACAGCTGTGTAGTATTCCATGGTGTACATATCTCATAATTTCCTTATCCAGTCTTCAGTAGACAGACATTAATGTTGATTCCATATCTTAGCTATTGTGAATTAAGCTGCAATAAACAAGGGGGTACAAATCATTTTCATTGGTTTCCAGAATTTATTTTTCTTTTGATTTCTTCTATGACCCACTGTACATTCAGGAGCATGCTATTCAGTCTCCATGTGTTTGCATATGTTCTAGATATTCTTGAGTTGTTGATTCCCAGCTTCATTCCATTGTGGTCAGAGAAGATGCAGGGTATGATTTCAATATTTTTGATTTTGCTGAGACTTGATTTATGGCCTAGCATATGTTCTATCCTAGACAAAGTTCCATGCACTGGTGAGAAGAATGTGCATACTGCAATTGTAGGAACAAAAATTCTGTAGATATCTGTAACGTCCGTTTGGTCTGTAGTGTTGATTAACTGTGTTATTTTCTTGCTGATTTTCCATCTGGTTGATCTGTCCATTGCTGAAAGTGGGGTATTAAGGTCCCTTATTACTACTGTATTGGAGTCTATGTCTCCCTTTGGACCTATGAACATTTCTTTTAGATAACTAGATGCCCTGTAATCAGGTGCATATATGTTTATTATAGTCATATCTTCCTGTTGAACTGATCCCTTCATCATTACATAGTGCCCTTTGTCTCTTTTAGCAGTTTCTGTGTTAAAGTCTATTTTGTCTGATATTAGGGTGGCTACACCAGCTCTTTTTTGGATTCTGTCGCCGTGGAATATCTTTTTCCATCCTTTCACTTTCAGTCTGCATATCTTTGTTGGTGAGATATATTTCTTGTAGACAGCAAACAGATGGGTTTCGTTTTTTAATCAATTCAGCCAGCCTGTATCTTTTAACTGGAGAATTGAAGCCATTTACATTCAAGGTGACTATTGATAACTAATGACTTGATCCTGTCATTTTTCCATAAATATTCCTAATGTTTACTTTGGATTTCCTTTGTATTTTTAGTGGAGGATTTTCTGCTTTCAGCTTCTTTCATAGTAATGACCAGGTTTCTGTGTTTCTGTGTGTAGCACATCCTTAAGCATCTTTTCTAAGGCTGGATGAGTGATGACAAATTCTTTCAACTTCTGTTTGTTATGGAAGATCTTTGTTTCACCTTCATTCATAAACAAGAGCTTTTCAGGGTATGGTATTCTAGGTTGACAGTTTTTTTTTCTCTTAAAACTTTGAATATATCTTGCATTTTCTACTAGCCTGTAGCGTTTCTGATGAGAAATTCACTGTGGGTCTAATTGGAGATCCTCTGAAAGTAATCTGGCATTTCTCTCCTGCACATTTTAGAATCTTTTCTTTATGTTTTACTGTGGAGAGTTTGACTATAAGGTGTCGTGATGAAGATCTTTTCTGGTCATGTCTATTAGGAGTTCTATGTGCTTCTTGTACTTGGATATCTTTCTTTCTCCAAATTAGGGAAGTTTTCTGTAATTATTTCACTAAAAAGGTCTTCTAATCCATTCTCTCTGTCCATGCCACCTGGAACTCTAAGACCCATATGTTGGGTTGTTTGATAGTATCCCATCAATCTCTGACACTGCTGTTTTAGTTTTCTAATTTCTTATTCTTTTTTGGTCTGACTGTAAAATTTCCAGAGATTTGTCTTCTAACTCAGATGTTCTTTCTTTCTTTTTCTTTTTCTTTCTTTTTTCTTTTTCTTTCTTTTTTTTTTTTGACAGGCAGAGTGGACAGTGAGAGGGAGAGACAAAGGTCTTCCTTTTGCCGTTGGTTCACCCTCAAATGGCCGCCACGGCCAGTGCGCTGCAGCCAGCGCACTGTGCTGATCCGATGGCAGGAGCCAGGTACTTCTCCTGGTCTCCCATGGGGTGCAGGGCCCAAGCACTTGGGCCATCCTCCACTGCACTCCCTGGTCACAGCAGAGAGCTGGCCTGGAAGAGGGGCAACCGGGACACAATCCGGCGCCCCGACCGGGACTGGAACCCGGTGTGGCGGCGCCACAAGGCGGAGGATTAGCCTGTTGAGCCATGGCGCCGGCCTCAGATGTTCTTTTTTTTTTTTTTTTTTTTTTTTTTTTTTTTTTTATCTTTTATTTAATGAATATAAATTTCCAAAGTACGACTCATGGGTTACAATGGCTTCCCCCCCCATACCGTCCCTCCCACCAACAACCCTCCCCTTTCCCACTCCCTCTCCCCTTCCATTCACATCAAGATTCATTTTCGATTATCTTAATATACAGAAGATCAGCTTAGTATACCTTAAGTAAGTATTTCAACAGTTTGCTCCCACACAGAAACATAAAGTGAAAAATAATAGATGATTTTTTTAAAATGATGATGAAATCAGATCAGACCTATTGTCATGTTTAATCCCAGTGAGAGTCAAGTTGGGAATTGAAAATTTCTTTCTTTTTTTTTTTTTTTTTTTTTTTTACAGAAGATCAGTTTAGTGTACATTAAGTAAAGATTTCAGTCGTTTGCACCCCCATAGAAACACAAAGTGAAATATACTGTTTGGGTACTCATTATAGCATTAAATCTCAATGCACAGCACATTAAGGACAGAGATCCTACATGAGGAGTAAGTGCACAGTGACTCCTGTTGTTGACTTTACCAATTGACACTCCTGTTTATGGCATCAGTAATCTCCCTATGCACCAGTTATGAGTTTCCAAGGCTATGGAAGCCCCTTGAGTTCTCCGACTCTTATCTTGTTTAGACACGGTCATAGTCAAAGTGGAGGTTCTCTCCTCCCTTCAGAGAAAGGCACCTCCCTCTTTGAAGACCTGTTCTTTCCACTGGGATCTCACTCACAGAGATCTTTTTGCCAGAGTGTCTTGGCTTTCCATGCCTGAAATACTCTCATGGGCTTTTCAGCCAGATCCGAGTGCCTTTAGGGCTGATTCTGAGGCCAGAGTGCTATTTAGGACATCCGCCATTCTATGAGTCTGCTGAGTATCTCACTTCCCATGTTGGATCACTCTCCCCTTTATTTATTCTATCGGTTGGTGTTAGCAGATACTAGACTTGTTTTTGTGCTCCCTTTGAGTCTTAGTCCTTTCATTATGATCAATTGTGAACTGAAATTGATCACTTGGAGTAGTGAGATGGCATTGGCACATGCCACCTTGATGGGATTGAATTGGAATCCCCTGGTATGTTTCCAACTCTACCAATTGGGGCAAGTCAGCCCGAGCATGTCCCAAATTATACATCTCTTCCCTCTCTTATATATCAGATGTTCTTTCATCTGCCTCACTGAGTCTGTTGTTTTGGCTTTCTACTGCATATTTTATTTGATTTATTAAATTCTTCATTTCCAATATTTCATTTTGGTTTCTCTTTAGAATCTCATTTTTTTTTTTTTGGACAGGCAGAGTTAGTGAGAGAGAGAGAGACAGAGAGAAAGGTCTTCCTTTGCCGTTAGTTCACCCTCCAATGGCCACCACGGCCGGCGCACCGCGCTGATCCAAAGCCAGGTGCTTATCCTGATCTCCCATGCAGGTGCAGGGCCCAAGGACTTGGGCCATCCTCCACTGCCTTTCCGGGCCACAGTAGAGAGCTGGAGTGGAAGAGGAGCAACCGAGACAGAATCTGGTGCCCCAACCAGGACTAGAATGGGGGGTACTGATGCTGCAGGCAGAGGATTAGCCAAGTGAGCCGCGGCACTGGCCAGAATCTCAATTTTGTGTGAAAAATTTTCAGTCATGTTATGTACAGATTTATTTAATTCATGAATTTGCTTCTGAGTACTTCTGAGTAATCCTACAATCAACTTTTTGAATTCTGTTTCTGGCATTTCTTCAATCTCTTTATCTTCACATTCTAGTACTGAAGTGTTGTGTTCCTTTGGGGTGTCATGTTGTCTTCCTTATTCTTGTTTCTTTAATTGACACATTTATTTTTTGGCATTTGTGGAGATATTTGTTGGGTTTTTCCCCCATGAAGGCTTCATCTTTGGACTATACCTCTATGGCTTAGTGGAGTGCCACCTCTTTCAGTGAATACCCAGAAGCATGTGCTGGGTGTGGCCAGGGAGCTCTGCTCAGTGTTCCACAGTGAAGGGAGTGTCCAAGGTGACACCCAAGCTGAGCAGCATAGTAAATTTTTTTTTGTTTTAAATCAGAGAGGAAGTTTGATCAGCACTGTTGGCATAGTCTCATGCTCACCTCCTCTCTTCCAAGGAGACTACTGCCTGGGCACTAGCCCCAGTGGGTATAATATTCATCTGCGCTGCCACAAAAACCACACAAGGGATCCATGCAGTCCTTGGTGTGAGCATGGATCCTGCAGCAATGACCCACACCAGGGAATCAGGGAGCCCCAAGCATGTGGAGTTGCCCTGCCCACAGTGTCTGCCCAAAGACCCAGCCACACCTTGAGCCCTCTCACATAGCCACAGTGTTTTCACAGTATCAACACACAGGGCTCCCACAATTCCAGCATCTGGCCCCCTGTCAATTCTCCCAGCCAGATTGAGGTGCCTCCTCTCAGCTGGTTGCTGGGTGCATGGACATGAGCTGGCACAGCTGTTACGTATGTCCAAAATGGCACTGGCCCTCTCTTGGCTGATTACAGCATGTCTGGGCCAGGTGGTCAGGGAGTGAGAAATTATCCCTCTAGGTTGGCAGGTACACTGTCCCCCACAGGGCTCCTATCGAGACTCACACCAGTCTCTTCCTGCAGCTTTATAGCCAGTGGTTTGGGGTGCTGCAGTTTGGTCTCACCTCACTCTCCAAAGTTGGTGCTGAGACTCTTGGCTGCTGGGATCCTGAATTATGTGCATCCATACCTTACACGTAGGTCCACAGGTTTCCTCTAATTTGTGTGGAGTTTCCTCTGCAGATTTCTCCCTAACTCTTCCTTGAGACTGCACTCTTTGCAGTTTTTTTAAACTATCTTTCCCTAGTCTACAGCAGTAAACTCCCTCCCTATTCCACCATCTTGTGAGTTCTCTATTTCTTAATACTCGTCTATGAACTCCATTAGGGCTAGAGATGTATTACTTCATCATTGTATTTCATGTGTCTAGTACTTAGTAGGTACTCAGTAAGTTTGTTGAGTAGCAAGAAGGAATCTTAAAATGCCAGTATCCCATATTGGAGTGCTGGTGCAATTCCCAGCTGCTCTACTTCCAATGCAGCTTCCTGCTAATGTACCAGAGAAGGAAGAGGATGATGGCTCAATTACTTAGGTACCTGGTACCCATGTGGGAGAGCCAGCTGGAGTTCATGGCTCCTGGCTTTGGGCTGGCCCAGCCCTGGTTGTTGTGGGCATTTGGGAAGTAAAACAGCAAATAGAAGATTGGTCTCTCCCCTTCCTCTAATTCCCTCAAATGCTCTTTGTCTCTCAACCTCTCTCTTTCTCACTCTGCCCTTTGAATAAATACGTAAATAAACATCTTTTTAAAAAAATGTCTCCCAGTCACCTCATCTATACTAAAAAAAAGACAAGGAAATAATATGTACATGTGGACACATTAAAATTGTGAAATTCTTGAATAAAAAGGAATTATATGACAAGAATAAGTTTACAAGTTTATCTTCAGACACTTTGGCAAAAGTAGAAATTAGATCTATTGAATTACCAGAAAAGATCTCCTGCCAATTCCATAGTCCTGCTACAGAACTGGGATGAAACTGTGTACACTTGCCTGTCTTCACTTATGGTCTTTATTTCCAGGAGCAGCACATGACCCTTCACAGAAGAGGGATTCATTGCAGGTTTGTGGAACTGGGGAACATTTCTTACCCATGGATCTAGAAACCATCTGCCTGCATTCAGAGTCGACAGGAATGTCCAATTGAAGAAGACAGGATGATCATTTGCAACTTCAGGCTTGACCTCCCTGATATTGGTTGTTCTTCTCAGATCATAGTCGTGCATGAGGAAAGGCACATTATCAAAACTGCAGGCAGAGGTAGAAAAGAGGGTAGAATTTCAGGCATGGAAAGCCAAGACACTGTGGCAAAAAAATCTCCTACATAAAGGACCTCGGTTGGTGAGATCCCAGTGGAAAGAAGTGGTAATCAAAGAACGAAGTAGTTTTCTCTGAAGGGAGGAGGGAACTTCTACTTTGCTTTTGGCCTTATCTAAATACTGATGGAGTTTGTGGATTCAAAAGGCTTCCATAGCTTAGGCAGCTCATGTCAAGAGCCTCCGGTGGTCACTGACATCATACATAAGAGTGTTAATTGTTAAATTAACAACAGGAATTACTGTGTACTAACTTCCCATGCAGGACCTCTGTCCTCGAAGAGTTGTATTATAATTATGTCTAAGTGCTCACAAAAGATGTATCATAAGTTTCTAAAAAAAAAAAGAAGTGAAATTAAGAAGCAATGACTTTGAATAGCCCTTGTCTCAACTGTTGAGGAACAGTTTTTTGGTTTTTTAAATTTTTTTTTCATGCAAATTGTTGAACTCTTCACTTAGTATGGAGTTGGTCTTCTGTGTATGAAGAAGAGGATAAAGGATCTTATTGGAGAATGGGACTGAGAATGGGAGAGGTAGGAGGAGGAGTTGGAGTGTGGGTGGGAGAGCGGGTATAGCAGGAAGAATCACTATATTCATGAAGTTGTACTTATGAAATGCTTGAAGTTTGTATTTCTTAAATAAAAGGTTTTTTTTTTTGGGAAAGGGGGGGGGCAGAGGTAGATAGACTGATATTAGCCACCATGACAGACCCAGAAAGTCCTTCAATGTTACAAGTCCTACTAGGGCTCCTTAATACCTCTCAAATCTCAGCAAAGGACTAAGGACAAGTCATTTGCAATTTGATGTCAGTATCTTTCTGATCTAGGAATCAATCTTTCATGACATATAATCACATCAGTGATGCTGGAAAAAAAAACAGTTTCTTTATTTAGGGGTTTTCTGGCATAGGGGGAAGCAGTGGTTATAGTAATGGCCTGAGCATAAGAAAATGGGGCTGACGATAACATGGGGTATTGAGTCTCAGGAAGCATACCAACCAGGAATTCACACAATCTGCCTGTATTTTTCTGATCCTTTTTCTAGTCAGGCACAGAGGGGAAAAGGACACCTTTCTTCCCCTCCCTCCTTCCCTCAATTCAAAATAAAATGTACATTCAACTAAGTTTTTTTTTTTCCTCTGAGTTTTCTCTCACAGGGAACTCTTCACACCTGGTGATCCTACAAATTTCTCAGAATAAGCACTTGAACCCCTAACCAGCATGCTTCCTGTCTGGCTAGCACAATACAATCACAAGACCTGCAAGACACCACTGCTGCTAGTTCCTCATGTAGCTTTAAGGTCTGGGATGCCCTTTGAGGCTGATGTTGCTTCTAGAGAATCAGCTCTCTGGGGCTGTTCTTTTTCTTTTCTTTTCTTTTTTTAAATTTATTTATTTGACAGAGTTAGTGAGAAAGAGAGACAGAGAGAAAGGTCTTCCTTCCGTTGGTTCACCCCCTCAAATGGCCACTATGGCCAGAGCTATGCCGATCCGAAGCCAGGAGCCAGGTGCTTCCTCCTGGTCTCCCATGCGGGTGCAGGGCCCAAGCACTTGGGCCATCCTCCACTGCCTTCTTGGGCCACAGCAGAGAGCTGGACTGGAAGAGGAGCAACCGGGATGCCAGTGCTGTAGGCAGAGGATTAGCCAAGTAAGCCACTGCACCGGCCCCTTGGGGCTGTTGTTTCTTAAAGCACAACCCTTCCTCTGTGATGTAAAACCCTGTCCCTTTTCTTTTTCCCAGCCTCTCTGGGACTGTTGCTTCTTAAAGGCACTGCCCTTTATAAAATACTTCATCAATAAATTACTGCTAAATCGATCTTTGTTGCCTCAGATACCTTGGGCCACTGTACACTTGTTAGGCACATGTCCTGAGTCATTTTGGTCCTAGATTCTTCAAACTTAATAGCATCATTAAACAAGTTTCTGGTTCTGCTATTTGCTTTAGAGAAGCTCTTACAAAACTCTCTATTCCTTTTTCCTTAAAATACTTATGAAGAAAGCATCTATACTGACCATGAGAAGGGTGAGGACTTAGTCTCCTGACATAAACAGCTACAAAACTGGGCAGAATAAAGGAATTACATCTAATGATCCCCAATAAATTGGCAACAGAGAGCAACATACTAGGACCTCTAAGATAAAGGACACAAATCAAAGAAAATATCTCATCACATAGGCTTCCTTCCCTTAGGTGAATACCAGACTGTGGTAAAGGTACAAGAGGGGCAGACTAAAAGGGACCCAGCTACCTTTCTGAAATGAGGAAAAGAGGTGAGATTAAAGACAGGTTACAATAGTTGGAATTTGTGGGTTAGAATCCCACAGAGAATGGAGCTATGTTTTATTTTAAAAACAGTACAAGGGAAATATGCAGCAAGGTCCCTTGAGTATGTTACTAAATACCAATTAATTCCTAATTTGCCTTTTGTCCTTATGAATTTGTCTATTCTAGATATTTTATATAGAGTCATGTATTATTTATTCTTTTGTGTCTGGCTTTCCTGCCTTCATGTAATATTTTCAATTCATCATCTATATTCTGAAATCCATATTATAGCAAACTTCATTCATACTTATGGTTGGATAATATTTCATTGCATGTATTTAGCACATGTTGTTAATCTATTCATCTGTTGATGAACACTTGGATTATTTCTACCTTTTGGCTATTGTGATTATTGTTGCAGTGAACATTGACTTAGAAGTATCTATTTCAGTCCCTGATCTCAATTATTTTGGGCAAATAACTAAGAGTGGAATTACTAATTCAATTCTATGTTAAGCTTTTTCAAGTACCTGATTGTTTTTCACAGTGGCTGCACCATTTTACATTATCACCAACAAAGTCCAAGATTTCAAATTTCTCCAAATCTTAAACAATTGTTATATTCCATTTTTGATTATAGCCAGACTACTAGATGTAGAGTGCTATCTACTTGTGGTTTTGAGTTGCATTTTTCTGATGCTTAGTGATGTTGCATATTCTTTCATGTTCTTATTGTCTATCTGTATGTCTCTTTTCAGAAACGTCTATTCTAGAACTTTGACTATTTTTATTTGGGGTATCTTTCTGTTGTGGTGTTAAAGGAAATCTTTACAAATTTTGGATATAAACCCTCATCTGCTATAATTTGCAAATTTTCTCTCTCATTGTGTAGGTTGGTTATCTTTGTGCATTGTTGACAATATCCTTTGATGCTCAAAAGTCTAAGCTATTTATTCTGTTGTTTTGCTTTTGATGTCTTATCTAAGAATCCATTACTAAATCCAAGACTATGTTTTACCTTAAGAGTTTAATAGTTTTAGATCTTATACTTAGAACGCTGATCCATTTTTAGAACACATCATTTTTATGGTGTGGGATGGGGGCATTCAGTTGCTCTGTACATTTTAAAAAATCAATTGGTATCAAAAATTGAAAATATAAATTACACAATAGGAAAATATTTGCTAACCACATATTTGAATTAGAAAGTTCCTCTTTAATTCATGGATTATTTAGAAGTAGATCTATTTAGAATACAGGTGTTTAGCTATTCTGTTAAGTTTGTTACTGATTTCAAGTTTGGTTCCATTGTGAATATAGAACTCTTCTGTGCGATTTAAATTCTTTAAAATTTGCTGAGGTTTGTTTATGGCCCAGGATGTAGTGCTTCATGGGTTGAGTGTTGTTATAAAAATGTCATCTAGATTGTCGGTTGATGTTCAACTCTTTGGTTTTCTGTTTAATAGTTGATGCTATTCAGCTCTATCTTTGATGATTTCTATTAATGGCTACATCAGTTACTAAGATAGGAATGTTAGACTTCAACCATGGTTGATTTGTCTAATTCTCCTTCCAGTTCTGTCAGTTTTTTCTTCATTTATTTTGTAACTCTATTAGTAGGTTCACACATTAAAAATTATTATTCCTGCCTAACAAATTAACTTTTTTTTTATTTGTTTTTATTTTTTGACAGGCAGAGTGGACAGTGAGAGAGAGAGACAGAGAGAAAGGTCTTCCTTTGCCATTGGTTCACCCTCAAATGGCCGCCACGGCCAGCGTGCTGCGGCCAGCACATCGCGCTGATCCGATGGCAGGAGCCAGGTACTTCTCCTGGTCTCCCATGGGGTGCAGGGCCCAAGCACCTGGGCCATCCTCCACTGCACTCCCTGGCCACAGCAGAGAGCTGGCCTGGAAGAGGGGCAACCAGGACAGAATCCGGCGCCCCGACCGGGACTAGAACCTGGTGTGCCGGCGCCGCAAGGCGGAGGATTAGCCTAGTGAGCCGTGGCGCCGGCCATAACAAATTAACTTATAAAAATCATTTTGTGGGGCCAGCATCATGGCACAATAGGTTAAGCTCCTGCTCTGTGATGCCAGCATCCTGTATCTGTGCCTGGGAAGACAGAAAGAAGATGGTTCAAGTGCTTGGGCCCCTGCCCACGATGTGCAAGACCAGGATGGAGTTCCTGATTCCTGGGTCTGGCCTGGCCCAAACCTTAATATTGCAGAAATTTGTAGAGTTAACCAGTGAATAGAAAAATCTCTATCTCTTCCTCTCTCTGTTGCTCTGCTATTCAAATAAATTAATTTTTATAAATCATCTTTGTCCAATTAAAAAACAAAAAACAGAATCACTGTGTGATGTTCCTTTGCTTCCACTGATAATTTTCTTTGTTCTCAAGTGTATCTTCCTAAGGTTAATAGAGCCATTCCATGCTTGATTATGATTTGCATAATATATTTGCATTCTGTTATTTTAATCTACCTGTATCATTAAAGACGAATTTCTTAGAAACAGCATATAGATGGTTCTAATTTAAAAAATTAATTCCACCAATCTTTTAATCGGTATAGTTAGGTCATTTATATTGATTTGTTTAAAGTTTATTTTATGTATTTTAAAGACAGAATTACAGGGAGAGGTAGAGCACAGAGATCAAGTATAGTACTCTGGTGTACATTGGCTTTATGCATAGGTGATTGAAAAGTCTGCCTAGGACTGTATATACAGGTCTTAAAACTCCCTTACTCCATAATCTATTCCTAGGATAATTAAACAAAAACATATTATTCCATATAATAAAATATTAATATTATTCCATAGAAAACACATAAACATATAAAACATTAACATATTATTCCATATAAAACATATAATTCCATTTCTGAGTATATTTCCAAAATAACTGAATGTAGGATCTTAAAGAGATATCTGTAGTGCCAGCATTGCCATTTAGCTGGTAAAGCTGCTGCTTCCAACACTGGCATCCCATTTGGGTGCCAGTTCATGTCCCAGCTGTTTCACTTCTTATTCAGCTCCCTGCTAATGGCTTGAGAAAGCAGCAGAAGGTGGCCCTGCCACCCATGTAGGAAACCTGGATGAAGCTCCTGGCTTTGGCCTAGCCCAGCACTGGCTGTTGTGGCCATCTGGGGAGTGAACCAGTGGATGGAAGATCTCTCTGTCACTCCCTTCTCTAATTCTTTCAAAAGAAAGAAATAATTTTTTAAAAAGGTATGTCGGCCGGCGCTGTGGCTCAATAGGCTAATCCTCCGCCTAGCAGTGCCCGCACACTGGGTTCTAGTCCCGGTCGGGGCGCCGGATTCTGTCCCGGTTGCCCCTCTTCTAGGCCAGCTCTCTGCTGTGGCCTGGGAGTGCAGTAGAGGATGGCCCAAGTGCTTGGGCCCTGCACCCCATGGGAGACCAGGAGAAGCACCTGGCTCCTGCCATCGGATCAGCGCAGTGCACCGGCTGCGGCGGCCATTGGAGGGTGAACCAACGGCAAAAGGAAGACCTTTCTCTCTGTCTCTCTCTCTCTCACTGTCCACTCTGCCTGTAAATAAATAAATAAATAAATAAATAAATAAAATAAAAAGGTATGTCTACACCCATCTTCATAACAACATTATCATGTTAGACAATAGGTACTGGCAACCCAAATGTCCATCAAAAATAACTAGATTAAACAAAATGTGGCATATACAGATAATGGAGTATTATTAAGCCTAGAAAAGGAAGGCTTGCACACTCCATAGGTAACTTCATATTCAAACGTGAAATTCTGAAAGCCTTTTCTCTAAGATCAAGAACAAGGCAAGAATTTCTGCTCTTGCCATTTCTATTCAACAGAATATTGGAACATCTAGTTGGTGCAATAAAGAAACAGAAATAAAAGTAATCCAAGTCATACCCTTCTCCTGTCCCTAAAGCATTTCACTTCTGGCATCCAAATAGGTTGATCTATAAATCTGTTATTTCTCATTTAGATATAAATGCACAAATTATTGAATAAGCTCTTGTCTCTGCATGCAATGCTTTCTCTCCCTGATCTGTATTTGGTAAAATATTTTCTTTAAAGGTTCAATACAAACACAACTTTAAGCATAGAATTTGCTTTCTTCTTTTAAGATTTATTTATTTATTTGCAAGTCAGAGTTACACAGAGAGAGGAGAGGCAAAGGGGGGGGGTCCTTCATTTGATGTTCACTCCCCAGATGGCTGCAACAGCCGGAGCTACGCCCATCTGAAGCCAGGAGCCAAGAGCTTCTTCCAGGTCTCCCACGTGGGTGCAGGGGCCCAAGGACCTGGTCCATCTTCTACAGCTTTTCCAGGCCATAGCAGAGAGCTGGATCAGAAGAGGAGCAGCCGGGTCTTGATCTGGCACCCATAAGGGATGCCGGTGCTTCAGGCCAAGGTGTTAACCTGCTGCGTCACAGCGCAGGCCCTGATTTCTTCTTTTTACATATTAGGAGGTGGCAATTTCCTCCACGGAGGTTACAATGCACCTAACTTAATTTCTCTGAAAGATTTATTCTCCTGTGGTTATTAGTAAACATGCTATGTCTCCTTCACTAGCTGAGAGCATCTCTTAGGCATGACTATTTCTTTTGAAAGAAAGAGTTACAGAGAGAGGTGGAGAGAGAGAGAGGTCTTCATCTGCTGTTTCACTTTCCAGATGGCTGCAACAGCCGGAGCTGCGCCAATTCAAAGCCAGAAGCCAGGAGCTTCTTCTGAGTCTCCCACTTGGGTGCAAGGGCCCAAGGACTTGGACCATCTTCCACTGCTTTCCTAAGCCATAGCAGAGAGCTATATCAGAAGAGGAGTAGCCAGCACTAGACCTGATGCCCATATGGGATGCTGTTGCTTCAGGCCATGGCGTTAACCTGCTGGGACACAGCGCTGGCCCCAGGCATGACTATTTCTTACTTGTTTGCCTCTCCCCAGCACTCAGAAGGCCTGGAATATAGCAGGCATCTAGAAAATGTAAGCTAAATAAACAGCTAATTTAGTACATAGGATTTAGTTGTAAGCATGGTTTGCAATGGGGACACATTTGAATTATATATGGAGAGTCTAACTGAGAATGTGGAGGTTTATAAGGGAGATGTGGCTCATACGTGTTGTATGTACATATAGGCGAAATTTCTCAGGGCTTACCCTCTCCGTGCTTTTTACCAGGCTGGTTCCTTTCCATGGACCTTATCCTTTCCTGTCCCCTACCCCAGTCTCTGCTTTCCTACCTGAACTGTACATCAGTCTCCAGCCCATAGGCCCCAAATTCAACAGCTTTCTCAAAGGCCATCATGGTATTCTCTGGTCCATGCTGCGGAAGAAAAAGATATCAGGCCCATGTCTCAGGGTCTTTCCTCCCAATCACATCTTTTATAGTAGGGACAGAGCTACACAATTTAAAAGCTCCATTAGCTCTCTTTCCATGGAGTCTGTGTTCCCCTCTGTTCAACTGAATTCTGGGACTCTGCTTATTTGAGGCAATGTCTTTGGGCTTGGTAAAGAGAAATGGACTGAGTTAGGTGACTTTAATTCAAGTCCATGCTCTACAATTAACTCCTTATTCCTATAAAAACAATTATTTTTCCTTTCCAGGGGCTCCTATGGTTCCAAGGCCCTCTTTTCTCACTCATGTATCCCATACATACCTGTACTCACCCTTATTCATCATGCTCAGACCTACCATGGGTGCACCTCTATGTGCAAAGAAGACTGGTTTGGGCCCCAAATCCTCCTTTTCCTGAATGCAGGGAGAATGAATCCCCAGTGGCATCAAATAAAGACATACAAGGATAAGAAGAAAAGGCAGTCCAACAGCTACCTGTATAGCTGAAAAAGTTATAAGGTGGGGGAATTTGGGGTGAAAAACAAAAAAGAGTGATGGAGAAGTAGTCTAAGCAACTAATTATTCCAAACAAGCAGACAAGGTAAATCCCATTCTATGGGTTTCACCAACTCTGTGAACTAGCTAACTTACTTTCTATTGTTGTCACAGTCCCACTTATGTTCAGTGATTTGACTATAAAAGCACAGGACTATCCAAACATAAGGCATTATTATGGCAAGATTATTGGAACTGGGATTTATCAAGGAAGGAAAAGAAGGGAACGGGAAGGGAAGAGAAAAGGGAATAAATGTAAAGGAGCAGGCTTTCAGAAGGACAAACTTGGGTATTTCTGAGAAGCCTACAAAAATCTTTCTAAAACAACCCTCTATTTAGGGCAGTTCAGTAGGAGGAGGAGTACTAACAGACAGAAGTCTGGGTTCAAAGTCATGCTTTGCTACTTCCTAACTATGTTTCTAAGGATGTGATTTAATATTTCTTCTGCAAAATGAGGCTATCTTGTTGCTACCATTGACTTCACAGGGTGGTTAGGACTATTAAGTTATAATGACATGTTGGCTTGTAATAAGTCACATGAGTTGTAAGTGTTCACTTATTATAGTCACTCAATAAATATTAGTTACTGACTTCCTTCCATCTGTCCCTTCCTCCCCTCCCTCTTCCCACACTCTCACATACAGAGCCTATCCATAATCCTGTTATTACTGGCCAGTTGACAACATTTACTATTTTAAACCTCTGAGGATTTTACCCATTTTTACATTTTAAAGTTACCGCTTATGCTTCAGTGACTTTCAAATCTAGGTCTCCAGTTCTAACCTCTTAACCTTGTGAATATATTACATCTCTTGAGCATTTCTTCCTCGTAATACGTTGTCCTGTATCTTCTTATTCTAACTATAATTTAGAAAGTGAAGAAGAAAAGAGTTTATTATTGCCCTCTTTAAGCTTTTGATCCAGAAATGTATTCTAAAATTTACCCACACATATATATCAAAAACACAGTGGCACCACTATCCATCCAGCTCTAGTTTTGCCTACATCCTTCCATTAGTTAGGAAGCAGATACCCCCTACTTAACCAACAGTAAAAAAGGGAGGCCTAGAGGGAAGTAGCTCTTGGTGGTTTCTCAGTAACTGTGGTGAAAGA
This sequence comes from Oryctolagus cuniculus, assembly GCF_964237555.1. Taxonomy (NCBI): domain Eukaryota; kingdom Metazoa; phylum Chordata; class Mammalia; order Lagomorpha; family Leporidae; genus Oryctolagus; species Oryctolagus cuniculus. The sequence goes on from NC_091432.1 coordinate 68,135,704, forward strand.
TAACTCCATTCTCAGAGCAGTTTAATGTATAAATCTGAATCTCTTTGGTTTCCATTATATTAGGACAAAGAATAGAGAGGAAACCAATGGCAGAGACAGATATTTCTGCTTCTGCTGTAAATCCATAGGTATGACAGGGACTAACTGGAGCCTGCTTTGAGTTAACTGGATGTAAGCAAGTATCTTGGACAGTACCAGTTGAGACTAGTAATATTTGAATGCAAACTGAAAGTACTGTGACTTTACCAGCACTCTGGTAAATTAAAATGTCCTCTACTGCTCTATCCCTAGTTAGAAAATTTGCAACAACACAGAGGAAGATCTTATTTTTCCAGAAGAATCCCTCTTAGAAGAAGGCCTATTTAGTTACAGAAATACTATGACAGGCCACACGGGGTGGTAAGTGAGGGCCCAAGGAGCATGCCTGAGTAACAAGCTAAATGAATTTCAAAGAAGGATGGGAGGATAGCTACTAAGCTTCCACTTTTCTGAGTGGAGTATGAAAGCTAAAGTCAAATCTGAGGGGAAAAGACAAGGTTCCATCCCACATGACATACCTTCTGTTTCCAAATAGATCACACAGAAGGCCACAGGCCAGGAAAGGAGAGTCATCACCGTAATGCAGCACAGGTGTATGTAGGGAGCAAAGATCTGAGAGAGAGCCAAAAATCAGGCTGGATGCATCTGGACAGAGAGTGCGAAGGGCAAGAGGATGCTTACCTGTAGCGACAGCCCAACTGTCAGCCACTTGTCTTTCCAGAATTTAAACAGAGCAAACAGTAAAAGCATGTATAGCAGAATTGCCAGTACAATAGTAACCTGAGAAACAGAAAAGATCTTCTGACTTCCAGGCACTGGTTCTAGATCAGAACCCTCCTTTGGAATTACATGAGTGGCTTTACAATCTCAGGGACCTCATCTCATCCTTTTATTGTATTCATTTTTGCAAATCCTCATTCTTGGATAGGTTCAATCATTTCTCCTTTTCACTCCTAAGTCTTTGTTGTACAGCATGGCTGGGAAAAATTACCCGCTTGTGTGTTCTAATACAATTAGCAATTTACCACTTCTAAGAACAGGTGAGCTCTCACATGGCTTGATATCTCTCACTCAGTTTCAACAACGGCCACTAGAAACTTTCATTTTACTAAAAACTTTCATTTTTCTTTTTGCCTCAATTATATACTCAATACTCAACACAATAATAAGTAAATAATATTATATTGTGTTTTTATGTAATTTTCCTCTACAGATTGTAAGCTTCACAAGATCAAAAATAATAATTGTATTGTTTAAGATTATATCCTTAGTGCTTGGCAGAATGTCTAGCAAAGTATTTATTAAATATTTATAAAACAAATGAACAAAATCTGCATGTCACAATACTATATACATCATAGAAAAAAGAACATATCTAACGAAATTGAATCCACAATTAACCCTCTCACAAAAAAAAAAAAAAAACTCTTCACCAGCTTCCATGGTAAATACCACCAAATACTAGAAGAAATATATCTCCAATCTCTCACAAACTCTTCCAGAGAACAGGAAAAGAATGCTTTCCAATTCACCCTATAAAGTAAAAGAACTAGAGCTACCCAAATCCACCAAGGACATGAGAAGAAAAATAAAGCATAGACAAATCTCTTATGTTAGGTGGATGAAAAAATTGTAAATAACCTATTAGTTGGGCCGGCGCCATGGCTCAATAGGCTAATCCTCTGCCTTGTGGCACCGGCACACCGGGTTCTAGTCCCAGTCGGGGTACTGGACTCTGTCCCGGTTGCCCCTCTTCCAGGCCAGCTCTCTGCTATGGCCCGGGAGTACAGTGGAGGATGGCCCAAGTGCGTGGGCCCTGCACCTGCATGGGAGACCAGGATAAGCACCTGGCTCCTGGCTTCGGATCAGCACAATGCGCCCGCCAAGGCGGCCATTGGAGGGTGAACCAACAGCAAAAGGAAGACCTTTCTCTCTGTCTTTCTCTCTCACTGTCCACTCTGCCTGTCAAAGTAAAAAAAAAAAAAAAAAAAAAAAACCTATTAGTAAACTAAATGTAACAGAACACAAAGGCTGAATTGTCAAATCAACTCATATGAATCTCAAATCCTGCTCAACACCAAACTGTGAATGACTTAAAGGATATCAGCAGATAAAAAATGTCCCCCTGTAGAAATCTGATCATGTCAAATGTAGCACATCATGAAAGGTCTTTCCTTTCTTGTATCAGCACCTATTCTATTTTGGTACTTAAAATGTGAGCTGGATTTTTAAAAAGAGCAGTAGAAACACTGCTTCACAGAAGGAATCATTTTGGCTATGTAACACTTTACTTTTCATTTCTTTTTAAAATTTTTATTAATATAAAGAGAACAACAGTTCATGTATTTCAAAGATGACATTTTTTTTTTTTTACAGGCAGAGTGGACAGTGAGAGAGAAACAGAGAGAAAGGTCTTCCTTTTTTTCCCATTGGTTCACCCCCCAATGACTGCTGCGGCCGGCATGCTGTGGCCTGCGCACCGCGCTGATCCAAAGCCAGGAGTCAGGTGTTTCTCCTGGTCTCCCATGCAGGTGCAGGGCCCAAGCACTTGGGCCATCCTCCACTGCACTCCCAGGCCACAGCAGAGAGCTGGACTGGAATAGGAGCAACCAGGACAGAATCTGGCACCCTGACCGGAACTAGAACCTGGGGTGCCAGCGCCACAGGCAGAAGATTAACCTATTGAGCTGCGGCACCGGCCTCAAAAATACAATTCTAAGATAATTATATTTCCCTCCATCCCACTCTCCCTTCTTCAATCCCTACCTTCCTTCATTTTTTTTAATCTCCACAAAAATGTAATTTTAATCCACTCTATAATCACAGGGTTAGTGCACCACTAACCATAAAATTCAACAAAACGTAGAAAAATTACAGCTCCACAGGAGTATAAACATGAACTACAAACAACCAATAATCATATCAGAAGATATCTGTTACATTCCTATACTTTTTTTCTATATTAACTACCACATATCAGAGAAAACATGATATCTGTCTTTTTGGGACTGGCTTATTTCACTAGGCATAATGGTTTCCAGTTACATCCATTTTATTGCAAAAGACAGGATTTCATTCTTTTTATGGCTGAGTAGTATTCCATAGTGTGTGTAAATATATATATATATATAAAATACATATACATACACACACACACACACACACACACACACATATATATATATCACATTTCTTTATCCAGTCATCAATTGAAGGATATTTAGATTGATGCCATATCTTAGCTATTGTGAATTCAGCTGCAGTAAACATGGAGGTACAGATAACTCTTTCATATGCTGATTTAATTTCATTTAATTCATCCCAGGAGCATGATGGCCAGGTCCTGTGGTAGGATCTATTTTCAGATTTCTGAGTAATCTCCTTACTATCTTCCATAATGGTTGTACTAGTTTACATTCCAATCAACAGTGTATTAGGGTACCTTTTCCCCCATATCTTCACCAAAATTTATTATGAACCCTTTTATGCTATATTCCATTAATTATATATTATATCCTGCCATGTCTCACCACACAATATGTATTTACAATAAAGCAACCTAGCTAATATCAGGTATATCCTACTACAAATTTTTACAGTCTAGGACTCTGTTATCTTTTGGCTAATAAATACTCTTATTTATTATATTATTAATAATTACTATTATGTGTGTTTATAAGAAGATCAGGTTATTAACATATTTTCAAGGAGTTTTGAGTGAGACCGTTCATTTCATTCTGGGCATCCCTTGGTAAAAGGGGAAGAAACTATAAGCCCAGTGCTAAACTTTTTCATTCTAGGTTTATTGTGAGTAAAACCAAACAAATTATAAGTCCCACAGAATCCCTCTTGCCAATGGAAACAATCTCTCCTCCAAAGTCTGATTATCCTGATCCTTACTGTTTTGAAGGCCCATTTCTAGGAAATGTCAACTCTTCTCATATTCTCCCTCCATCACTTCTCACTGCTTACAGGCACCTATATCTGGAATGAGATCCCAGAATGCCTCAAATGACAAAAGCTTAGAACAGAATTTATATTGGTGAGGCCAGCGTTGTGGTTCAGTGGGTTAAGGCACACCCTGTGATACTGGCATCACATATAAGCACCAATTTGAGTCCTGCCTATTCCATTTCCAGTTCAGCTCCCTGATAATGCTCCAGGGAAGGCAGCACATGATAGCCCAAGTGCGTGGACCCCTGCTACACCTATGGGAGACTTGAATGGAATTCCAAGATCCTGGTTTTTGTTTGGCCCAGCCCCCAACCATGGTAGCCCTTTGGGGCATGAAACAGCAGACAGACGATCTCTTGCTCTCTTTGTAGTTCTGCCTTTCAAATAATTTTTTTAAAAAGATTTTATATAGTCAAAATTCCGTAGAGTATGTGTGGGAATGATTCAAAGGGTACTAGATAAGGATATGAGAAGATAATTTTATGTGAGGCTAAATGTACACAGGTACTCATACTAGAGATTTGGTTTCAATATAACAGAATCCAAGTAGTAAGCAGTATTTGGTGCTCTGAAACTTTGGCTGAGAAGTAGCCTAGCTTAATGAAATTGGGATGACTGCCATGTCTTGGGGTCATATAGAAGAAATAATTCACAAATTTACTGGGAAAAAAATGTTGCTGGAATGGGTATCACCCATGACACCTCCCCTATCATGTTCTTTGGGAGTCCTCAAAGGGCACTGAAAAATACACTGGTGAGGAAAGTATTGGCATCCTTAAAAGACACTGTAATGGTTGTCCTCTACACATGCCTAAAGGTGAGAGATACAGCCACTGAAACGGGATTGCTGATTTTTTTTTTGACAGGCAGAGTTAGACAGTGAGAGAGAGAGAGAGAAACACAGAGAGAGTTATAGACAGTGAGAGACAGAGAAAGGTCTTCCTTCCGTTGGTTCACCCCTCAAATGGCCGCCACGGCTGGCACTTCCGATCCAAAGCCAGGAGCCGGGTACTTCTTCCTGGTCTCCTATGCGGGTGCAGGGACCCAAGCACTTGGGCCATCCTCCGCTGCCCTCCCAGGCCACAGCAGAGAGCTGGACTGGAAGAGGAGCAACTGGGACTAGTACCTGGCGCCCCAAACAGGACTAGAACCCAGGGTGCTGGTGCCGCAGGTGGAGGATTAGCCAAGTGAGCCATGGCGCCGGCCCGGGCTTGTTGATTTTAAAAGGGATGATGAGACCTTGCTATGGTAGAGGCCAAGCAGTATCTAACTGGCAACAGATTCATGGTCTCAATAATAAGCACAATCCTGCAATGGTAATCAGAATAGATTAACTCAGATATTCTTGGTAGTGACTAATTGATCATGTCACCAATTTCAAAACAATGATGATATTAATAAGATCTATTTCTTTCTTTTCATCTATATTCTTTTTACTATTTATCTAGAAGATCTCATTGCTTCAATTTTCACATTTTCTAATAACTCATAAGTTTTTATTTCTAGTTTGTAGTTATCACTTGAGTAAAAGGAGATCCAAGGAGGCTACTCAGAATTTAACACATGCCTGGATTTGGGATTAAAACAAAAAAAGGAGGGTGTCAAAATCATGCCTAAAAACGTATACACAAAAGCAAGAGGCTGTCACTAGAGCTGCTCAAACCTATGAAGAACAAAATAAGGGAGGCTATGTTGGAAATATGCTGTCATATCCACAGACATTATGGCGGAGCTGCCTTTTCTCTGGGGATCAGATATAGACCCTTTGAGGTCTATATCTGAGAAATTACAATGGTGTCATTTTAAATGGATTCAAAATAAGGAGGCGTCAGGAAGCTTCAAAGGAGAAATTTCAGGCAAGTATAAAAAGGCACTGATTCCACTTAAGAGCTGAAATCAAGGTTCTCAGTATAAGGGTCTCAGAAATTCATCCAGAAAAACTCAATGGGGGATAAGAACTACTGTGCATTTACATGGTCCAGAGGGAATCAAACCCAGATGCCACTCTTGTCCCATCTAGTGGGACTGTGCTCCCTTCTCTTACTTCCTCCACCCATGGACCTTTCTCAGGAGGAGGAGAGGTAAAAGGCACATCATGCTTTCACCACCACTGTAGGATTCTAGGTTCAATACAGGAGGGAGAAGTTTAAAGATTAACAGGAATGAAGTTTAGTTTATTATAATGAACTGAAATAGAATGTTCCTGTGACTGAAAAGGACTAGCAAAGTAAAGAATTCACCTAAGATTTAATTGGGATTGGAAAAATGGGTCACAGAATAAGTAGTGATAAAGAATAAACTCTGGGTTTAGCTTGGGTTTATCTCCTTCAGCGTATCCGTTATAACTGTTAGAAATGTAACTGATTCAGCTAAAACTGTGTCAGTAGGTATCTTCCCTCTAGAGGAATACTAGAAGAAAAGACAACCCTGGTATGTAAATCTGAGTGCCAAGGAACACAGTCAGTCCTGGTCTAAGATCTCCTATGGGGATTCAGATGTCCTACCTTATGACACTTGTGCAAGTACAGTTCGATTCTTTCCCGAAGCAACAAGATTCCAACTATCTGCAAAAGAAAAAAAAAAAAGAACAGGAGGTTGTTTTGAAATCACCAAGTTGCTGCCCAAAGCACTGTTCTGTAGTTTAAAACTTCTTTCACAGTTGGGCACTACATTCACTTTTCAGCCTCTAGGAGTTTACCATGCTGTTCTCTGCCTGAAAAGCTCTCCCTCTCCATGTCACTAACTCTTCAAAACCAGTTTAAACATCGCCTCCTATTGGTAACCATCATCAGCACCCCCAAGAAGGATTGATTATTTCTTCTGAGCTTTCCTAATCATTTACCACACTGATGCCCGTCTTCAGTTCCTGTCCATTTCTTTTCCCTGTGATGGACTCTATACCTGGCATTACTTACATTGAGGTCAAGGGTCAGCCTTCCCAAGAGTCATTTAAAAACTTTTTCTTGAGAAACATAGGTATTACAACTGTTGTTAACACTGGTATACATCAATAAATCTTAGATTTGAATATAAAGCTAGCTGGTCACCAAGTCAATATGGTGATGGAAACTGAAAGCAAGTCCACAGATGACTGATATTAATGATGGTCTAAATGTAAGGTACTTTTTGATCAAAAATTACTTCATTTGTTCTTTACTCAAATGTAAATTTGAGTAATTACTTCATTTGTTCTTTACTCAGCCTGATAAAATATCATTTTATTAAATATTATCATTCTCGTTTGAATACAGGAAACTGAAGCTCAGTCACCTAATGATAGATCTGTAAGCAGAATTTATTTCCTTACTTTTTAACTGTTGTTGCCATTGTATGTATCCAAAAGAGGCAGGGTAGAGTAAAAAGTGTAAAATATATTGTTAAAATATATTGCTTTATTGGATGCTGGAATTTGCCCCAACCTTAGCAGCTAACTATATCATTTCATGTTCATTGTGGATGAAAGTGGTTCAGTTGTTCAGTTCAATGGTCAGATTTTGGCCCAAAATGCATATTTAATTTGCATTTTTACAACTAAAAACAAAAGTTTCAAATTGGTCTGACTAAAGCACCCTCCAAATCCAATTTTCAAATTAATTTTCTAAAACAGAAGCTTACTTTATGCCAATGTCTTATCCTTATTTTCTGGCCTTCCAAAATATGTCAGAAACCTTCCTTTTCAGCCATGTTTCTCCATTATTCTCCATTATTCTCTACATGCCAGCAGAATTGATCTTTCCCTCTACGGGCACATTCTGTGTTTTTCTGTCTGGTAAACTTTTTCATGATGTTCCTTCAACCCAGAATGTTCTCTGCCATTCCCATATCCATATCTAGCGTTCCTTTCAGATAGCACTACAATAAAAATCCTTCTTTAATTATTTTAGCTGGAAGTCACATCTTTCTCCTCAGACCCTCAAGAACCTTATTTGTGCCCCTCTGACAACAATCACAATGTCCCATCTGTGATAGATTTGGTTGAAGGGATAGTTATAACTTTCTAGCTCAATCCTATCTCTGAAATATCCTACATGGAATAATATATAATTAATAAATAATATATAATTAATAAATTTTATTGAAGAAAAAAGTGATGCAAATGCTAGATTTGGGGGATGTCTTCTGTTGTATCAGACTGGGTATCAGTGAAATGGAAATCACTGGAATGGCAAAATCAGAGAAATATGTCTTCTCTACATATCAGCAAAAGTATGAGCTGAAAAATTCTTCCCAACATTATTTTCCTACTAAGCTTTATATTCTCATAGACTTTCTCTTGCATTGCATAAGTTTCTCACACTATAGTATATCAGATAATAGAAGAAGGGCCATACTATTGCCTAAAGACTTTTGCCAAAACATACTCTGCATCTGAGCTAGGTGACTAGCATTTGTAAATTAGAATGGATTTACAAACTAATTTATAAGGCCCATAAAGACTGCTTATTTGAAGCTGTGGGTGTCTAAAATGACAATTCTGAGGAATCAGAGTAGACTAGGAAACAGGGGAAGGGAGAAGGGATGTGCTGCCACCCTTTCAATGGGCCCAACTGTAAGTCACATCCTCTAATAGCTCTAGCCCCCCACTCCCAGTCCTTTATGCCTAAAATTCAAGTAGCTGACATAAACCCCAACTCTGCTTAGACATGAATGATATTTAGGACCTGAGTTCTCCTAACACCAACTGGATACCATTTCCCAAGTAGGAGGACCTCCTGAGGCTACCCAAGAAAGACACATGGGAAGTGTTACTCACCACCAGCAATGAAGTATACGCAGTCAGGGTCCCAAGTATACTCAGAAAAATTATGGAACCGAAGACCCAGATTCCTGTTCCTAGAAAAATGACCCTGAAAAAACGTGTTTCAATCCTTAAAACAGAGCAGAAACCAGCAGCACCTCTATCTAGGATGGGGACAAACAGATTAGTTGAGGTATAAGAAAATGGAGGGAGATAAGAAGAGAGGCAGTTGCAAATAGATCTGTGAAAGTTTTCAGAATATTTACTTGAGGAGTTTCAACTCTGTCCTGTAGGCAACTGGGAACATTAATAGTGTCTTATTTTAAGGGGAAGTATTTTTAAAATTATTTAGAATAGATATTCAAAGAGCATATCATCCTTAAAATCAACATAAATACAGAACTTTTATAATAACAAGAGAAAAAAGTCATCCCATAATTTCAGCTCCTTATTCAAACTAATATTTTTCATTTTGGCAGGTTCCTTATCCATGCACATGTACATTGAATTACAGAAATGTAATCACAGCCACTGTATTAACTGCTGTCTTAGCAGAACAGATTGTTCTATTCCTAAAGTAGTATATGAGGGTAAAAAAATGTTAAGATTTATTTAATTTACTTGAAAGGCAGCGTGATAGAAAGAAATACAGAAAGAGTGGGAGAAAGAGAAGAGAGAGATGCTCAGCCTGCTGGTTCACTCCCCAAATGGCCACAAAAACCAAGACTGGGCCAGGCCAAACCAGAAAGCCTCCCATGTGATTTGCAGGGGTCCAGATGCTTGGACCATCCTACACTTCTTTCCAAAGTGCATTTGCAGGAGGCTGGATTTTTTTTTTTACAGGCAGAGTGGACAGTGAGAGAGAGAGAGACAGAGAGAAAGGAGGCTGGATTGGAAGCAGAGCAGCCAGGACTAGAGCTGGCACTCAGACATGGGATGCCAGTGTTGCAGGCAGCATCATAACCTGCTAATGATCTGTTAAGAGAAACAACGGTATATTAGGGCTAGCATCATTTGTCAAATAATTTAGACTTTTTATTTTAAGACAACAGAAATTACCTACTCACCATATAAAATAGGGAGAGATTATGTTTTTAAAGCTATAAAATACATGTTATAGAACATATAGCCCACATAAAAAATAAAAAAGGAAGGGGTCATTTGGCACAGTGGTTAAGATGCCATCTGTGATGTCTGTATCTACATCGCAATAGCTGGGTTTTCAATATTTGGCATCAGCTCTGGGCTCCAGCTTCCTGCTAGTGCAGTTCCTGGGAAGCAATGTTGACAGATCAAGTAACTAGGTTCCTGCCACCCAGATGGGAGATGTGGATCAAGTTCTTACCTCCTGCTTCAGTTTGGTGCAGTTCCAATAACTGCAGACAGTTAGAGAGTGAACCAGCAGATGGGAACTCTGTTTCTCATTCGATCTCTCAAATAAATTTTAAAACTTTTTAATTTAAAAGAGGGGTGCTGGCATTATGGCATAGCAGGTAAAGCCTTCACTTGTGTTGCCGGCATCCTATAAAGGTGTCAATTTGTATCCTGGCCACACCACTTATGATCCAGCTCCCTGCTAATGGTTTGGAAAAGCAGTGGAAGATGGCCCAAGTGTTTGGATCCCATCACCTATATGGAAGATCCATATGAAGCTCCTGGCTTCAACCTGGCCCAGCCCTGGCTGTTGCAGCAATATGGGCACAGGGTGTTAACCCAGCAGATCCAAAATCTCTCTGCGTCTCTCCCTCTCTCACTGTAACTCTTTCAAAATAAATAAATAAATCTTTAAAAAAGGAAATGGGGAAGGGTGTTTAACATAGCAGTTAAGACATTGTTTGGGATATACATATCCCATCTTCCTGGCTTCATTTTGGATCCAGCTTCCTGCTAATGAGCACCGTAGGAGTCAGCTCAATTGGTTGGGTCTTGGAACACATATTGGAGAACCAAATTGAACTCTGGGATTATAACTTCAGCCTAGCTCAGCCCCAACTGTTGTAGGCATTTGGGATATGAACCACCGGAAGGAGCATCTCCTTCCCTCCTTTCATCCCTCCCCTTCTTTCTCTCTGCCTTTTAAAAAAAGAGAAAAGAACTACCACAAGCCCATTATATTCCTTATTTTCACTAAAATGTTCTTTGTAGGCAACTACTTTGTCAACGAAAGCCATGTCTTCAACATCTACTTGATGCTGGACTTCTATAGGTGATAACTTAATTATTTTACCACTGCATGCCATGGACTCCCACTATCTCCTTTACCACTGGAAACAGAGACATTAAATTTTTAAGTGTAATCAAAGAAGAGTACCAGAACCAGCTTAGAGAACTCATTCTTTTTTTTTAATTTTTTTTATTTGACAAGTAGAGTATAGACAGTGAGAGAGAGAGAGAGACAGAGAGAAAGGTCTTCTGTGGGGAGCAACTCGGACTAGACTAAGTTACTGGAATTAAGACTTATTCTATGCATCTGCTCTCCCACAATATGGCGCTGAGAAGAGAGAAACAGCTTCTATACAGCTGCCTCCAGTTCAACCAATAAATTGTAGGACCTACTCCTGATTGGAGGAGAGCAGCGTACTCGGCGTGTAGGTAGCAGAGTTGGGATTGGTGGAAGAGGACTATAAAGGAGGAGAGAGACAACATGCACCAGGAACATCTAAGGGGAACATCTATCTGAAGGAACACCTGTGCAGCCCCCGAGAGAGCCGGCCGGCAGTGTGCCGCTCCCCCGCGGAAGTGGGGAAAGTGGCCAGGGGGAACCGCCCTTCCACGGAGGTGGAAGGGACGGTAGCCAACCCGGGAAGAACCAGCAGCAAACCTGGGGAGGGCCGAGCAGACAAAAGAACAGCGCAGGGTCCTGTGTCGTTCCTCCACGAAGAGGGGGAGCGACAGTCTTCCTTCCGTTGGTTCACACCCCAATGGCCACTATGGCCGGAGCTATGCTGATCCGAAGCCAGGAGCCAGGTGCTTCCTCCTGGTCTCCCGTGCAGGTGCAGGGGCCCAAGCACTTGGGCCATCCTCCACTGCCTTTCCGGGCCACAGCAGAGAGCTGGACTGGAAGAGGAACAACTGGGACTAGAACCCGGCGCACATGTAGGATGCCAGTGCTGCAGGTAGAGGATTAACCAAGTGAGCCACAGCACTGGCCCCAAGAACTCATTCTGAAATGTCTGTCCCTCTACAACTGCCACTGATATGAAATTCTGTATCTGTAAGGGTTTGCTCAGAGAAACAGAACCACCATGAGTGATGTACAATAAGAGATTATAGGAATTAAGATTTACACAATTTTGGAAACTTATAGAGAGATCTGTGAAAGAGGTTGTTGTCTCAACATGTGGTATTTGATATGTAAGCATGCATGCATGTATGTAAGTATTTATTTGAAAGGAAGGGTGACAGAAGGAAGGGAAGAAAGAGAAGAAGATGGTCCATCTGCTGGTTTACTTCTGAATGCCTGTAACAGGTAGGGCTGCGCCAGAATGACTACAGAGGCCCTAAATACCAATCAGATGTCCCCCATGAGTGGCAGGACCCCAATTAATTGGGCCATCATTTGCTGCCTCTCTTACATACATTAGCAGGAAGCTGGATGAGATAGTATTTGGTTTTACAACCCCATACAATGGTACTTCAACAAGCTCACAAAGGACAATCAAAAGTTAAGTTTATTTCATGAAAAAATATGGGGATCAATTGAAATGAGTACTAACTATTCAAAAAATCAGTAATGTCATTTGTGGTTAAAAATATATGTAGAATTTGGCCGGCACCGCGGCTCAATAGGCTAATCCTCCGCCTTGCGGCGCTGGCACACCAGGTTCTAGTCCCGGTTGGGGCGCCGGATTCTGTCCCGGTTGCCCCTCTTCCAGGCCAGCTCTCTGCTGTGGCCCGGGAGTGCAGTGGAGGACGGCCCAGGTCCTTGGGCCCTGCACCCACATGGGAGACCACGAGAAGCACCTAACTCCTGGCTTCGGATCAGCGCGATGTGCCGGCCGCAGCACTCTGGCCACAGCGGCCATTGGGGGTGAACCAACAGCAAAGGAAGACCTTTCTCTCTGTCTCTCTCTCTCTCTCTCACTGTCCACTCTGCAGATTAAAAAAACAAAAAGAAAAAAGAAACCCAAGTGGGAGGTTCCAAGATGGCCAAATAGGGAGGGAGCTCACCGATCTAGTCCAGGAGAAGATAGTTTAATAAAGGTGGAGATAGTGTAGTCTCAGGGAAGAGTTAGGGAAAAAATGGCAGAGGAAACTCTTCCATAATTAGAGAGACACAGTGGACCTAAGTGGAGGGTGTGGGCACCCACGGCTCGGGACTCCAGCAGCCCAGAGCCTCCACACCAGCACTGGAAAGAGAAGTGAGATGAGACCACAGTAGCCCAAAACACTGGTGGAAAAGCAGCAGGAAGAGCCTAGAGGGAACAAGGCTTGAAGTCCTATAGGGGAAAGTACACCATCCTAACTAAAGGAGAGAAAAAATACAAGGGACAGTATGGACACGATTATCTCTCCATACAAGCTGATAGAGCAGGCACCATTTTGGACATAGTAACAGCTGTGCCAACTCATGTCTGTGCCCAACAATCAGCGGAGCAGAGAAACCTGACTCTGGTGGGGAGTGATAACAGGAGGCTAAGACCTAGTGACTGTGTGGAGCTTTTGAACCGGGACTGTGGAAAAAAAAAAAAAAACTGAGGGTGTGTGGGAGAACTCATGGTGTGGCTGAGACTTTGAGACGTCTCAGTGGGAGACACCACAAGCTCAGGTGGTCCTGGCTACCTGGTGGCAGATAGTGTTGGGGAATTGGAACCTACATTGAGGATTGAAAAGATTCTTTGTGTGGTCCTTGGGACACAGTAGACGAATATTATACGCATTGGGGCAGGCGCTCAGGCACTGATTGCCATAGAGGAGAAGAGCTCAGCTGAGCAAAATTACTTCCCTTCTGACTTAAAAAAGAGAGAGAGAGAGAGAGAGAGAGAGAGAGAAAGATTTACCACGCCAACCTGGGTATGTCACCTTAGGCATGCCCATAACCCTGAAGAACTGAACAGAGCTCTCTGACCTTGTCCACTACAAGCCTCTAGAGATTCACTGAAAGTAGACAATCCACTTATCTCAGAGTCATAGAACAACAATAAAAGCCGCCACAGTGGAAAAAACAAAGAAACCACCGAGTATCTCCACAAATGCCGAACAAATGCAACAACCCAAGAAACAAGAATAAGGAAGACAACATGACACTCCCAAAAGAACATAATACTTCAATACAAGATTATGAAGATGATGAGATAGAAGAAATTTAAGAAATGGAACTCAAAAAATTGATGATAAGAATACTTAGAAGTAATCAAAAACAAATGCATGAACTACTGAAATCCATGCAGGACATGAAAGAAAATCTCACTCATGAAAATGAAATCTTAAGGAGGAATCAAAATGAAATGAGGAATTTAGTAGAACATGAAATTGAGATATTGAAGAGAAATCAAAATGAAATGAAGAATTCAATAGAATAAAAAACACATTTGAGAGTCATAAAAACAGAATCAGTGAGGCAGAAGAGAGAATATTAGACTTAAGACAGAGCACAGAAAAGTATACAATCAAACCAAAGAAAAGAAGAGGAAATTAGAAATCTAAGAAATATTGTTGGGAATCTACAGGATACTATTAAAAACCCAATATTTGGGTTCTAGGATTTCCTGAAGGCATGGAGAGAGAGAGAGAGAGAGAGAGAGAGAGAGAGAGAGAGAGAGAAAAGATTAGAAGGCCTTATTAGTGAGATACTAGCAGAAAACTTCCTGGGTTTGGAGAAAGAAAAAGACATCCAAGTACAGGAAGCACACAGAACTCCCAAAAGACATGAGTAGAAAAAATCCTGCCTGCCATCAGCCAAGCAGAAAAACCTGACTCTGGTGGGGAGAAATAACAGGAGGTTAGGACCTAGTGAAGGTGTGGAGCTAATGAACTGAGACTGTGAAAATCTGAGGGTGGGCGAGAGAACTCACGGGGTACACAAACTCGGTAACCTTGGCAACCTGGTGGGAGACTGCAGAGAAATTTGAGAGTACACTGAGGGCTGCATAGGCCCTTTGTGTGGTCCTTGGGGTAGAGTAGACGAATACCCACAGGGGCCAGATTTCATACATGACTACCCTCAATTCTGCTCAGCTGTGCGGAATTACTTCCCTTCTGAGTCAAAAAAAGAGAGAGAGAGAGAGCCAGCGAGAGAACCACCTGGGTGAGTCACCTTTGGCACACCCTTAACCCTGAAGAATCAAACAGAGCTCTCTGGCCACACCCATCACAGCCTCTAAGGATCCATCAAAAGCAGACAGTCCATTTAATCTAGAGTCATGGAACTTTCTCTAGGATTGACCACATGCTAGGCCATAAAGCAAGTCTCAGCAAATTCAAAAAATCGAAATCATACCACGCATCTTCTCAGATCACAATGAAATAAAGCAGGAAATGAACAATTCAGGAATCCCTAGAGCATCTGCAAACACATGGAGACTAAACAACATGCTCCTGAATGAACAGTGGGTCATAGAAGAAATCAAAAGAGAAATCAAAAGCTTTCTGGAAACAAATGAAGACAACAACACAACATATCAAAACTTATGGGATACAGCAAAAGCAGTGTTAAGAGGAAAATTTGCAGCAATAGGTGCCAACATCAAGAAATTGGAAAGGCACCAAATAAATGAGCTATCAATGCATCTCAAGAATCTAGAAAAACTACAGAAAACCAAACCCAAAACTAGTAGACAAGAGAAATAATTAAAATTAGAGACGAAATCTGCAAAATTAAATCCAAAAAAATTACAAGAGATCAGGAAAATGAAGAGCTAGTTTTTCTGAAAAAATAAAATAAAATAGGGGGCGGAGCCAAGATGGCGGAATAGTGAGGGCGCGCACCGATAGTCCGGGAAAATTTAGTTTAATAAAAGGGGAGTTACGGTAGCCTCAGAAAAAAGAACCAGGAAAATATTGCAGACAAAACTCTTCTGGATCCAGTGGGCGTGAATCGGAGGACCTACTGGGAGAACAAGGTCGCCCACCGCGCGCGAAAGCCGAACCACAGGACCGAGCCGCGGGACTGAGCCGCGGAAGCCGAGCCGAGGGACGGAGCTGCGCGCAAGTGCTCGAAGGGGAGTGCAACAGCGGGGAGACTTGGGAAGTCCAGGGCTCCGAGTCCACACATCGGCACTGGAAGGGGAGCAGACCTGCGTGGAGAGCGTGGGAGCCCACAGTTCGGGACGTCAGCGGCAGACTCAACACACCAGCGCTGGAACGCGAGGTGAGCCGAACCTCAATAACCCGAGACACCGGCAGGCAAGCGGAGAGAGGAGACTAGAGGGAACGACCCCCGGGGCGGGGGGGACTTCACCAAGCTAACTGGAAGAGAGAGAGAGGGAAAAAAAAAAAAAAAAAAGGTGACTGGTATGGACACGGGTTTCTCTCTCTCCGCTCACCTCTCAAGGGCGAGCAAGACAAAGAGCAGGCACCATCTTGGACATACGTCATAAGCAGAGCGACCTCAGGTCTGCACCGGCCCTGAGCCTAGCAGTAAAACCTGACTCTGGGTGGGGCGAATTAACAGGAGATTAGGACTTAGTAAATTTATGGTGCTACTGAACTGAGACTGTGAAAAAAGAGACGGTGGGGGAGAGAACTCACGGAATTCACGTGAGCACTCTCCAGAGACGCTACAATTCCGTAACTTTGGCAACCCAGTGGGAGACTGAAGGAGAATTTGAGCCCACTCTAAGGGCCGATCAGATTCCCTGTGTGGTCCTTGGGAAAGAGCTTCTGATCTCTGGCTCCTGTGGGTATATCATTTGCCTGCTAACTACCTCCAACTTTGTTCAGCTGTGCAGAATAACTTCCCTGTTGAATCAAAAAAAAAAGAGAGAGAGAGAGAGAGAGAGAGAGAGGTTTACCACGCCTAACCTGGGAGTGTCACCTTTGGCACACCAAACAGAGCTCTCAGGCCACACCCATCTCAAGCCCTAAGGCTCCATCAAAAACAGATAGTCCACTTAATCTAGAGTCATAGTATAACAAGAAAAAGCACCACAGTGAAGAAACCAAATATCTCCAATATGACAAATAACAAACGCAAAAACCAAGGTAATAAAAACAAGGAAGTCACCATGAAGCCCTCAAATGAAAAAGACACCCCAATTCAAGATTATGAGGATGATGACATAGAAGAAATGCAAGAAGCAGATCTCAAAAAATTGATAAGAACATTAAGAAGTTCTCAAAAACAAATTCTTGAACTACAGAAATCCTTAATGGACAAGATAGAAAATCTCTCTCGTGAAAATGAAATATTAAGGAGGAATCAAAATGAAACGAAACAACTAGTACAACAGGAAACTGGGATAGTGACTGAAGTGAAGAATTCAATAGATCAAATGAAAAACACAATAGAGAGCCTTACAAACAGAATGGGAGAAGCAGAAGAGAGAATATCGGACTTAGAAGACAGAGAACAGGAAAGGATACAGTCAGACCAAAGAAAGGAAGAGGAAATTAGGAATCTAAAACATATTGTCGGGAATCTTCAGGATACTATTAAAAAACCCAACATTCGGGTTCTAGGAGTTCCTGAAGGCATGGAGAGGGAGAAAGGATTAGAAGGCCTTTTTAGTGAGATATTAGCAGAAAATTTCCCAGGTTTGGAGAAGGACAGAGAAATCCTAGTACAGGAAGCTCACAGAACCCCTAATAAACACGACCAAAAGAGACCCTCACCACGGCACGTTGTAATTAAACTCTCCACAGTGAAACATAAAGAAAAGATCCTAAAATGTGCAAGAGAGAAACGTCAAATTACTCTCAGAGGATCTCCAATCAGACTCACAGCTGACTTCTCATCAGAAACTCTACAAGCTAGGAGGGAATGGCAAGATATAGCCCAGGTACTAAGAGAGAACAACTGCCAGCCCAGAATATTATATCCTGCAAAGCTATCATTTGTGAATGAAGGTGAAATAAAGACTTTTCATAACAAACAGAAATTGAAAGAATTTGTTGCCACTCGTCCAGCCCTGCAAAAGATGCTTAAAGATGTGTTACACACAGAAACAAAGAAACACGGTCATCAATATGAAAGAAGGTAAAGGAAGGAAACCAAGGAAGGAAAGCTCACAGCAAAAGATCACAGGGAATTCAAAGCATATATTAGAACTTATCTTTGGCAAATGGCAGGGCAAAGTTACCACTTATCATTAGTCACATTGAACGTGAATGGCCTGAACTGTCCAGTTAAAAGACACCGTTTGGCTGATTGGGTTAAAAAACAAAACCCATCTATTTGCTGCCTACAAGAAACACATCTTTCCAACAAAGATCCATACAGACTGAAAGTGAAAGGCTGGAAAAAGATATACCATGCCAACAGAAATGAAAAAAGAGCAGGCGTAGCCATCTTAATATCAGACACCATAAACTTTACCACAAAAACCATTAAGAGAGACAAAGAGGGACACTACATAATGATTAAGGGATCAATTCAACAGGAAGATATAACAATTATCAATGTATATGCACCTAACTACAGGGCACCGGTTTATCTAAAAGATATGTTAACGGACTTAAAGGGAGACTTAGACCCCAATACAATAGTACTGGGGGACTTCAATACTCCACTCTCAGAAATAGACAGATCAATAGGACAGAAGATCAACAAGGATACAGTAGATTTAAACGACACTATAGCCCAAATGGATCTAACAGATATATACAGAACTTTCAATCCTACAGCTAAAGATTATACATTCTTCTCAGCAGTACATGGAACCTTCTCTAGGATTGACCACATACTAGGCCATAAAGCAAGTCTCAGCAAATTCAAAAGAATTAGAATCATACCATGCAGCTTCTCAGACCATAAAGGAATGAAGTTGGAAATGAACAACTCAGGAATCCCTAGAGCATACGCAAACACATGGAGATTGAACAACATGCTCCTGAATGAACAATGGGTCATAGAAGAAATCAAAAGAGAAATCAAAAACTTTCTGGAAGTAAATGAGGATAACAGCACAACATACCAAAACTTATGGGACGCAGCAAAAGCAGTGTTAAGAGGAAAGTTTATATCAATAGGTGCCTACATCAAGAAATTGGAAAGGCACCAAATAGATGAGCTTTCTATTCACCTCAAGGATCTAGAAAACCTACAGCAAACCAGACCCAAATCTAGTAGGAGAAGAGAAATAATTAAAATCAGAGAAGAAATCAACAGGATTGAATCAAGAAAAACATTACAAAAAATCAGCCAAACGAGGAGCTGGTTTTTTGAAAAAATAAACAAAATTGACACCCCATTGGCCCAACTAACTAAAAAAAGAAGAGAAAAGACCCAAATCAATAAAATCAGAGATGAAAAAGGAAATGTAACAACAGACACCACAGAAATAAAAAGAATCATCAGAAATTACTACAAGGACTTGTATGCCAGCAAACAGGGAAACCTATCAGAAATGGATAGATTCCTGGACACATGCAACCTACCTAAATTGAACCAGGAAGACATCGAAAACCTAAACAGACCCATAACTGAGACAGAAATTGAAACAGTAATAAAGGCCCTCCCAACAAAGAAAAGCCCAGGACCAGATGGATTCACTGCTGAATTCTACCAGACATTTAAAGAAGAACTAACTCCAATTCTTCTCAAACTATTCAGAACAATTGAAGAAGAGGGAATCCTCCCAAATTCTTTCTATGAAGCCAGCATCACCTTAATTCCTAAGCCGGGAAAAGATGCAGCACTGAAAGAGAATTACAGACCAATATCCCTGATGAACATAGATGCAAAAATCCTCAATAAAATTCTCGCCAATAGAATGCAACAACACATCAGAAAGATCATCCACCCAGACCAAGTGGGATTTATCCCTGGTATGCAGGGATGGTTTAATGTGCGCAAGACAATCAATGTGATACACCACATTAACAGACTGCAGAAGAAAAACCATATGATTCTCTCAATAGATGCCGAGAAAGCATTTGATAAAATACAACACCCGTTCATGATGAAAACTCTAAGCAAACTGGGTTTGGAAGGAACATTCCTCAATACAATCAAAGCAATCTATGAAAAACCCACAGCCAACATCCTATTGAATGGGGAAAAGTTGGAAGCATTTCCACTGAGATCTGGGACCAGACAGGGATGTCCACTCTCACCACTGCTATTCAATATAGTTCTGGAGGTTCTAGCCAGAGCTATTAGGCAAGAAAAAGAAATTAAAGGGATACAAATTGGGAAGGAAGAACTCAAACTATCCCTCTTTGCAGATGACATGATTCTTTATTTAGGGGACCCAAAGAACTCTACCAAGAGACTATTGGAACTCATAGAAGAGTTTGGCAAAGTAGCAGGGTATAAAATCAATGCACAAAAATCAACAGCCTTTGTATACACAGACAATGCCATGGCTGAGGAAGAAATTCTAAGATCAATCCCATTCACAATAGCTACAAAAACAATCAAATACCTTGGAATAAACTTAACCAAGGACGTTAAAGATCTCTACGATGAAAATTACAAAACCTTAAAGAAAGAAATAGAAGAGGATACCAAGAAATGGAAAAATCTTCCATGCTCATGGATTGGAAGAATCAATATCATCAAAATGTCCATTCTCCCAAAAGCAATTTATAGATTCAATGCAATACCAATCAAGATACCGAAGACCTTCTTCTCAGATCTGGAAAAATTGGTGCTGAAATTTATATGGAGGCACAAGAGACCTCGAATAGCTAAAGCAATCTTGTACAACAAAAACAAAGCCGGAGGCATCACAATACCAGATTTCAGGACATACTACAGGGCAGTTGTAATCAAAACAGCATGGTACTGGTACAGAAACAGAAGGATAGACCAATGGAACAGAATTGAAATACCAGAAATCAACCCAAACATCTACAGCCAACTTATATTTGATCAAGGATCTAAAACTAATTCCTTGAGCAAGGACAGTCTATTCAATAAATGGTGCTGGGAAAATTGGATTTCCACGTGCAGAATCATGAAGCAAGACCCCTACCTTACACCTTACACAAAAATCCACTCAACATGGATTAAAGACCTAAATCTACGACCTGACACCATCAAGTTACTAGAGAACATTGGAGAAACCCTTCAAGATATTGGCACAGGCAAAGAGTTTCTGGAAAAGACCCGGGAGGCACAGGCAGTCAAAGCCAAAATTAACTATTGGGATTGCATCAAATTGAGAAGTTTCTGTACTGCAAAAGAAACAGTCAGGAGAGTGAAGAGACAACCGTCAGAATGGGAAAAAATATTTGCAAACTATGCAACAGATAAAGGGTTAATAACCAGAATCTACAAAGAGATCAAGAAACTCCACAAAAACAAAACCAACAACCCAATTAAGAGATGGGCCAAGGACCTCAATAGACATTTTTCAAAAGAGGAAATCCAAATGGCCAACAGGCACATGAAAAAATGTTCAAGGTCATTAGCAATCAGAGAAATGCAAATCAAAACCACAATGAGGTTCCACCTCACCCCGGTTAGAATGGCTCACATTCAGAAATCTACCAACAACAGATGCTGGCGAGGATGTGGGGAAAAAGGGACACTAACCCACTGTTGGTGGGAATGCAAACTGGTCAAGCCACTATGGAAATCAGTCTGGAGATTCCTCAGAAACCTGAAGATAACCCTACCGTTCGACCCAGCCATCCCACTCCTTGGAATTTACCCAAAGGAATTTAAATTGGCAAACAAAAAAGCGGTCTGCAGCCTAATGTTTATTGCAGCACAATTCACAATAGCTAAGACCTGGAACCAACCTAAATGCCCATCAACGGTAGACTGGATAAAGAAATTATGGGATATGTACTCTTTAGAATACTATACTGCAGTAAGAAACAACGAAATCCAGTCATTTGCAACAAAATGGAGGAATCTGGAACACATCATGCTGAGTGAAATAAGCCAGTCCCAAAGGGACAAATACCATATGTTCTCCCTGATCGGTGACAACTGACTGAACACCAAAAAGGAAACTTGTTGAAGTGAAAGGGACACTATGGGAAACGGTGACTTGATCAGCATAGCCCTGACTGTTAATGAACAGCTTAATACATTATCCCTCTTAGTAGTTTTTTTGTCTGTTCTACTTAATATGACTGATTTAATTCTGTAATTAATACACAGTTATTCTTAAGTGTTGAAATTTAACTGAATTGTGATCCCTGTTAAACATAAGAGTAGGAATAAGAGAGGGAAGAGATATATAATTTGGGACATGCTCAAGCTGACTTGCCCCAAATGGTAGAGTTAGAAACATACCAGGGGATTCCAATTTAATCCCATCAAGGTGGCATGTACCAATGCCATCTCACTAGTCCAAGTGATCAATTTCAGTTCGCAATTGATCATAATGAAAGGACTAAGAGTCAAAGGGAGCACATAAGCAAGTCTAGTACCTGCTAACACTAACCGATAGAATAAATAAAGGGGAGAGTGATCCAACATGGGAAGTGAGATACTCAGCAGACTCATAGAATGGCAGATGCCCTAAATAGCACTCTGGCCTCAGAATCAGCCCTAAAGGCACTCGGATCTGGCTGAAAAGCCCATGAGAGTATTTCAGGCATGGAAAGCCAAGACACTCTGGCAAAAGATCTCTGTGAGTGAGATCTCAGTGGAAAGAACAGGTCTTCAAAGAAGGAGGTACCTTTCTCTGAAGGGAGGAGAGAACCTCCACTTTGACTATGACCTTGTCTAAACAAGATAAGAGTCGGAGAACTCAAGGGGCTTCCATAGCCTTGGAAACTCATGACTGGAGCATAGGGAGATTACTGATGCCATAGACAGGAGTGTCAATTGGTAAAGTCAACAACAGGAGTCACTGTGCACTTACCCCTCATGTAGGATCTCTGTCCTTAATGTGCTGTGCATTGAGATTTAATGCTATAATGAGTACTCAAATAATATATTTCACTTTGTGTTTCTATGGGGGTGCAAACTGTTGAAATCCTTACTTAATGCATACTAAACTGATCCTCTGAAAAAAAAAAAAAAAAAAAAGAAAAGAAAAGAAACTATCAACTCCCAACTTGACTCTCACTGGGATTAAACATGACAATAGGTCTGATCTGATTTCATCATCATTAAAAAAAATCATCTATTATTTTTCACTTTATGTTTCTGTGTGGGAGCAAACTGTTGAAAGCCTTACTTAATGTATACTAAGCTGATCTTCTGTATATTAAGATAATCGAAAATGAATCTTGATGTGAATGGAAGGGGAGAGGGAGTGGGAAAGGGGAGGGTTGTGGGTGGGAGGGACGGTATGGGGGGGAAGCCATTGTAATCCATAAATCGTACTTTGGAAATTTATATTCATTATATAAAAGTTAAAAAAAAATAAAAAATAAATAAAAAATTAAAAAAAATAAAATAAAATAAAATAAAATTGACACACCATTGGCCCAACAAACCAAAAAAGGAGAGAGAAGACCAAATCATTAAAATTAGAGATGAAAAAGGGAATGTAACAACAGACACCACAGAAATAAAAAGAGTCATCAGAAATTACTACAAGGACTTACATGCCAGCAAACAGGGAAATCTATCAGAAATGGATAGATTCCTGGACACATATGACCTACCTAAATTGAGCTATAAAGACACAGAAAAACTAAACAGACCCAAAAACAAGTCTGAAATTGGATCAGTAATAAAAGGCCTCCTAACAAAGTAAAGCCCAGGACCAGATGGATTCACTGCGACATCAATCAAAATACCAAAGACATTCTTCTCAGATCTGAAAAAAATGATGCTGAAAATCATATGGAGACACAGGAGACCTCTGTACAACAGAAACAGAGCCGGAGGCATCACAATACCAGATTTCAGGGCATACTACAGGGCAGTTGTAATCAAAACAGTATGGTACTTTTACAGAAACAGATGGATACACCAATGGAACAGAACACAAACACCAGAAATCAATCCAAACATCTACAGCCAACTTATATTTGATCAAGGGTCCAAAACCAATCCCTGGAGTAAGGACAGTCTATTCAATAAATGGTGCTGGAAAAAACTGGATTTCCACATGCAGAAGCATGAAGCAAGACCATACCTTACACCTTACACAAAAATCCACTCAACATGGATTAAAGATCGAAATCTACGACCCAACAGCATCAAATTATTAGAGAGCATTGGAGAAACTCTGCAAGATATAGGTACCAGCAAAGACTTCTTGGAAAAGACCCCAGAAGCACAGGTAGTCAAAGCCAAAATTAACAACTGGGATTACATAAAATTGAGAAGTTACTGTACTGCAAAAGAAACAGCCATGAAAGTGAAGAGGCAACAGATAGAATGGGAGAAAATATTTGTAAATTATGTAACTGATAAGGGATTAATAACCAGAATCTACAAAGAGATCAAGAAACTCCACAGCAACAAAACAAACAACACACTTAAGAGGTGGGCAGACATTTTTCAAAAGAGGAAATCCAAATGGCCAACAGACACATGAAAACATGTTCAAGATCACTAGCCATCAGGGAAATGCAAATAAAAACCACAATGAGTTTCACCTCACCCCAGTTACAATGGCTTACATACAGAAATCAACTAACAACAGATGCTGGTGAGAATGTGGGGAAAAAGGCACACTAATCCACTGTTGTTGGTAATGCAGACTGGTAATGTCACTATGGAAGACAGTTTGGAGATTCCTTCAAAACCTGAATATAGCCCTACCACACGACCCAGCCATCCCACTTCTCAGAATTTACCCAAGGGAAATTAAATTGGCAAATAAAAGAGCTGTCTGCAACTCAATGTTTATTGCCGCTCAATTCACAATATCTAAGACATGGAATCAACCTAAATACCCATCAACAGAAGACTAGATAAAGAAATTATGGGATATGTACTCTATAGACTACATAGTGGTAAAAAAAATGAAATACAGTCATTTGCAACAAAATGGAGGAATCTGGAAAACATGCTGAGTGAAATAAGCCAGTCTCGAAGGGACAAATATTATATGTCCTCCCTGAACTATGACAACTAACTGAGCACCTAAAAGGAAACATGTAGAAGTGCAAGGGACACTATGAGAAGCAATGACTTGATCAGCCCTTGCCCTGACTGCCAAGGAACAGCTTACTATTTTATTCTTTTTAGTATTTTCTTTTTCTTTAATACCATTGGATGAACAATTTAATTAACACACAATTATTCTTAGGTGTTTAAATTCAACTGAAAAATGATCCTTGTTAAAAATAAGAGTGGGAATAAGAGAGGGAGGAGATGTACAGTTGAGCACATGCTCACTCGGACTTACCCCAAATGGTAGAGTTAGAAACATGCCATGGGACTCCAAATCTCATTAAGTTGGCAGGTACCAAAGCCATCTTACTAGTTAAAGTGATCAGTTTAAGTTCATAATCGATCATAAAGATAGGATTAAATGTCAAAGGGATCACATAAATAAGACCAGTGTCTTCTAATAATACTGATAGAATTAAAAAGAAGAGAACTATCCAACATGGGAAATGGGATACACAGCAGACTCATAGATTGGCAAATGCTCTAAACAGCACTCTGGCCTCAGAATCAGCCCTTAAGGCATTCGGATCTGGCTAAAAGCCCACAAGAGTTTCTCAAGCATGGAAAGCCAAGACACTGTGGCCAAAAAATGACCTAAATGAAAAATCTCTGTGAGTGATATCCCAGTAGAAAGAACGGGCCATAAATGAAGGAGGTACCTTTCTCTGAAGGGAAGAGAGAACTTAAACTTTGACTATGGCCTTGTCTAAATAAGGTCAAGTTTGTGAACTCAAGAGGCTTCCATAGCCTTGGCAGCTCATGACAAGAGCCTCAAGTGATCACCTATGTCATAAATAAGAGTGTTATTGTTAAATCAGCAACAGGAGTCACTGTACACCTTCCCCATGTAGGATCTCTATGCTTAATATGTTATACTATGAGAATTAACCGTAAAACTAGTCTTCAAACAGTACTTTATACTTTTTGTGTCTGTGTGGGTGCAAACTTTTAAAATCTTTACTTAGTATATGCTAAGTTAATCTTCTGCATATAAAGATAATTAAAAATGAATCTTAATGGAAAATGGGATGGGAGAGGAATGGGAGATGGGATGGTTTACGGGTGGGAGGGTGGTTGTGGGGAGAAAATAGCTATAATCCAAAAGTTGTACTTTCGAAATTTATATTTATTAAATGAAAGTTTTATTTAAAAAAAAACCCACAGGCTATTTAGAAGAAAAATTTCCAAAACATACTGAAATGTTTTTTTTAAAGGCAAAATATGAAAAAAACAAATCACACAAAGCTAGTATGGAAGTATTATCACTTGTTTCCCATTATAAAACTCCCTATTAACCTCCTACCCCTCCTGCCCTCTAGCAATTACTATTCTGTGTTCATAGTAAGCTTTATCAGCTCCTGCATATGACAGAGAACATGTAGAGTTTTCTTTTTATGCCCAGTTTGTTTTCACTTAGCAGGATATCCTCCAGTTCCATCCATTTTTCTGCCAAGGACATAATTTCATGTTTTCTTATTTATGTTAAAAGTTCTGGTACCATGTAAGTACAAACAAGCATTATATTGTGATGTTGAGTCACAATGCTTTATGTGACTGATAAGATTAAAACTTTGGCTATCTAATTCATTTTTGATGATTAAAAATCTCCTAGAATCATTTTTAGGGAAGACATAAAAAGAAATATTAATAGCATATAAAACTACTATTTTAAAGGTAAAAGTATATGAACAAAAAAAGAGATTATGCCTACTCAAAAAAAAAAAAAAAACAGAGTAACTCTGCATTAGAATTGAACACTTCATTGGAAATCATAATGGTGCTCAACTTCTACAATGCCTAGCAGTAGAGGATTACAAACGGGTGCTGCAGGGAAAACTATAGAAGGGCCAGTAAGCATCTAGGTTCTTAGAAGTAATGGTGAGGGTTTCCAGTGCAAAATTGTGAGGAATACTTCCACAAAGTGATTCAGGGCCAGTGCTTAATGTGGGCATCCTATAACAGAAGTAGGAATGAACAAAGTGACCAATGTAGAATGATTCCTAAAGGATTTCCTCACCACCAACCACACTAGGACTTATGAATGAAGAAAGAGTCAGAAAAATAAGGATATTAGATTTTACACAAATTTTGTCAAGTGTGGATCAGAGAGTCAGATATTTTTAAATTATAAAGAAATAAATATTTCAATTTGAAGTACAAGTGAAATGGATTGAAATACAAGTGCTATAATAATCTAGGTCTGGTCTATAAGATTGGATATAAACTGATGAAAAAACCAAGGGATAAAAGTGGGCAAAGGAAGAAAAACAAGCAGACATGAAGATTATGTTAAATAAAACAGTTTTGAAAGTTTATAACTTGTTGAAAAATCAAGAAAATAATCTCATGAAGAAATTGTAAAAGTGTTTAAAATCAGAACATTTAATGCTTGTCAATAGTGAATTAAAATAGAAACTATTGAATATCCCTTTTGTCAAGTGGAAACTCTTATAACCTTCTGAGAAAATACTTTGGGAATATGCATAATGATTTTTATGGTGCTTACTGTTGTTGACTCAATAATGCCACTTATGGGAATCTAAGAACATTAGTCTAAATATGAATATTTCTTTGCATTATTCTATAAAAACAAGAAAATTGGAAGCACTTATATTGCCCAACAATAAAAAAATAGCTAAGTGCATTGTAGCATTTTCATGCCATGAGATATTCTGAAACTATTTTAAGCTATATTATTTAGGAGTTTTATACAAAACTTTATGCAAAATTATATACATATATAGTATGAACATAGTATTATAAAAATAAGAAAAGCAAAAAGGCTGGGCAACAGCCTTTTTTAACAGATTGTTATTTGAAAATGTAGCTAAGCAGGTATTTTCATTTTTTTCTACTTTTTAAACATGTATAATAAAAAGACATATTTCACTTCTCCATTGCATAAAACACACTGTTTCAATTAAAAAAAGATTCCACTCCTGGCTTTTCTGCTTCCAATCCTGCTTTCTGCTAATATGCCTGGGAACTGCCACATATGTGAGAGACCCATTTGAAAAGTTCTTGCTCCCAGGGTTTAGCCTGGCCCCAAACTAGCTGCTATGGTCATCTGGCCAATGAACAAGTTGATGGAAGATTGATCAAACTTTGTCTCTCCTTTCTCTGTCACTCTGCCTTTCAAACAAATAAATAAATATTATTAAAAAAAATAAGTCTCATACTCAAATTAAACCTTCTCCACCCAAATCCCAAATAATGGATAAAATTTGCAGCAAGGTTAGAAGTATAAGGCCAGAAAAACAGTAATGTCTGGGGGCAGTCCAGGAGCAGGAATTTGGCTATGAGAAGGTACTGAGACACAACATCTGTCCTTGTGTTCAGAGTGCCAGTAAGTGACCTAAGAACAGGAGGCAGCAGTAGAGACTGTTGGAGATGCAGAGAGGTCAGAGCTTGAGGACAGAGATCACGAAGTCCAACTGGTGCAGGTATTAGAGAAAACAGAATGGGAAACAGATGTCAGGGAATCATTTTCTGAGAAGGAATGGTCATTATCTGAGATACAGACCAAGAATGGGATGAAGCACAGGTAGAGAGAACGTTTAAACAGGCTAAGGTGCTAAGCATTCTGCTTCTGCCTGAGTCAGGCGTCTCCCCCATAAGTTGTAGAAAACCCCAATGTTGTCCACCTTCCCTACTTGCCACCAGTTTCCAAACTGAGGTAAAATTCATGTAGCTATCAGACCAAAGAGTTCTTACATAAATGAAAATAGAAAAGATGCAGCTTACCAATCAAAGCCGAAATATTCATTTGAGATTTCTATCCACACAAACAGCAAAATCACAGATAAGACAAATGAAATGACCAGGATAACACAACAGACTTGCTCTGTCTGGGAAGAGAAAGAACTGGGTGTTAGCTCTATTTATCCAGGTTACCTCGACAATGTCTGTATACCACTGTCAAAGTTTAGGATAGACACACTGCCATGCATTACCCTCCACAGGGTCGAGTGACCACTCTTTTCTCTTTACCTCAAATAAACCTGTATATGCCCATTTATTAAACTACACTGAACTATAATTATGCACTTATATGTTTGTGTCTGATGCCACACTGTTTTTACTTTGAAGTATCTCTATACTTAAAATACCTAGCAGGGTGTTTTGAATGTAGTTTGCTCTCAACAACCATCAATTGAATCCATCCAATTTCCCTTCTACCAAATGTTTGGTGGTCCATTTATGAATTCATTCACTCATCATCCGTCAGGTCATTTAGTCAGTTATCTATCCACTTAGTAGTAGAAAGAAGAACCAGAGTAATAGGATAAACATTTTTTTTCTTTTTTCTTTTTTTTTCTTTTTTCTTTTTTTTTAACTTTTATTTAATGAATATAAATTTCCAAAGTACGATTTATGGATTACAATGGCTTCCCCCCCATACCGTCCCTCCCACCCACAACCCTCTCCTTTCCCACTCCCTCTCCCCTTCCATTCACATCAAGATTCATTTTCGATTATCTTAATATACAGAAGATCAGCTTAGTATACATTAAGTAAGGATTTCAGCAGTTTGCTCCCACACAGAAACATAAAGTGAAAAATAATAGATGATTTTTTTTTAAATGATGATGAAATCAGATCCGATCTATTGTCATGTTTAATCCCAGTGAGAGTCAAGTTGGGAGTTGATAATTTCTTTCTTTCTTTCTTTCTTTCTTTCTTTCTTTCTTTCTTTCTTTCTTTCTTTCTTTTTTTTTTTTTTAAGAGGATCAGTTTAGTATACATTAAGTAGAGATTTCAACAGTTTGCACCCCCATAGAAACACAAAGTGAAATATATTGTTTGAGTACTCGTTATAGCATTAAATCTCAATGCACAGCACATTAAGGACAGTGATCCTACATGAGGGGTAAGTGCACAGTGACTCCTGTTGTTGACTTTACCAATTGACACTCCTGTCTATGGCATCAGTAATCTCCCTATGCTCCAGTCATGAGTTTCCAAGGCTATGGAAGCCCTCTGAGTTCTCCGATTCTTATCTTGTTTAGACAAGGTGTAATAGAATAAACATTTTTAGTAGCTATTTTGTTCCAGAACAATGCTAGGGACTTCACAAGCCAGTTTCTTTATTTTCTCTATCTACTTTTAGTTATATAAAGAGAATAATTTCATATATAGTTTTAGGAGCATAATGATACTTCTCACAAGGCATTTGCATTTGATTTGTTTCTCATATGAGCTGTGGGAGTTAGGTATCATTAACCTCATTTTGCAGATAGGTAAAGTAATTGACTCAAGATCACCCAGCCAAGAAGCGGCAGGGGCAGGAGTGGAACCTATATCCATATGGGGTCAAAGCAAGGATGCAGGGTATCTTTAAGGAAGAGGTTGGGTTTTTTTTTTTCAATCAAGATTTATTTATTTGAGAGGCAGATTTAAAGATAGAGAGAGAGAGAAACAGAGAGAGAGGTCTTGACCCACTGGTTCACTCCAAATGGCTGTAGTAGCTGGAGCTGGGCCAATTTGAAGCCAGGAACCAGAAGCTTCTTCTGGGTCTCCCTCGTGGGTGCAGGGGTCCAAGCACTTGGGCCATCCTCCACTGCTCTCCCTAGCAGGTAGTTGAAAGGGAAGCAGAGCAGCAGGACTCAACCTGTGCCCATGTGGGATGACAGTGCTGGGGGCGGAAGGTTAACCTACAATGCTACAGCATCAGTCCAATGAAGGAGGTATTACATTGAGTCTTCACAGTTATCCTCATCACTGAAAAAAATCACAAAACAGTCACACCACAAGTTGCCAAATTCTTTCTGGGGAGATTAGATTTCAACTGTCATCTGAATTGTAATCTTAAAAGCCTCCATATCACATAAATGAGAAATTCTAACTCTTTGGGATGTTGTTTTTACTCTGTTAAAAACAAGGAATATAACATGCCTGTATAAATGCTAAGGTTATTGTGAGAATTTAAAAAAAAAACCACATAAATGGCACAGTAAATAGGATAGAAGCATCTGGACAGGAAAAATATGAGGACAGACTAACATTTGTGCCTATCTAGGGCAGTCTTCTGTATCTTATCCTTTTCCTTGTGCTTCCAAACACAGATATAAGCAATTAGAGTTCCAATTGGTCAGATTCTTGCACCCTAGTTGAATCTTGTTTATAACTAATGTATGTACATGATTTGGCTGTCCTCATCTCACTTCAGTGTGCTCATCATTTGATCTCTTATACCATACAGTCCACTAGAGAGTCCCAACATAAGGCTTAGAGAAAGATAAAGGCTCTCAGTAGGGCTGGGCCATATGCCATCTCCAGCCTTACTAGAGAGTTTATCAGGAAAAATCAGGTACTAGCTTGATCAATAACAAAGGCATCTTGTTTACCACTTGCTGGCTGGCTGGCAGTTTGTTTCTTACAAATATAACTGTTGGGAAATTCACAGAGGAGAGTGAATTAAAGATTAAAGATTCAGGGGCTGGTGCTGTGGTGCAGCGGGTTAAATCTCTGGCCTGGATTGCTGGCATCCCATATGGCTGCCAGTTCTAGTCCGGCTGATCCTCTTCCAATCCAGCTCTCTGCTATGGCCTGGGAAAGCAGGGGAAGATGGCCCAAGTCCTTGGGCCCTTGCACCCATGTGGGACACCCAGAGGAAGCTCCTGGCTCCTGGCTCCGGATCAGCGCCGTTCCAGCCATTGCGGTCATCTGGGGAGTGAACCAGCTGATGGAAGACCCTTCTCTGTCTCTACCTCTCTCTGTAACTCTTTCAAATAAATAAAATAAATTTTTTAAAAAAAGATTAAGTATTCAGGTATTCCTGTAATCCCTACAGAGAAACATCTAATTGTACCCAAACCTCACTCTTTCAAGGTTAATGGAATGCATATATGTAACAGTAAAAAAAATAAATAAAGAAAATGAATACATCAATTACATGTCAAGAAGTTTAACTTTGGCTCTAAAATTGATGCAGTATTTTTATGGAAGAACTGGAGCCCCAGAACCTACAGTCCTGGAGACTCTAATGAACCTTCATAGAGCCAAGGACCCGTCTTTGCTCCTCATATTGGACAATGTACGGCACAGATCCACCCCATCTCTCTGTACCCGAGAACAGCAACACGATCCAAGTTTGGTTTTTTCCCACTGTCTGAATTTCCAGTGGCAACTGTAGCAGCCAGTAAGGAAGGTGATATAGGATTTGTGGTTGAAGATTTTTTCAGCCCATGAACTATCCTTTTTCGATTCTCTTCTCTTTCTGGATTCAGTCCTGCTGGCCTTCGTAGACATGATTCACCCTTTTGCTGAAAGGACAAATAAAATAATCAGGATCTACTCTAGCTCCTGTTAATGTACTCCACCATCCTATAGAAAATTATTTAAGTATTTTTTATTTTATTGAAAGGCAGAGTGACAAAGAGAGAGATCTTCCATCCACTGCTTCACCCCACAAATTGCCTCAATTGCCAGAGTTGGGCCAGGCTGAAGCCAGGAGCTAGAAACTCCATCTAAGTCTCCCACAATGGTGGCAGGGGTCCAAGCACTTGAGCCATTATCCACTGTCTTTTCAGGTGCATTAGCAGGAAGCTGCATTGGAAGCAGAACAGCCAGGACTGGATCTGATATGGGATGCCAGTGTGACAAGTGGTGCCCCAACCCACTGTGTCACAACACTGACCCCTCTACAGAAAATTCTATGAAAGATATATGGATTTTAAAAAATATTTACAATTAAGATTTGATTAAGATTTGAGACACAAGAATAGACCTTCATCCTACCTTCCTATGAACTTGTTGACTATTTGCTGCAGCCATTGCACCATTCTAGGTTTGCTTTTCTCACCTTTAAAATGGGACCATATTCCCTATTCCAGCCAATAAATGGATGCTGAAAGCATCAACTTTGATTTAATATATTTATATATTTAATTTATATATTTAAATATATATATTTAAAAGTATATATATATTTTTTTTGTATACACAGGCAATGCCATGGCTGAGAAAGAACTTCTAAGATCAATCCCATTCACAATAGCCACAAAAACAATCAAATACCTTGGAATAAACTTAACCAAGGACATTAAAGATCTCTACGATGAGAATTACAAAATCTTAAAGAAAGAAATAGCACAGCAAAAAATGGAAAAATCTTCCATGCTCATGGATTGGAAGAATCAACATCATCAAAATGTCCATTCTCCCAAAAGCAATTTATAGATTCAATGCGACATCAATCAAAATACCAAAGACATTCTTCTCAGATCTGAAAAAAATGATGCTGAAAATCATATGGAGACACAAGAGACCTCGAATAGCTAAAGCAATCCTGTACAACAGAAACAAAGCCGGAGGCATCACAATACCAGATTTCAGGGCATACTACAGGGCAGTTGTAATCAAAATAGCATGGTACTTTTACAGAAACAGATGGATAGACCAATGGAACAGAACACAAACACCAGAAATCAATCCAAACATCTACAGCCAACTTATATTTGATCAAGGGTCCAAAACCAATCCCTGGAGTAAGGACAGTCTATTCAATAAATGGTGCTGGAAAAACTGGATTTCCACATGCAGAAGCATGAAGCAAGACCATACCTTACACCTTACACAAAAATCCACTCAACATGGATTAAAGATCGAAATCTACGACCCAACACCATCAAATTATTAGAGAGCATTGGAGAAACCCTGCAAGATATAGGTACCAGCAAAGACTTCTTGGAAAAGACCCCAGAAGCACAGGCAGTCAAAGCCAAAATTAACAACTGGGATTGCATCAAATTGAGAAGTTTCTGTATTGCAAAAGAAACAGCCATGAAAGTGAAGAGGCAACTGACAGAATGGGAGAAAATATTTGCAAACTATGCAAAGGATAAAGGGTTAATAACCAGAGTCTACAAAGAGATCAAGAAACTCCACAGCAACAAAACAAACAACCCAGTTAAGAGATGGGCCAAGGACCTCAATAGACATTTTTCAAAAGAGGAAATCCAAAGGGCCAACAGACACATGAATACATGTTCAAGATCACTAGCCATCAGGGAAATGCAAATCAAAACCACGATGAGGTTTCACCTCACCCCGGTGAGAATGGCTCACATTCAGAAATCTACCAACAATAGATGCTGGAGAGGTCTGATCTGATTTCATCATCATTTAAAAAATCATCTATTATTTTTCACTATATGTTTCTGTGTGGGAGCAAACTGTTGAAATCTTTACTTAATGTATGCTAAACTGATCTGTATATAAAGAGAATCGAAAATGAAAAAAAAGGGACACTAACCCACTGTTGGTAGGACTGCAAACTGGTAAAGCCACTATGGAAGTCAGTTTGGAGATTCCTCAGAAACCTGAATATAACCCTACCATACAACCACTCCTTGGAATTTACCCAAAGGAAATTAAATTGGCAAACAAAAAGGCTGTCTGCACATTAATGTTTATTGCAGCTCAATTCACAATAGCTAAGTCCTGGAATCAACCTAAATGCCCATCAACAGAAGACTGGATAAAGAAATTATGGGACATGTACTCTATAGAATACTATACAGCAGTAAAAAAACAATTAAATCCAGTCATTTACAACAAAATGGAGGAATCTGGAACACATCATGCTGAGTGAAATAAGCCAGTCCCAGAGGGACAAATATCATATGTTCTCCCTGATCAGTGACAACTAACCAAGCACCAAAAAGGAAACCTGTTGAAGTGAAATGGACACTATAAGAAACAGTGACTTGATCAGCCCTTGTCCTGACTGTTGATGCACAACTTAATACTTTATCCCTTTTAGTATTTTTTTGTTCTACTTAACACTACTGGTTGAACTCTGTAATTAACACACAATTATTGTTAGGTGTTTAAATTTAACTGAAAAGTGATCCCTGTTAAATATATAGAGTGGGAATAAGAGAGGGAGGAGATGTACAATTTGGGACATGCTCAAGCTGACTTGCCCCAAATGGTAGAGTTAGAAACGTGCCAGGGGATTCCAAATCAATCCCATCAAGGTGGCATGTACCAATGCCATCCACTAGTCCAAGTGATCAATTTCAGTTCACCATTGATCATACTGATAGGTCTAAGAATCAAAGGGATCACACAAACAAGACTAGTGTCTGCTAATACTAACTGATAGAATCAAAAGGGAGAGAACAATCCAACATGGGAAGCGGGATACACAACAGACTCATAGAATGGCAGATGTCCTAAACAGCACTCTGGCCTCAGAATCACCCCTTAAGGCATACGGATCCGGCTGAAATGCCCATGAGAGTATTTTAGGCATGGAAAGCCAAGACACTCTCGGGGGGGGGGGGGGAGGACCTAAATCAAAGATCTGTGGGAGTGAGATCCCAGTAGAAAGAACGGGCCATCAAAGAAAAGTGTACCTTTCTCTGAAGGGAGGAGTGAACTTCCACTTTGACTATGACCTTACCTAAATAAGATCGAAGTCAGCAAACTCAAAAGACTTCCATAGCCTTGGAAACTCATAGACCTTTTTCATAGACTAGGCTCATAGACTAGAGACTAGGGAGATTATTGACACCATAAACAAGAGTGTCAATTTGTTAAGTCAACAACAGGAGTCACTGTGCACTTAATCCTCATGTAGGATCTCTGTCCTTAATGTGTTTTTCAATGTGAATTAATGCTATAACTAGTACTCAAACAGTATTTTACACTTTGTGTTCTGTGTTGGTGCAAACTGTTGAAATCTTTACTTAATATATACTAAACTGACCTTCTGTATATAAAGATAATTGAAAATGAATCTTGATGTGAGTGGAATGGGAGAGGGAGTGGGATTTAGGAGGGATGCAGGTGGGAGGGAAGTTATTGGGGGGGGAGCCATTGTAATCCATAAGCTGTACTTTGGAAATTTATATTTACTAAATAAAAGTTTAAAAAGTATATATATAGGCCAGCGCTGTGGCTCAATAGGCTAATCCTCCAACTGCAGTGCCAGCACACTGGGTTAGTTCTGGTCTGGACGCCGGATTCTGTCCCAGTTGCCCCTCTTCCAGGCCAGCTCTCTGCTGTGGCCCGGGAGTGCAGTGGAGGATGGTCCAAGTGCTTGGGCCCTGCACCCGCATGGAAGACCAGAAGAAGCACCTGGCTCCTGCCTTCGGATCAGCGCGGTGTACCGGCCGTAGCACGCTGGCCGCAGTGGCCATTGGAGGGTGAACCAATGGCAAAGGAAGACCTTTCTCTCTGTCTCTCTCTCTCACTGTCCACTCTGCCTGTCAAAAAAAAAGTTTATATATATATATATATATATATATATACACTTTTAAAAACTATAATATGCTCCTGAAATAACTTGAAAAGTTAGGAGCATGGGTGAGGTATTTGAAATAAAATTCTCAACAGAGCTGCCTTCCTGTTCCCTTTCTCTTCCCTTCCATATGGAATCAGTTAGGGTTAGCTTCAACTATGACAATGATAGAATATTGAAAACAGCAATGGCTAAAACAAGGCAAGTTTATTTTTCCTTCTACCAACAACAAAAATTCCAGTGGTAGAAAGAACAACATATGTGCTATGTGGCTTCACAATGGCATTAAGAACTCAGGCATCACCCACCTACTGTTCTACCACACCCAGCACAGTGCTTCTTTCTCAGGGTCCAAAACATCTCTCAAGATGTAACTATCACCCCAAATTCCAGCTTGCAGGAAGAAGGGGGGGACAAAGACAGGTAGGCCTCCTTACATTAAGGATATTTACAGGAGCTGAACGTGACATTTGACAATAAAAGAATTTTTTATTGGGGTGCAACACAGATTGAGATACATGTGGCAGTTACTACTGTATTGCTCATGCCATGAGAAAAGGAGAAAGATATTCTCATTCCAAAGGAACTTCCAAATAATGTATGAATTCAGGGGAGGAAGACAAATTACTTAAGAACAAACAAACAAGAACAATCTGAAAGGACCTGATCCCAGGCAATAATTAAGTCTCTGTTCCTGAAAACCACCTATGCTCCACTTTGTTTTTTGTGAAGGGCACTCAATGGTTTTAAGAAGGATTGACTGGTGAATGTTCATAATAAACCAAATACAGAAACAAAAATTATAGTTACCCTCTCACCTTAAGTGAATAAAACACTGGGGAAATAAACAATTAAAGTTTTCAAGTATCTGACAACAGCAGTGCAGGTTAACAGTACTTAAGAGGGAAAAATAGTAGGTATAATTAATAACCCACTGGCAATGTAGACAGAATATTCAGGATAAAGTACCATGAGGAAGAATAAAAGTGGAGCCTGGCAATCTTTATGAACTGAGTAGACAGAATTGAGATTTGGGGGAAGCAATGGTTTCTCTTGTATCTCCCTGGGTCTCTAGTTGAATCATGCTGAGTACATGCCAGTGAAATTATCCCAAGCTACAGAAACATACCAAAAAAGATGAAACACTATTCAAGGGTCAGATAAGGCTAAGAATAGTTGGTGTTTTCACAAACCAGAGGAAAATACCTTCTAAAGCATGGGGTATTATGTAGCATGATTAGGCCCACATTAATGGTATAGTCCAGAGAAACTTACTGGTGAGCTCCAAAAGAATTAACTGTTTCTAAGTATCTTGACTCTGTTCTGGAACAAAGCTCAAGAAAATTAAGTGTTGAAATAGGAGAGAGGGGAGGAAGAAGGGTTGGAATGTGGGCAGGGTGGGAAGTATCACTATGTTCCTAAATCTGTATATACAAATTATATGAAACATGTATAACTTAAACAAAATTCTAAAAAGGAATACACTTTTTTTTTATTTGGCAGGCAGAGTGGACAGTGAGAGAGACAGACAGAGAGAAAGGTCACCACACTGATCCGATGGCAGGAGCCAGGTACTTATCCTGGTCTCCCATGGGGTGCAGGGCCCAAGCACTTGGGCCATCCTCCACTGCACTCCCTGGCCACAGCAGAGAGCTGGCCTGAAAGAGGGGCAACCGGGACAGAATCCGGCACCCCGACCGGGACTAGAACCCAGTGTGCCGGCACCGCAAGGCGGAGGATTAGCCTAGTGAGCCGCGGCGCTGGCCAGGAATACACTTTTAAATACAAGAAGCAGCCTACAAAGTAAACCTCATGATGCCTACTATCCAGTTTTAAAAAGTACCAAGTACGGGGCCAGTGTTGGCAGTGTTAAGCTGCTACCTGCGATAATGGTATTCAATATAGGTGTTGATTTGTGTCCCAGATGTTCCACTTCTGATTCCGTTCCTGGGAAAGCAGCAGAAGATGGCTCTAAGTACTTGGCCCTGCAATTACATAGTAGACTGGATGAAGCTCCAGGCTTCAGTCTGATCCAGCCCTAACCATTGTGGCCATTTGGGGAGTGAACCAGTGCATCTCCTAGCTCATGGTACTGAGAGCCGAGGGCACAAGTCCCAGGAACACCTTTACATGCTGCACAGGAATTAGGGCCATCCAATCTGTGCTTTGCACTGCTAGGACTACTGATGTTGGTATTATAATTTGTACTCACTTGCAGTATATGAGAGCTCTATCTGCATTGCTCTGCTCCAAGCAGGTGACTATGACCATCCCCAACAACACAACTGGGTCTTACCCTGTGAGACCTAGGTAATGATCCCACTGCAGCCTGCAGCACTAGGACTGTGACAACTCACTGGAAAATACCTGCTGAGATCTAGGAAAGAACTGGCCTGTGTGCCACCTCTCTGGACCCATACCAACCAGTAAAAAATCTCAAGTGTATCTTGTAGTCACCCTGTAGAATTAGAGCAGGTCAGGGTTCTCTTCACATCCCCAGTTCTGAGACTAGGGCTTTTAGTGCTACAATCCCCACCGCCAGTCATACTTTCCCAGAAAGACCTGGGAAGTTCCCACACATATAATATAATCATAGAACCACAGCTATTGGTTCTACAAGCCCTAGTATTGCTCAGGATTATCCACTGAGATAAGCAGACAGCCCTCCTGGTGTCTCTCAACACCAAGAACAACCTCTGGCTATCATAAACCCTAGGGTGACTGACACTCAACACTCTGGGGACTGCAGATACACACCTAAAAGGCCACCTCAAAGTTGTATTTCTACATCCAAAAACTGCTGCAGACTAGACGACTGTGACACTCATTCAATTCCAGCACTGATTAAAGAAAAATCACTAAGAAGTTATGCTTCTGAGCATATCTAGAACCTAAGCCAAAGCAAAAAGCCATGTGATACCATGCACTCATCTAAGTTTTCCAATAAAACCTAATTCATAAAGAACAGACCATTATATCAAATGCACAGAAGTTAATGTAGGGCTATAGGAAGAAGTGTGATACCTCCAAAAATCAACAGTTCTCTAGAAACAGTTCCTGAACTGAAAGAAATATATGAAATGTCTGAAAAAGTCTCAAAATAATGGTCGTAAGGAAGCTCAATGCAATGCAAGAGAATACAGATAGTTTGAGGAAAACAACAGATGACATGACTAAGAAATTCACTAAGGAGACAGACATCATTAACAAGAACTAAACACAAACTTGGAGTTGAAGACAACAATCAATAAAATAAAAAATATAGTTGAGAGCATAAGCAGCAGAATAGACCAGATAGAGAAAAGTTGTAATCTGGAGGACAAGACTTCTGAAATAACCCAGTAAGATGAAAATAAAGAAAAAAGAATTAAAAAGAAGGAAGAAACTCTACATATAAGAGATACCATTAAGCAACCCAATAATCATAACATACAGATAGAGGGAAAATAGAAGAAAAAGGCACTGAGAACTTAAATGAAGTAATAGTTAAAAACTTCCTAAGTCTTGAAAGAGAAACAGACATGCAGAAACAGGAAGCTCAAAGGACCTAAAGCAGATTCAACCAAGAAAGACCTTCTCCAATGTATACTGCAATCCAGTCGTCAAAAGTTAACAGCATGCACCAGCACTGTGGCATAGCAGGTAAAGCTGTCATTTGCAGTGCTGGCATCCATATGGACACCAGTTTGAGTCCTGGCTGTTCCACTTCTAATCCAGCTCTCAGCTATGGCTTGGTAAATCAGTGGAAGATGGCCCAAGCACTTGGGCCCCTGCACCTGTGTGGGAGACATGGAGGAAGCTCCTGGCTTCAGATCAACCCAGCTCTGGTCATTGTGGCCATTAGGGGAGTGAACCAGCGCATGGGAGATCCCTCCCTCCCTCCCTCCCTCCCTCCCTCCCTCCCTCTCTCTGCCTATCTGTAACCTGCTTTTCAAATACATAAATCTTTTGAGAAAAAGTTAAGGGCAAAGAGAGAACCCTAAAGACAGTAATAGAAAAATGTCATTACATATAAAGAAACCCAATTAGACTAACAGCAAACTTCTCCACAGAAATCCTACAGAGCCTAAGAGAGTAGGATGATATATTCAACGTATAAAAGAAAAAAATTTCAGTCAAGAAATTATATCCAGTGGCGCTATCCTTTAGATGTGAATGAGAAATAAAGTATTCTCAATAAATAAAAACAGAGAATTCATTACCATCAGATCAGCCTTATAGGAAATTCTGGAGGGAGTCTTGCATTAAAAGTAAACATCATGGGGGCTGGTGCCACTGGCACAT
The DNA here is from genome assembly GCF_964237555.1 of Oryctolagus cuniculus. NCBI lineage: Eukaryota > Metazoa > Chordata > Mammalia > Lagomorpha > Leporidae > Oryctolagus > Oryctolagus cuniculus. The sequence goes on from NC_091432.1 coordinate 68,176,108, forward strand.
TAGGTTGGTCCTCTGCCTGTGGCACCTGCATCCCATATGGGTGCCAGTTCTAGTCCCAGCTGCTCCTCTTCCAGTCCAGCTCTCTGCTGTGGCCTGGGAGAGCAGTAGAGGATGGCCCAAGTGCTCAGGTCCCTGCACCCGCATGGGAGACCAGGAAGAAGCACCTGGCTCCTGGCTTCAGATCAGTGCAACTCCGGCCATTGTGGCCAACCGGGGAGTGACCCAATGGAAGGAAGATCTTTCTTTCTGTCTCTCTCTCTCTCTCTGTCTGTAACTCTACCTGTCAAATAAATAAATAAAATCTTTAAAAAAATAAAAGTAAACATCATGAAAACACATGACACTACCAAATTCACTAACAAATACAATCAGTAACCAATTAACAAAATAATATGCATTAGATCCTATCTATCAATACTAACCTTGCATGTAAATGGATTAAATTCCCCAGCCAAAAGATATAGGTTGGCAGAATGGATAGAAACACAAGACCCAACTATATGCTGCCTATAAGAAGTTCACTTCACAAGACTCACATAGACTGAAAGTCAAAGGCTGAAGAAAGATTAACAGGCAAAACGAAACCAAAAACAAGAGTAGTACATGTGTATCAGATAAAACAGACTTTAAATCAAAAACTGTGTAAAGAGACAAAGGACATTTTATATAATGGTTAATTCAGCAAGAAGATATAACAGTCATAAACATATATTCACCCAACAAAGGCCACCCAGCTATATATAGCACATACTATTAGACCTAAAGGGAGAAATAGGGGGTCAGCACTGTGGCACAGCAGGCTAAGCTATGTCTGTCATGCTGGCATTCCACATGGGCACAGGTGCAAGTCACAGCTGCTCCACTTCCAATCCAATTCTTTGCTAATCTACATGGGAAAGCAGCGGAAGATGGCTCAAGTACTTGGGCCCCTGCCACCCACATGGGAGACCCAGATGGAGTCCCTGGTTACTGGCTTCAGTCTGGCCTAGCCCTGGCCACTGCAGCCATTTTGGGAGTGAATCAGCAGATGGAAGATCCTGATATCTCTCTGTGTCTATCTCTCTTTCTGCCTTTCAAATAAATAAATCTTATATAAATAAATAAATAAATAAAAGAGGTAGATTCTAATACTATAATAGTGGGGGACTTCAAAATCCCATAATGATCAATGGACAGGGGCTGGCTCCATGGCTCACTTCGTTAGTCCTCTGCCTGAGGCACCAGCATCCCATATGGGCACTGGGTTCTAGTCCCAGTTGCTCCTCTCCAGTCCAGCTCTCTGCTGTGGCCTGGGAGGGCGGTGGAGGATGGCCCAAGTGGTTGGGCAGCTGCACCTGCATGAGAGACCGGGAGGAGGCACCTGGCTCCTGGCTTTGGATCGGCATAGTTCCAGCCGTGGCAGCCATTTTGGGGAGTGAACCAGCTGAGGGAGGACCTTTCTCTCCGTCTCTCTCTCTCTCTCTCTGTAACTCTACCTGTCAAATAAATAAATAAAATCTTTAAAAAAATTATCAATGGACAGATCATCCAGACAGAAAACCAATAAAGATACATTGGAGTTGAAACACTTTATCGAGCAAATGGACCTAACATTTATGAACATTTTACTCAACAGCTACAGAATACCCATTCTTCTCATCAGCACATGGAACATTTTCTAGGATAGACCATACAGTAAGCCACAAATGAAGTCTCAATAAATTTAAAATGATTGAAATTATATCTTGTATCTCATCAGACCACAAAGGAATAAAACTAGAAATCAATAACAAGAAGAAAAATAGAACATTTGTCAATACATAGAAATGAAACAACATTCTATGGAATGACCAATATGCCACTGAAGAAACTAAAAAAGGAAATGAAAAAAACTTTTTGAAACAAATGAAAATGAAAAAAAATATAAAAACCTATGAGATATAGCAAAAGCAGTTATAGGAGGGAAGTTTATGGCATTAAGTGTTTACATTAAAAAGACAAAACTCACATAAGTGATCTAGTGATGCATCTCAAGGACTTAAGAATAAACCAATCTGAAATTAGCAGGAAAATATTAAAGAACAGAGTAGAAATAAATGAAATTGAAACAAAAAATTATAATAAAACAAAAAAGGTAGTTTTTTGAAAAGGTAAACAAAATAGACAAAATTTTAACCAAAGAAACAAGAGAAAAACTCAAATATTAGAGACGAAATAAGAAATATTGCATTGATATAATTTAAGATCATAAGAAACTATGAACAACTATGTGACAGCAAAGAGAAAATCCTCAAAGAAATGGATAAATTCCTATATACATCTTAACTACTAAGATTAAATCAAGAAGATATAGAAAATCTAAACAGACTAATAAAAAGTAATGTGATTGAAGCAATAATTAAGTCTTCCATCCAAAAAAAAAGTGCAGGACCTGTTGGCTTTACTACTGAATTCTATAAAACCTTTTTAAAAAGATTTATTTATTTATTTGAAGGCAGAGTTACAGAGCAAGAGAGGGAGACAGAGATATTCCATCTGTTGATTCACTCCTCAAAAGACCACTATGATCAAGTTTGGCCAGGCCAAATCCAAGAGCCAGGAACACCACTTGAGTCTCGTATGTGGGTGGCAAGGGCCCAAATACTTGGGTTATCTCCTGCTACTTTCTCCCAATACATTAGCTGAAAGCCAGATAGGAAGTAGAACAGCCAGGACTTGAACCAGCATTCATATGGGATGCTGGCATAACAGGCAGCAGATTAACTAGCTGTACTACAACAGCACAACTACTATTCTACAAAACACTTAAAGAATTTTGAACAAACTCCAATACTTTTCTTATTTGCTATACCACAATGCCAGCCTCTCCAATACTTTTCAAGCTACTCAAAAATAATGAACAAGATGGAACTCTGTCAAACTCTGTTTTCTTGGCCAGATTACTCTGTTATCAAAACCAAGCAAAGTTACACAAAAACAAAAAAACTATAGACAATATCCTTGATGAATACAGATGAAAAAATCCCAATAAAATAGTGGCAAATTAAATCCAACACTACATCAAAAAGATCATACATCACAATGAAGTGGGATTTACCCCAGAGTTGCAAGGGGGATTCAATATTTGCAAATCATTAAATGTTATAGGTCACATCAAGAGAATGAAGAACAAAAATCATATGATCATCTCAATAGATGCATAAAAAGCATTTGCTAAGATTCAACATCCAATAATGATTAAAAACCCTCCACAGATATCTCAGAAAGCTAAATATAGACCTACCATATGACCCAGCCATTCCACTCCTGGGAATCTATCCAAAGGAAATGAAATCAGCATATGAAAAGGTGATCTATAACCCCATGTTCATTTCAGCTCAATTTACAATAGCTAAGATATAGAATCAAGTCAAATGTCTATCAACTGAAGACTGGATAAAGAAATTATGTTATAAATACACTATGGAATACTACACAACAGTAAAAAAAAATGAAATCCTGTCATTTGCAACAAAATGGATGCAACTGGAAACAATTATACTTATTGAAACAAGCCAGTCACAAAAAGAAAATACTATATGGTCTCTCTGAGCTATGGTAACTAATAGAGTACTTAAAAGGTAATCTAGGGGCCAGTGCTATGGTGTAGTGGATAGGGGCACCACCTGCAGTGCTGCCATGAGCGCTGGTTTGAGCCCCAGCTACTCCATTTATGATCCAGCTCTCTGCTATGGCCTGGGAAAGCAGTGGAAGATGCCCCAAGTCCTTGGGCCCCTGCACCCACATGGGAGACCCAGAAGAGGCTCCTAGCTCCAGGCTTCAGATCAGGGCACAGCTCCAGCCATTGAGGCCATCTGGGGAGTGAACCAGCAGATAGAAGAGCTCTCTCTCTCTCTCTGCCTCTCTATAACTCTGCCTTTCAAATAAAAATATTTTTTTTAAGAAAAAGGTAGTCTATGACCTTGTCTAAATAAGATTGGAGTCAGCAAACTCAAAAGGCTTCCATAGCCTTGGCAACTCATGACAAGAGCCTAGGGTGATTACTGACACCATAAACAAGTGTGTCAATTTGTTAAGTCAACAATAGGAGTCACTGTGCACTTAATCCTCATGTAGGATCTCTGTCCTTAATGTGTTTTTCAATGTGAATTAATGCTATAACTAGTACTCAAACAGTACTTTACACTTTGTGTTCTGTGTTGGTGCAAACTGTTGAAATCTTTACTTAATATATACTAAACTGACCTTCTGTATATAAAGATAATTGAAAATGAATCTTGATGTGAATGGAATGGGAAAGGGAGCGGGAGATGGGAGGGTTGTGGGTGGGAGGGAAGTTATGGGGGGGAAAGCCACTGTAATCCATAAGCTGAACTTTGGAAATTTATATTTATTAAATAAAAGTTAAAAAAAGAAAAAGGTAGTCTATAGGTGTGAAACTGACACCTTGAGATATGATGATTCTGAACAGTCCTTGACTTGACTGTTGAGAAGCAATGTTTTTCTTGTTTGTTTGCTTTTGTTCTCTTTTTCTTTTTTCTGTAAGTGAACTCTCTACATAGTATAATCTTGTGAGTATAAAATTAATTGAAAATTTATCTCTGTAAAAAATAAGAATAAGAAAGGAAGAGGGAGGAGGAAGAAAGGTAGGAGTATAGGTGGGAGAGAGGGAGAGGGGAAGAATCACCCAAATTTGTATATATTAAATTCATGAAGTTGTAGTCTTTAAACAAAATAAAAACAACTGGAAAAAATCCCTCCACAAATTAGGTATAGAAGGAACATGCCTCAAAATTATAAAGGGTACATAAAACAAACCAACAGTCAGTATCACACTGAACATGGAAAAGCTTAAAGCATTTTCCCTCAGATCTGAAACAAGACAAGGATGCCCACTTTCACCACTCTTATTCAACATACTATTGGAAGTATTAACAACAGCAATTAGGGAGGAGAAAGAAATAAAGGTCACTGAAATTGGAAAGGAGGAAGTCAAAATAGCCATGTTTGAAGATGACATGATGTTGCACATGTAAAAACTTAAACATACTACTAAAGAGCTGTTAGAACAGATAATCCAATAAAGAAGCACGTTATAAAAATCATAAAAAGCAGCTTAATACACTAATAATAAACTCAATGAAAGAAATAGCCACAAAAAATCAATTACTGAAAATATTTAACCCAAGACATGAAAGTTATATAATACTGATGACAGAAATCTTCAAGGACACAAAAAAGGAAAAATGGTCCTCGCTCATAGATTGTAAGAATTATATTGTTAAAATATCTATTCTGTGTAGAGCACTCTACAGATTCAATGCAATCTCTATCAAAATACCAATGTCATTCTTTACAGAATTAGAAAAAACAATCCTAAAATTCATGCAGTGAACAGTGAAAGACCCAGGATAGTCAAAGTGACACTGAGAAAAAAATCAAGCTGGAGTTATCACAATACCTGATTTCAAAGTATACTACAAAGCTACTGTAATAAAATCAGAAAGGTACTGGCATAAAAACTGGCAAAAAGATCAATTATCAGAATATAGCACAGAAATTAATCCACATACATATAATAAACTGATTTCTGTCAAAAGTGCCCAGAACATACACTGAAGCATACACACACACACACACACACACACATGTATATGTATATGAAATTAGATGTTTCTCACCATACATAAAACTCAAGATGGATCAAAGACATAAATTTAAGAAAAGAAAAAAAAATGTAGGGAAAACACTTCTAGACTAGTGTAGGTAAGGACTTCTTGGATAACACTGCAAAAGCACAGACAACAAAAACAAAGCTAGACAAATGGAATTGTATCAAACTCAGACATTTCTTCGCAGCAAAGGAAACAATTATTAGAATGAAGACACCTCAGACAATGGGAAAAAATATTTGTAAGCTACTTAGTTGAAGAAGTATTAACATCCAGATGTATCAGCAACTAAAAAAACAATGAATCCAGTTAAGAAATGGGCAATGGGCCTGAATAGACAGTTTTCAAAAGAAATACAGTCAACAAATATATGAGAAAATGCTCAATATCTCTAGCCATCAGGGAAATGCAAATCAAAATGAGACATCTCTTCACCCTTGTCAGAATGGCTATTATTCAAAAACACAGAGAACAACAAATGCTGGTGAGGATGTTAAAAAAGAGGAACTCCTATGCCCTACTGGTGGCAATGTGAATTAGTGCAGCCACAGTGGAAAACAGTATGGCGATTTCTCAAAAAGCTAGAAATAGATTTGCCATATAATTCAGCAATTACACTACTGGGTATCTACACAGAAAAGACATGAACTCACCATATCTAAGAGATAGTTTCTCCACCATGTTTACAGCAGCACTGTTCTCAATAGCAAACATACGGAATCAACCAGTGTCCATCAGATAAATGGACTAAGAAAATGTGGTGGAGCCAACACTGTGGTGCAATGGGTTAAAGCCCCAGTCTACAGTGCCAGCATCCCATATGGTTCAAGTGCTGGCTGCTCCACTTCCGATCCAGCTCTCTGCTATGGCCTGGGAAAACAGTAGCGGATGGTCCAAGTCCTTGGGCCCATGCACCTGCATGGGAGACAATGAAGAAGCTCCTGGCTCCTGGATTTGGATGGGCCCGGATCTGGCTATTGCAGCCATTTGGGGAGTGAACCAGGGGATGGAGTGAATGAATGAATATCTCTCTCTCTCTCTCTCTCTCTCTCTGCCTCTTCCTCTCTGTAACTCTGCTTTTCAGATAAATAAGTAAATCTTTTTTAAAAATGTGGTACACACAGGAATAAAAAGGAATGAAACTCTGAGAGGATAAGGTGAAGAATCACTATGTTCCTAAATTTGTATATATGAAATGTATGAAGTTTGTATACCTTAAATAAAAGGTTTCTAGGTTAAAAAATGAAATTTTATCATTTACAGCAAAATGGTTGGAACTAGGGGACATCATATAGAGTGAATTAAGTGAGGCATACAGAAAGACAAATACTGCAAGTTCTCTATAAATGAAAGCTAAAATTAAAAAATAAGAAATGCTTGAGTATATCAGTTTCACTGCAAATACAGTGTTTGGTCAAACTTTCTTTTAACTATTAGTCAAATAAGGAGATGGGAATTATATACTGCTTTGCTTTAATGATTTTGTGATTATTTTAAAATTTATATAAATGAGTTGAACATTTTTTCTTTTGACTATGGTGTACAACCCTCTGCCTATGTCTGGACTATGGTCTTTTTTACTTTTTATTGTTGAACTCTTTATTTAGTAGAGCCAATAAGCCACTGACTATAATATAGGTAGAAAATTTTGCAAAAGAATTTGAAAAAAAAATAAAAAACCAACTACCTGGGGCCACTGTTGTAGCACAGTGGCCTGCAATGCTGGTATCCCATATGGGAGCCAGTTCAAGACCCAGTTGCTCAACTTCCAATCCAGCTCCCTACTAACAAGCCACATGCCTGGTAAAGCAGGAAGAGATAGCCCAAGTGTTTGGGCCCCTGCACCCAGGTGGGAGACCTGGAAGAAGCTCCTGGCTCCTGGTTTTGGCCTGGCCCAGCACTGGCTTTTGTGTCCATTTGGGGAGTGAACCAGCAGTTGGAAGGTCTCTCTGTCTCCTCCTCTTTCTCTCTCCCTCTCTGTAATTCTGCCTTTCAAATAAAAATAAATAAATCTTAAAAAGCTATTATTTCACTTAATACTTTGAGACTAAACACTATTATTATTTAAAAAACAATTTAAAATATGAACAAATAAGCATACAGGTTCAAATGGGCACTTGGCTTAGATTTAAATTAAGTTGCTTGTATCCCACATCAGAGTACCTGGGGTTGATTACTGGCTCTGGTTGCCAATTCCAACTTCCTCCCAATGCAGACCCTGGGAGAACACAGGTAATGATCTGATTAATTGGGTTCCTATCATCTATGTGGGAGATCAGCCACTGCCTACCCCCTCAAGGCATTACAGGTATGTGGAGAATAGACCCAACAAATGGGAGTATGAACACTCTCTATCTCAAATTTAAAAAGAAAAAGAAAACATGGAAAATGTTTGCCTTGACAACATTAATCAAAAAATATAGACTTGAAACACTAATTAGTCTAAGTATATTTCAGAGCAAAGAATATTAACAAGGATAAGGAATGCTATCAAAGTCAACAAAGAAGGCCTAACAATTCTAAATATTTATGCACCTAATAAAATAATTTCAAAATAACATTAACAAGGGTAGGCATTTGACACAGTAGTTAAGATGGCACTTGGGATGCCCACATTATATAATCAGAATGTTGAGTTTGAATTCTGGCTAGGTTCCTGGTTTCAGCTTCTTGGTAATGCACACCTTAGAAGGCATTGTAGATGATGGCTCAAGTACTTGAGTCCCTGTCACCAACATGGGAGACCCAGATTGAGTTCCTAGCTCCTGGTTTCAGCCTGATCCAGTCCTGGCTGTTAACAGGCATTTGGAGTGTGAACCAGTAGACGGAAGATCTCTCTTTTGTTACCTCAAATAAAATGAAAACAAATTTTAAAATAAGCTCCAATAAGTTTCAAAGTATGTAAAGCACATAAAAGAAGTCCTCTAACAATGGAATTAAGTAAGAAAGGGGCCAAGCAAGATGGTGGCTGAGTGAGATGTGCTAGCAATTATGTTCCCAGAGAGATCAACTTGAAAAGATATTAACTCGCCAAGTCATCTTCACAAGAGCTAAGGAAGATGGGTGAAAGAATATAGTGTCTGGTTTTAGTAAAACCATAAGCCACACTGAAAAAGGCAAGAAGAAAAGAGATCCTTGCATCACTATCTCCAGCCTCACAGCTTCACATAGCAGAGTGAAGACAGTGGTGCTTCTCACTTTGGAGAGGGGTAGGCATTAAGTCCATATTTCAGTGTTGAAATCCAGTACTAGGACTGCTGCAGTGAAATGCAGAGTGAGACAAAACTCTACAGCTCCTGTCCCCATTTCTTCATAAAGAACTCAAGCTGGCACCACGGCTCACTAGGCTACTAATCCTCCGCCTGCGGCGCCTGCACACCGGGTTCTAGTCCCCGTCGGGGCGCCGGATTCTGTCCCGGTTGCCCCTCTTCTAGGCCAGCTCTCTGCTGTGGCCAGGAAGTGCAGTGGAGGATGGCCCAAGTGCTTGGGCCCTGCACCCCATGGGAGACCAGGAGAAGCACCTGGCTCCTGCCTTTGGATCAGCACGGTGCGCCGGCCGCAGCGCACTGGCTGCGGCGGCCATTGCAGGGTGAACCAACGGCAAAGGAAGACCTTTCTCTCTGTCTCTCTCTCTCTCACTGTCCACTCTGTCAAAAAAAAAAAAAAAAAAAAAAAGAAGAAGAAGAACTCAAAAGAGAAATTAGAAAAGTATTTTGAACTGGGACCAGCATTGTGGCATAGCAGATAAAGGCACCTATAAATCCCATATAGGTGCCAATTTGAGACCCAGCTGCTCCACTTCCAATCCAGCTCCATGCTAATGTGCTTGAGAAAGCAGCAGAGGGTGGCTCAAGTGCTTGGGCCCCTGAACCTATATAGTAGATCCAGCAGAAGCTTCTGAATTCCTGGCTTCAGCCTTGCCCTGCCCTGGTCACTGTGGCCATGTAGGGAGTGAACAGTGATGGAAGTGCTCTCTGTCTCCTCTCTCTGTGTAACTCTTTCAAATAAATAAATAAATCCTTCTTAAAAATAAAATGTTTTGAACTAAATTAAAATGAAATCACAACACATAATTATTTGTATGGTACAGCTAAATGCTATGATAGAAAAGTAGATAGGTCTTAAAATCAGTGACCTCAGTTTCCGTTTTCAGAAACCAGAATAAGTAGAGCAAATTAAATACAAAGTAAACAGAATAATAGAGATAATAATGGTAAGAGAGAAATGTTATACTCCTTCCTTGGGGGGTTGATTCCAGGATTCCCAGCAGAAACCACAATCTGTAGATACTCAAGTCTTTTATATAAAATGGCACAGTATTTGCATAGAACCTATACACACTGTCTCACTTTCAATCATCTGAGGTTACTTATAATACTTTTTTTTTTGACAGGCAGAGTGGACAGTGAGAGAGAGAGACAGAGAGAAAGGTCTTCCTTTGCCGTTGGTTCACCCTCCAATGGCTGCCGCCGCTGCGCGCTGATCCGATGGCAGGAGCCAGGTACTTATCCTGGTCTCCCATGGGGTGCAGCGCCCAAGCACTTGGGCCATCCTCCACTGCACTCCTTGGCCATAGCAGAGAGCTGGCCTGGAAGAGGGGCAACCGGGACAGAATCCGGCGCCCCAACCGAGACTAGAACCCGGTGTGCCGGCACCGCAATGCGGAGGATTAACCTAGTGAGCCGCGGCGCCGGCCTTAATACTTAATACAACACATAAACACTGTAGTAACAGTCATTACACAGTATTCATTTGTATTATTCAGAAAATAACAAGTAGAAAAGTTTGTACATGTTTATAGCACAGACAGAATTTCTTTAGCACAGATAGAATTTCTTTAAAATATTTTTCCTAATTGGTTGAATCCATGGATACAAAATCCATGGATACATAAGTCAACCATGAATTTAAAAAGGGAGAAACACAAAACTGATCAACTTCCAACCAAACAGGCAAAAAAAGTGACCACAAATCATCAATATTAGGAACAAGAGAGAGGCATTATCACAAACTCTAGATCAATACCAGGGAAGTATTTTAAGCACCTTTGTGCACATAAGTTTCAGATACAAAAAATAAATTTCTTAAAAGATAAAAATTACGTAAGGTCATTCAATAAATAGAAAATCTGAATAGTTATACCTTTAATAAGATGAATTTGTAGTTTAAAAACTTTTCCACACACAAAAATGAATTTACTGGTGAACTCTATAAAACACCTAGGTAAGAAATAATACCAACCCTACAGAAATTCTCACACAAGATGCTTTTATATGACAAAATTATCCTAATACCAAAACTAGACAAAGAAGTTATGAGAAAAATATACAAACCAATATCCTTCATGAACACAGATGCAAATTTTTTAAATGTTTTAATTATTTGAGAGAGTGATAGAGAAAAATAGTTCCCTCATCTGCTGTTTCACTCTTGAAATACCCACAATGGACAGGGTTGGGCCACAGTGAAAGCACGGAGCTGAGAATGCAATCCAGGTTTCCACATGGATGAAAGGAAACCAATTATTTGAGTCATCACTGGTGCCTCCAGGGGTCTGCATTGGCAGGAAGGAGGTGTCAGGAGCTGGAGTCAAGAACTGGGTCTAATCAATATTGAAAAATAAGTATCAAAGAAATGAGAAATGTTTAAGGAAATGCTAATTATCCTGGATTTGACCATTACAAATTATGTATACATCATTATACCACTGTACCCCCATAAATATATACAATTATGTTGGTGAAAAATAAAAATAAACCACTGAAATTCAATGTAATTCAATATATCAAACTAAACAAGACAAAAATATATCATTTAAACAGGCATAAATAACACATTAAAAAATTCCAACTCAATTCTTAATAAAAACTCTCAGCAAATTAGGTACAGAAAGGCTATGGGATTTACCCCTGGTATGGAGGGATGCTACAATATTTGCAAATCAATCAATGTGATACAACATATAAACTGAAGAACAAATTAAAGAACTAAAACCATATGATTATCTCAATAGATTCAGAGAAAGCATTTACTAAAATACAACACCCTTTCATGATGAAAAGTTTTAAAAAATTGGGTATAGAAGGAACATTGCTCAATACAACCAAGGCAATTTGGACAAAACCACAGTCAGTATTTTATCGAATGGGGAAAAGCTGGAAGCATTCACACTGAGATCTGGACCAGACAAGGATTCCCACTCTCACTATTCCTATTCAATTTAGTTCTGGAAGTTGTAGACAGAGCTATTAGGCAAGAAAGAGAAATCAAAAGGTTACAAATTGGGAAGGAAGAAGTAAAACTATCCCTATTTGCAGATGACATGATACTATATACAGGGGAACCAAAAGACTTCACTAAGAGTATTGTAACTCATAAAAGAGTTTGGTAAAGTGGCAGGATATACAATTAGCACACAAAAATCAATAGCCTTTGTATACACAGAACTTCTAAGATCAATCCCATTCACAATCAATGCAAAAAATTTAAGTACTTTAGAATAAATTAAACCAAGGAGATCAAAGATGAGAATTACAAAATATTAAAGAAAGAAACAGCAGATACATAAAATGGAAAAATCTTCCATTTTCATGTAAATATCATCAAAATGTCCATACTACTGAAAGCAGTTTACAGATTCAATATAATTCCAATCAAAATACCAAGGACATTCTTCTCAGATACAGAAAAAAAACATGCTAACATTCATATGGAGACACAAGAGACCCTGAATAGCTAAAGCAATCTTATACAATAAAAACAAAGCTGGAGGCATCACAATACGATTTCAAGAAATACATACAGGGAAGCTATAATTAAAACAACATGGTATTGGCACAAAAATAGACATGTAAAGCAATGGCACAGAATAGAAAATATACTGTCTCTACCTCTCAAATAAATAAATAAATAAATCTTTAAAAAGTGTGTAAGGATCACAAGGATTACATGTTAATATAAAATGTAAAATAAAGGTTAAAAAAAAAGAAAATGCAAAAATCAACCCAAGCATCTACAATCAACTAATCTTTGACAAAGGATCTAAAATCAGTTTCTGAATCAAGGACAATCTTTTCAACAAATGGTGCTGGGAAAACTGGATTTCCACATGAAGCAAAACCCCAACCTTATACCTTTCACAAAAATTCACTCAAAGCCAGCACCGTGGCTCAATAGGCTAATCCTCTGCCTAGCGGCGCTGGCACACCGGGTTCTAGTCCCGGTCAGGGCGCCAGATTCTGTCCCAGTTGCCCCTCTTCCAGGCCAGCGCTCTGCTGTGGCCCGGGAGTGCAGTGGAGGATGGCCCAAGTCCTTGGGCCCTGCACCCCCATGCATCGCATGGGAGACCAGGATAAGCACCTGGTTTTGGATCAGCATGGTGCGCCGGCCGTGGCGGCCATTGGAGGGTGAACTAACGGCAAAGGAAGACCTTTCTCTCTCTCTCTCTCTCTCTCTCCACTCTGCCTGTAAAAAAAAAATCACTCAAAATGGATCAAAGACCTAAATCTACAACCTGATACCATTCCCCAATTAGAGAACATTGTGGAAACCCTGAAAAACATTGGCATAGGGAAATACTTCTTGGAAAGACCCCCAGAAGCACAGGCAAACAAAGCCAAAATAGACAAATGGGATTACATCAAATTGAGAGGCTTCTGCAATGCAAAACACACACACACACACACACACAGCAAAGAAGCAACCCACAGAATGGAAGAAAATATTTATAAACTATGCAACTCATAAAGGATTAATACCCACAATCTATAAAATGCTCAAGAAACTCAACAACAACAAAACAATCCAGTTAAGAAATGAGCAAAGGACTTGAACAGGTTATTTTTCAAAAGAGGAAATTCAATGGCCAACAGACATTTGAAAAAATGCTCAGGATCACTAATCATCAAAGAAATGCAAGTCAAAACCACACTGAAGCTTCTCTTCACCCCAGTTAGAATGGCTCTCATACAGAAATCAAAAATCAATAAATGTTGGTGATGTTGTGGGGGAAAAGTTACCTTAATCGACTTTTGGTGGGAATGTAAACTTGTACAGCCATTGTGGAAGACAGTATGGAGATACCTCAGAAATTTGAAAATAGATCTATCATATGACTCTGTCATCCCACTCCTGAAAATTTACCCAACAAAATGAAATCAACATATGAAAGAGTATTTTTGTACCCCATGTATATAGCAGGTCAATTCACAATACCTACATGCTGATCAACTGATGATTGGATAAAGAAATTATACACTATTGAATACTATTCAGCAGTAAAAAAAAATGAAATCCTGTCTTTTGCAACAAATGATGCAACTAGAAACCATTATACTTACTGAAAAAAGCCAGTCCCAAAAAGACAAACACCATATGTTCTCCCTAATCTGTGGTAACTAACAGTATCTAAAATGTAATGTATAAGAATAAATTTGACACATTGAGATTCAATGATTTGTTACAGTCATGGTTTCTACTCTTCAGGTGTGGTGGAATGAGAAGGCCGGGCCAAGATGGCACTGGCAAGTAAGCATCAGTTACTCAGGAAATGGCTTGGGAACCCACCTGGCAAAGGAGCCTGCCTGGCAATAGGCAGTGATTGGTTACGGCATAAACTGCCTCTTGATTGGATTGGCTGACTCGGCTATATAAGCTGCTGCACCAACTGAAATAAATGAGTCTGCAAGCTGCTCGCCTCTAGCCCACTTTCACCTGACTCCCAGTGCCTGTGTTGTGATTCCACACCCCTTGCCCCCACTGCACTTCTCCTCTCAGAACGAATCCACCTCAACATTGAGGAACAGTGTTTTTTTCTTCATAATATTTTTTATTCTTACTTAGTGTAGGGTTATTCTTATGAGTATAAAGTAAACTGAAAATAGATCTTTGTAGAAATTAAGAGTAGAAATAGGACAGGGAGGAGGAAGAAGGAAGGTGGGAGTGTGGTGGGAGGGAGGGTGGAAAGAATCACTATGCTCCTAAACCTGTATATATGAAGTACATGAAATTTGTATACCTAAATAAAACTTTTTTAAAAACTGGATAAGAACTATACAAAAAGAACTGTGGATAGTATTTTATGCAACTTTCTGCAAATCTAAAATTAGTGCAAGATAAAATGGTTAATTGAAAAAATTAGGGATATCCAAGATAGCAGAATAGGGAGAGAGCTTACTGCTCTACTGCTCTAGACTAAGGGAACATAGTTTTTTGTTTTGTTTTTTTTTTGTTTGTTTGTTTGTTTTGTTTTTTGTTTTTGTTTTTGTTTTTGTTTTTTTTTTTTTTTGACAGGCAGAGTGGACAGTGAGAGAGAGAGACAGAGAGAAAGGTCTTCCTTTGCCGTTGGTTCACCCTCCAATGGCCGCCGCGGCCGGCGCACCGCGCTGATCCGATGGCAGGAGCCAGGAGCCAGGTGCTTTTCCTGGTCTCCCATGGGGTGCAGGGCCCAAGGACTTGGGCCATCCTCCACTGCACTCCCTGGCCACAGCAGAGAGCTGGCCTGGAAGAGGGGCAACTGGGACAGAATCCAGCGGCCCGACTGGGACTAGAACCCGGTGTGCAGGCGCCGCAGGCAGAGGATTAGCCTAGTGAGCCACGGCACTGGCCGGGAACATAGTTTTAAAAGTAGAGAAGAGTGCACTTTCAGGGAAAAGTTAGGGAGAAAACAGAAGAGGAAACTTCACGCAAATTAAAGGGACACTGTGGACCTATGTGGAGGGTGTGGACATGCACAACTCAGGAATCCAGCAACCAATAAGAAAATCAGCAACCAGTTTTGGAGTGAGGTGAGACCATACTACAGCAGCCCAAGCCACTGGCGATGAAGCTGTCAGAGGAACCTGGGGCAGGCCTGGCTTGGAGTCCTATGGGGGACACTGTACCTGCCAAACTAGATGAGAAAAAAGGGGACATTTTTCAATCTCCCTGACCACCCTGCACCAGGGTCCTGTAACAGAGAGAGTGGGTACCCTTTTAGACATATGTAACAGCTGCACTAGCTTGTGCCTGTGTGCCTAACAAGCAGAGACATCTGCGTCTAGGAGAACTGACAGGGATCTGGGTGATTGTAACTATGGGAAACGTGCATGCTGGGACTGTGAGAACACTGTGTCTGAGTGGGAGGGTGAAAGGTGTGGCTGGGACTTTGGGCAGTCACTGTGATAGGCTCCACATGCTTGGGGCTCCTTGATTCCCTGATGAAAGTTATTGTTGTGGGATCGTGCTCACACCAAGGACTACACAGATCATTTTGTGTGGTTCCTGGGACAGCACTGACAAATACTATACCCACTGGGGCTAGTGCCCAGGCACTGGTCTCCTTTGAGGAAAGGAGGTGAGCATGAGTGTATGCCAACAGAGCAAAACAAACTAACCTCCCCTCTGATTAAAAGAGAGAAAGAGGAGAGAAGAGAGAGGATAGAGGAGAGAGAGAAATTTACCATGCCCAACTTGGGTGTCTCCTTGGACACTCCCTTCATCCTGTGGAACTGAATAGAGCTCCCTGGCCGCACCCACCACTTGCCTCTGGGTATTCACTGAAAAGCTGGACACTCGACTAAGCCACAGAGGAATAATCCAAAGATAAATGCCATCACAGGGAAATAACAAAACAAACAAACAAACCAACAAGATCTCTACAAATGCCAAATAATAAACACAGCAATTCAAGAAACAAGAAAGAGGATACAACATGACACTCCCAAAAGAACAAAACACTTCAATATTAGAATGTGAAGATGAAGAGAATGAAGAAATGACAGAAATAGAATTCAAAAAATTTATGAAAGGGTTACTTAGAAAGTAATCAGAAGCAAATTCACGAATGAATGAAATCCGTATATGACATGAAAGAAAATTTCTCCCATTAAATTGAGATCTTAAAGAGAAATCAGTATGAAATCTTGGTAATGAAGAATTCAATAAAACAAATAAAGAATGTGGTGGAAAGCTTAAACAACAGACGTGGTGAAGCAGAAGAAAGAATATCTGAATTAGAAGACAAATCTGGGGTTGGTACTGTGGCATAGTAGGTTAAAGCACTGGCATCTTTCGAGTCCCAGCTGCCCCTCTTCCAATCCAGCTCTCTGCTATGACCTGGGAAAGCAGGAGAAGATAGCCCAAGTCCTTGGGTCCCTGCACCCACATGGAAGACCCAGAAGAAGTTCCTGGATCCTGGCTTTCGATCAGCTCAGCTCTGGCTGTTTCAGTCATTTGGGGAGTAAACCAACAGATGGAAGACCTCTCTCTACCTCTACTTCTCTCTGTAATTCTTTCAATAAAATAAATCTTTAAAAAAAGACAAATCTCTGGAAATTTTACAGTCAGACCAAAAACAAGAAGAAAAAATTAGAAAAGTAAAACACACAGTTGGGGATCTACAGTATGCAATCAAATGACCCAACATAGGGGTTTTAGGAGTTCCTGAAGGTATGGAAAGAGAATGGATTTTAAGTTTTTTTTTTTTAAGTGAAATGATTACAGAAAACTTCCCTAATTTTGAGAAAGAAAGGGAAGTCCAAACACATCGAACTCTTAATAGATATGACCAGAAAAGATCTCACCACAACACATTGTAGTCAAACTCTCCACAGTAAAATATAAAGAAAACATTCTAAAACATGCATGAAAGAAATATCAAATTACTTTCAGATAATCTGAAATTATACTCACAGCTGGCTTCTCAACAGAAACACGACAGGCTAGGAGAGAATGGCAAGATAATTTCCAGGTCTTAAGAGAAATAAACTGTCAAGCCAGCCTAGCCCAGCTTCAACTATTACCGGCATTTAGGGGAACGAACCAGCATCTAGGAGGTATCTCTGTCTCTGTTTCTATCTGCTTTTCAAATTAATAAAAAAAAGAGGCATTAAAACTGATATCAGGGGGCTGGTGCTGCAACATAGCTGGTATAGCCACCTCCTGCAGTGTCGACATCCCATATGGGAGCCAGTTCAAGTCTCGGCTGCTCCACTTCCAATCCAGTTCTCTGCTATGGCCTGGAAAAGCAGAAGATGGCCCAAGTGCCTAGGCCCCTACACCTATGTGGGAAACCCAGAAGATGCTCCTGGCTCCTGGCTTTGGATTGGCACAGTTCCAGCCATTGCGGCTATCTAGGGAGTGACCCCTCTCGCTCTCTTTGCCTCTCTGTAACTCTGCCTTTCAAACAAATAAAATAAATCTTAAAAATAACTGAAACCACAGAAACAGAAAAGATAACAAGAAAAAAGAAATAACTATGAAGAATCATATGCTTACAAACTGAAAAATACAGAAGAAATGCATAAATTCCAGGATATACATGCTCTACTAAGATTGAATAAGGGGAGTTCCAAGATGGCGGAATAGCGACAGAGCAGTTTCTGACTCACATGGGGTGAAATTAACACTTAAAAACTGGAGAAAGTATGCTCCTACCTAGAGCTGATAGAGCCGTGGGAGAGCCCCAGCAGGAGACCCAGTGAAAACAATAGAAACATCCAGATTTGTGCTGAAAGATCAAATATACAACAACAACAACAAAAAACAACAAGAAGCTTGGACCCAGGGAGGAAGACACCTGCCCCAGCAAAACAGGTGAGAGGGGAATCCATGGGAACATGGCACCACTGATACAGTGGGAGGCAGAGCTTGATGAACTGCTTTTAAAGTTCCACACTGCCCCCTAAGACAGTAGATGAGAGAGAAAAAAGGGGTGTGTCTCGCACGTCTCTCTTCCATTTCCCCCTCACCACCACCCCATACAGCACAGAACTGCAGCCAGCTGAGGGAAAGCTCACACCATTTTTTTGGATACAGGCAGGTAGCTGTGTTTCCCACCTCCCGTGTGCTCCCAGCAATAACAGGGGTCAACCTCCAGCCAAACAGTGAGGGCCACAACAAGTCAAAGCAATTCCTTTCCCCTCTGGACAAGCTGCACCATGCAGAATGGAAGTCCCACCTATTTGACATTTCTAACCACCCCGTACCATCAAAAAGTGAGCATGGCTTGAGTAGGCAGCTGCTAAGTGCACCAAAGATCCACAGACCTAACCAGAGGAAACTCCCCCCACCCCCACATACAAATCCTAAAGTGGTTGGGAGGACCACACACAGAGGCTCTGGGAATACCTTAGTTTTGTTATAGACAGGACTGGCTAGCAGGGTGGAGTAGCCCCACTGACAATCCATAACCAGAGAGTCCTGGGAGCTGAGTCTGAGAAAATAGTGACTGCATAAGGGGAGACAGAGTGTCGCTAGGCCCTGGGCAATGCAGAGAAGCTCCTTGGTTACCTACAGCAGCTCATAAAAGAAGGAACTGAGGCCGGCGCCGCGGCTCAATAGGCTAATCCTCCACCTAGTGGCGCCGGCACACCGGGTTCTAGTCCCAGTCGGGCCGCCGGATTCTGTCCCAGTTGCCCCTCTTCCAGGCCAGCTCTCTGCTGTGGCCAGGGAGTGCAGTGGAGGATGGCCCAAGTGCTTGGGCCCTGCACCCCGTGGGAGACCAGGAGAAGCACCTGCCTCCTGCCTTTGGATCAGCGCAGTGCACCGGCCGCAGCGCGCCAGCCGTGGCGGCCATTGGAGGGTGAACTAACAGCAAAGGAAGACCTTTCTCTCTCTCTCTCTCTCTCTCAGTATCCACTCTGCCTGTCAAAAAATAAAAATAAAAATAAAAAAATTAAAAAAAAAGAGGGAACCGGGCTCACAGGAAAGATCAAATGAACAGTTCATTAAGCAGTGTGAATGAGTGCCAAGCACACTGGGACTAACACCAGGGCATCCTGCAGCTGTGAAGAGAAGGGCAAGTCACACCAATTGAGGTGACCATTCTTCTTCATCCAGTTAACCAGAGAAGAGCTACCAAGCCCAACAAAGGTCTTACCTTGGATACTTGCCCCACCATGGAATCCTGAACACAGCATCTTGGCCACACAATGCACACATCTCTTGGTATTCACTGAAAAGTATAGTTGTCCCGCTAAGTGACAGAGACACAGACCAAAGATAAAAACCACCAGACAATAAAAAAGACTACACGAATGCTAAAAGAAAGGAAACAATTTTAAAAATAACAATAAGGAAGACACTATGAGCCCCACAAAGGAACATTACAACATTTCAATATTATAAGATGAGGTGAAGAGATAGAAAAAAGGCCAGAAAACTAAACACTGGGTTACTTAGAAGCAATTAGAAACAAATTCATGAACTAAATAAAACTATATGATATGAATGAAAAAGTTTCCCATGAAATTGAGATATTAAAGAGAAATCAAAAGGGAATACTAAGGATGAAGAATTCAATAGACCAAATGAAAAATGCAGTGGAACGTCTTAACAACAGGGTATGTAAGGCAAAAGAAAGAACATCTGAGCTGGAAGATAAATCTTTGGAAGTTTTACAGTCAGAGCAAAAACAAGAAGAAATTAGAAAAATAAAAAAGCACTATTAGAGATCTACAAAATACTATTAAACAACCCAACATACAGGACCTAGGAGTACCTGAAGGCATGGAAAGAGAGAAAAGATTAGAAGGCCTTTTCAGGGACCAGCACTGTGGTGTATGTAGCATGTAAAGCTGCTGCCTGAGGTGCCAGCATCCCATATGGGCACTGGTTGGAGTCCTGGATGCTCCATTTCTGATCCAGCTCTCTGCTATGGCATGGGAAAGCAGTAGAGGGTGGCCCAGTCCCTTGAGCCCTTGCACCTGTGTAGGAGACATGGAAGAAGCTCCTGGCTCCCAGCCTCTGGCTTTGGATAGGTGCAGCTCCAGCTGTTGTGGCCAATTGGGGAGTGAACCAACAGATGGAAGACCTCTCTCTCTCTCTCTCTCTCTCTCTCTCTCTCTCTGTATGTGTGTGTGTAACTCTGACTTTCAAATAAATAAATCTTTTTTTTTTAAAAAAGGAAGGCCTTTTCAGTGAAATAATAACAGAAGACTCCCCTAATTTGAAGAAAGAAAGGGACATCAAAGTACAGAAAGCACATAGAAGTCCCAACAGACATCACAAGAAGAGATCTTCACCATGATACATGGTAGTAAAATATAGAGAAAAGATTCTAAAATGGGCATGAGAGAAATGCCAGATTACATTAAGAGTAATCTCAATTAGATTCAAAGCAGACTTCTCATCAGAAACCCTACAGGCTAGGAGAATGGCGAGATATATTCCAAGTCTTAAGAGAAAAAACTCTCAAACCAGAATAATATACCCTGCAAAGCTCTCATTTATGAACGAAATAAAGACCTTCTGTAACAAACAGAAATTGAAAGAATTTGTCATTACACATCCATCCCTACAAGAGATGCTCAAGGATGTACTATATACAGAAACAAGGACATCACTAAAAAAGAAGGTTAAGGCAGAATAATATCTCCTAGTAAAAATACAAAGGAAATATAAAGTAAGAAATGGCAGGGCAAAGTCATTACTTTAAAATAGTCACTCTGAAAGTAAATGGCCTCAACTCTTCAGTAAAAAGACACAGACTGCTGAATTCTTTCTTAAAACAGAAAACCCATCTACTTGCTGCCTATAAGAATCATTTCTCACCAATAAAGATACATGAAACTGAGAGTTAAAGGATAGAAAAAGGTAATCCATGTTAACAGAAACCAAAAACAAAGCTGTGTAGCCATCCTATTATCAGACAAAATAGACTTTTACACAAAAACTGTTAAGAGAAACAAAGAAAGGCACTAAGTAATGATTAAGGATCAATTCAATAGAAAGATGTGACTATTATAAACTTATATGTACTAAATTAAAGAACACCTGGCTTTATTTAAAAGAAATATTAATGGATTTAAAGTGAGACATAGACTCAAATACAATAATAATGGGGGACTTCAATACCCCACTTTCAGCAATGGACAGATCAACCAGACAGAAAATCAGCAAGGAAACAACAGAGTTAATCGACAGTATAGACCAAATGGACCTAACAAATATCTACAGAGCTTTCCATCTTACAGCCACAGATTACACATTCTTCCCACCAGTGCAAGGAACTTTCTCTAGGATTGACCACATGCTAGGCCATAAAGCAAGTATGAGCAAATTCAAAAAAATTGAAATCATATCATGCAGCAAATCTAACTACAATGGAATGAAGTTTGTAATCAGAAGCCCAGTAATCCCCAGAATATATACAAACATATCAAGAATGAACAACATGCTCCTGAATTAACAGTGGGTCATTGAAGAAATCAAAAGAGAAATCAAAAAATTTCTGGAAACAAATGAAAATGACAATACAACATATCAAAATTTAGGGGATACAGCAAAAGCATTGTTAAGAGGAAAGTTTATAGCAATTGGTACCTACATCAAGAAATTGGAAAGAGACCAAATAAATGAGCTATCACTGCATCTCAGAGACCTAGAAAAACAACAGCAAGCCAAACCCAAATCAAGTAGGAGAAAAGAAATAATTAAAATTAGAGAAGAAATCAACAAAATTGAAACCAAAGAAAACTATATAAAACATCAGCATAAAGAAGAGCTGCTTTTTGAAAAAATAAACAAAATTGACACACCATTGGCTAAACTAACCAAGAAAAAGGAGAAGACTCAAATTAATAAGATTAGAGATGAAAAAGGAAACCTAAACAACAGACACCACAGAAATAAAAATAATCATCAGAAATTACTTTTATAAAAAGAGCTGTGTACCAACAAACTGGGAAACTTAGAAGAAATGGATAGATTCCTGGACACATACAACCTACCTAAATTGAGCCATGAAGACACAGAAAAACTAAACAGATCAATAACTTAGGCAGAAATTGAATCAGTAATAAAGACCCTTCCAACAAAGAAAAGCCTAGGACTGGATGGCTTCACCACTGAATTCTACCAGATGTTTAAAGAACTCCATTTCTTCTCAAGATATTCAAAACAACTGAAAGGTAGGGAATCCTCATGAATTATATGAAGCCAGAATCACCTTAATCCTAAATCTGAAAAAGATAGAACAGAGAAAGAATTACAGACCAGTTTCCCTGATGAACACAGATGCAAAAATCCTCAATGAAATGCTATCCAGTTGAACCCAACACCACATCAGAAATATCATTCACTCAGACCAACTGGTATTTATCTGAGATATGTAGGGATGGTTCAATATTCACAAATCATTCAATGTGGGGCCAGCGCCATGGCGCAGTGTGTTAATCCTCCACCTGCAGTGCCGGCATCCCATATGGGTGCTGGTTCTAGTGCCAGCTTCTCCTCTTCCAATCCAGCTCTCTGCTGTGGCCTGGGAAAGCAGTAGAAGATGGCCCAAGTCTTGGCCCCTGCACCTGTATGTTGACCGGGAAGAAGCACTTGGCTCCTAACTTCGGATCAGTGCAGCTCCGGCCATTGCAACCATTTGGGGAGTGAACCAACAGATGGAAGACCTTTCTCTCTGTCTCTCCCTCTCACTGTCTGTAACTCTACCCATCAAATAAATAAATAAAATCTTAAAAAAATCATTCAATGTGATACATCATATTAATAAACTGAAGAACAGAATCCAAAAGATTATCTCAATAGATGCAGATAAAAGCATTTGATAAAATACAACACTACTTAATGATGAAAACTTTAAGCAAATTGGGTATGGAAGGGACATTTCTCATCATAAGGCAATTTATGACAAACCCACAGCTAGTATCCTGTTGCATAAGGAAAAGTTTGCAGCATTCCCAATGAGATCTGGAACCAGACAAGGATGCCCACTCTCGCTATTGCTTTTCTTTCTTTTTTTTTTTTTTTTTTTTTTTTTTTTTGACAGGCAGAGTTAGACAGTGAGAGAGAGAAACAGAAAGAAAGGTCTTCCTTTTCCATTGGTTCATTCCCCAAGTGGCTGCTACAGCCAGCGCTTTGCGGCCGGCGCATTGCACTGATCCGAAGCCAGGAGCCAAGTGCTCCTCCTGGACTCCCATGTGGGTGCAGGGCCCAAGGACCTGGGACATCCTCCACTGCACTCCCGGGCCACAGCAGAGAGCTGGACTGGAAGAGAAGCAACCGGGACAGAATCCGCTGCCTCAACCAGGACTAGAACTTGGGGTGCCAGCACCACAGGCAGAGGATTAGCCTAGTGAGCTATGGCGCCGGCTGCTATTGCTTTTCAATATAGTCCTGGAAGTTCTAGCCACATAGAGCAAGTAAAATAAGTCAAAGGGATACATATCGGGAAGGAGGAAGTTAAACTGTCCCTATTTGCAGATGACATGACCCTATACATAGGGGATCCAAAATATTCCACTAGGAGACTGTTGGAACTTATAGAAAAGTTTGGTAAAGTAGGAGAATATGAAATCAACAGAAAAAAATCAACAACCTTTGTAAACACAGACAATACCATGGCTGAGAGAGAGCTCCCAGGATTAATCCCAATCACAATAGCTACAAAAAAAAATCAAATACCTTGTAATAAACTTAACCAAGGATGTCAAAGATCTCCACAATGAAAATTATAAAACATTAAAGAAAGAAATAGAAGACACGAAAAAATGGGAAAAAAATCTTCCATGTTCAGGTTTTGAAGAATCAATATCGTCAAAATGTCCATAGTATCAAAACCAATTTACACATTCAATGTGATACCAATCAAAATAACAAGGCAGTTATAATCAAAACAGCCTGGGGGCCAGTGCTGTGGTGTAGTGGGTAAAGTCACTGCTTGCAGTGCCCACATCTCATATGGGCACCATTTCAGGTCCCAGCTGCTCTACTTCTGATCCAGCTCTCTGCTATAGCTTGGGAAAGCAGTGGAGGATGGCCCAAGTCCTTGGGCCCCTGCATCCACGGGGGAGACCCAGCAGAAGCTCCCAGCTCTCGGCTTCAGATCAGTGCAGCTCTAGCCATTGCAGCCAACTCAGGAGTGAAACAGCAGATGGAAGACCTCTCTCTCTGCTTTACCTTCTCTCTCTTGTATCTCTGACTTTCAAATAAACAAATAAATCTTAAAAAACAAAACAAAACAAAAGCAGCCTGGTACTGGCACAAAAATAGATGGACAGGCCAATGGAACAGAATAAAAGACCAGAAATCAGTTCAAGCATCTACAACCAAATTACCTTTGACAAATGAGCTAAAATCAAGCCCTGGAGAAAGGACAGTCTATTCAACGAATGGTGCAAGGGAAAACTGGATCACCACATTCAGAAGCATGAAGCAAAATCCCTACCTGACAACTTACACAAAAATCCATTCAAAAATGGACTAAAGACCAAAATCTATGACCTGATACTATCTAATCGTTAGAGAACATTGTGGAAACTCTACAAGACATTGGCATAGACAAAGAGCTGGAAAAGACCACAGCAGCACAAGCAATCAAAGCCAAAATCAACAAATGGGATTACATCAAACTGAGAAGTTTCTGCACTGGAAAAGAAACAATCAGCAAAGTGAAGAGGCAACCAACAACGGGACAAATTATTTGCAAACTATACAACTGATAAAGGATTAATAACCAGAATATATAAAGAGCTCAAAAAAGTCAACAACAGCAAAACAAACAATCCAGTTAAGAAATGGGCAAAGGGGGCTGGCACCAAGTGGCTCACTTGGTTAATCTTTCGCATGCAGCGCTGGCATCCCATGTGGGCACCAGGTTTTAGTCCTGGTTGCTCCTCTTCCAGTCCAGCTCTCTGCTGTTGCTCAGGCAGGCAGTGGAGGATGGCCCAGTTGCTTGGGCCCCTGAACCCACATGGGAGACCAGGGGGAGGCACCTGGCTCCTGGCTTCAGATTGGCGCAGCGTGCCGGCCATGGCAGCCATTTGGGGCGTGAACCAACGGAAGGAAGACCTTTCTCTCTGTCTCTCTCTCTCTCACTGTCTAACTCTATCTGTCAAACAAACAAAAAAAAAAGAAATTAAAAAAAAAGAAATGGGCAAAGGATATAAACAGACATTTTTCAAAAGAGGAAATCCAAATGTTTAACAGACACTTGAAAAAATGCTCAGGATCACTGTCAGAGAAATGCAAATCAAAACCACAATGAGGTTTCACCTCATCCCTGTTAAAATAGCTTTCATACAGAAATCAACAAAAAACAAATGCTGGCGAGGATGTGGGGGGAAAGGTACCGTAATCCACAGTTGGTGGGATTGTAAACTGGTAAAACCACTATGTAAGACAGTATGGAGATACCTCAGAAATCTGAATTTAGACCTATCGTATGACCCAGCCATCCCAATCCTGGGAATTTATCCAAGGGAACTGAAATCAACTTATGAAAGAGCTATCTGTAGCTATAATAAATAAATAGCTTTTTTATATAAAACACTTAAGAAACAAGCAATTCAAACATAATAGCACATCAAAAATATTATACATCATGATCAAGCACAATTTATCCCGAGGATGCAAATATCATTCAAATATGCAAATTAAGAAACAATACATTGCATCAACAGAATGAAGAACCAAAATGGTATGATTATCTTAATAGATGCAGAAAAAACCTCTGATAAATTATCTTTTTCATTATGTAAACACCCAACAAATAAGGTACAGAGAAGGAACATATTTCAACACAATAATGATTATATATGACATACCCACAGAGAATTTCATAGTGGACAGAAAAAACCTGAAAGCATTTACTCTTAGCTCTGGCACAAGAAAAGGATGTGAGTTTTCACCATTATTACTCAACCTAGTAATGGATGTCATAGAACAATTAGGCCGAAAAAATTAAGGGTATCCAAATTGTAAAGGAGGAGGTTATATTACTTCTGTTTACATAAGACTTGATTTTATATATAGGAAAATCTTGAAGACTCCACCAAAAAAATTGTTAGTACTGATAAACAAATGCAGTAGAGTTGAAGGATACAAAATCAATATATAAAAACCGGTAACCCGGTAGCAGCTGGGGGCAGAGCCAAGATGGCGGAATAGTGAGGGCGCACACTGATAGTCCGGGAAAATTTAGTTTAATAAAAGTGGAGTTACGGTAGCCTCAGAAAAAGGACCAGGAAAAAAATGCAGAGGAAACTCTTCTGGATCTAGTGGCTGTGAATTGGAGGACCTACTGGGAGAACAAGGTCGCCCACCGCACGGAAGCCGAGCCGCAGGAGCCGCAGGGTATGTGCGCCACTGCAGGAAGGGGAGGGCATGTCACACAGACACCAGCGGGGAGAGTTGGGACACCCAGGGCTCCGAGTCCACACATCGGCGCTGGAAGGGGAGGTGAGCTCAATAACCCGAGACATTGGCGGGGAAACGGCGGTCAGAATCTAGAGGGGAGCCGGAAAGTGCACCAGACTCACTACTGGAGAGAAGGAAAAAAAGGTGGGGGGTTTCTCTCTCCGCCAACCTTGCAAAGGTTGCAAGGCTGCAAGGCTTGCAAGAGTTTGCAAGAGACAAAGAGCAGGCCCCCTCTCTGGATTTACATAACAACAGGGGAGAGCTAAGGAACTGAGTCACTACAATTCAGTAGCCTAGGCAACCCAGTGGGAGTCCAGAGGAGAAACAGAGCCTGCACAGACTCTTTGGGTAGAAGCCAGATATCGGAAACTAAATACCATCAATTCTGCACAGCCGTGCTGTGCGGTATTACTTACCCACTGAATAAATTAAATAAATAAATAAATAAATAAATAAATAAATAGAGATTTACCATGCATAACCTGAGGGTGTCACCTTTGCACACCCGTAACCCGGAAGAATCAAGCAGAGCTCTCAGGCCACACCCATCTCAAGCCTCCAAGGCTCCTCCAACAGCAGGCAGTCCACTTAACACAGACATAGTATAAAATAAAAAAAAAATTAAAAAAAAAACACACAGTGACAAAAGAATTAACTATGCCAAGAAACAAACACAGAAATCAAGGGAACAAGATCAACGATGGCACCATGATGCCTCCAAATAAACAAAACACCCCAAGCCAAGATTATGAAGATGATGAGATAGAAGAAATGCAAGATACGGATTTCAAAAAATTTATGATAAGAACATTTAGAAGTTTTCAAAAGCAAATCCTTGAACTACAGAAGTCCTTATTGGACAGGATTGAAAATCTCTCTCATGAAAATGAAATTTTAAGGAAGAATCAAAATGAAACGCAGAAACTAGTAGAGCAGGAAAGTGTGATAGTGAAGAGAAATCAAAATGAAATGAAGAGCTCAATAGATCAAATGACAAACATTTTAGAAAGCCTTAAAAACAGAATGGGTGAAGCAGAAGAGAGAATATCGGACTTAGAAGATAGAGCACAGGAAAGGATACAGTCAAACCAAAGAAAAGAAGAGGAAATTAGAAATCTAAAAAATATTGTTGGGAATCTACAGGATACTATTAAAAAAAACAACATTCGGGTTCTAGGAGTTCCTGAAGGCATGGAGAGAGAGAAAGGATTAGAAGGCCTTTTTGGTGAGATACTAGCAGAGAACTTTCCAGATTTGGAGAAGGACAGAGACATCCTAGTACAGGAAGCTCATAGAACCCCCAATAAACATGACCAAAAGAGATCCTCGCCACGACACGTTGTAATTAAACTCACCACAGTGAAACATAAAGAAAATATCCTAAAATGTGCAAGAGAGAAACGTCAGATTACTCTCAGACGATCTCCAATTAGACTCACAGCAGACTTCTCATCAGAAACACTACAGGCTAGGAGGGAATGGCGAGACATAGCACAGGTGCTAAGAGAGAAAAATTGCCAGCCCAGAATATTATATCCTGCTAAGCTCTCATTTGTGAATGAAGGTGAAATAAAGACCTTTCATAGCAAACAGAAATTGAAAGACTTTGCTGCCACTCGTCCGGCCCTGCAAAAGATACTTAAAGATGTGCTACACTCAGAAACACAGAAACACGGCCATCAATATGAAAGAAGGTAAATGAAGAAAAACCACCAGTGAAAGAGCATGGGAAGCTCAAAGCATATACTAGAAAATATCTCCGGGAAAATGGCAGGGCAAAGTCACTACGTATCAATAGTCACATTAAACATTAATGGTCTAAATTCTTCAGTTAAAAGACACCGATTGGCTGACTGGCTCAAAGAACACAACCCAACTATTTGTTGCCTACAAGAAACACATCTCTCTAACAAAGATGCATGCAGACTGAAAGTGAAAGGTTGGAAAAAGATATTCCATGCCAACAAAAACCAAAAAAAAAGCAGGTGTAGCCATATTAATATCAGACAAAATAAACTTTAATACAAAAACTGTTAAGAGAGACAAAGAGGGGCACTATATAATGATCAAGGGTTCAATTCAACAGGAAGATGTAACTATTATAAATGTATATGCACCTAATTACAGGGCACCGGTCTATTTAAAAGATAAGTCAAGGGACTTAAAGGGAGACTTAGATTCCAATACAATAGTACTGGGGGACTTCAATACTCCACTCTCAGAAATAGATAGATCATCAGGACAGAAGATCAACAAGGAAACAGTAGATTTAATTGACACTATTGCCCAAATGGATCTAACAGATATCTACAGAACTTTCAATCCTACATCTAAAGACTTCACATTCTTCTCAGCAGTGCATGGAACCTTCTCTAGGATTAATCACCTACTAGGCCATAAAGCAAGTCTCAGCAAATTTAAAAGAATTAGAATCATACCATGCAGCTTCTCAGACCACAGTGGAATGAAGCTGGAAATTAGCAACTCAGGAAACCCCAGAAAGTATGCAAACACATGGAGACTGAACAACATGCTCCTGAATGAACACTGGGTCATTCAAGAAATCAAAAGAGAAATCAAAAACTTTCTGGAAGTAAATGAAGATAACAACACAACATATCAAAACTTATGGGATACAGCAAAAGCAGTATTGAGAGGCAAATTTATAGCAATAGGTGCCTATATCAAGAAATTGGAAAGGTACGAAATAAATGAGCTTTAAGCACATCTCAAGGACCTAGAAAAACTACAGCAAACCAAACCCAAATCTAGTAGGAGAAGAGAAATAATTAAAACCAGAGAAGAAATTAACAGGATTGAATCCAAAAAACACTACAAAAAAACAGCCAAGCAAGAAGCTGGTTTTTTGAAAAAAATAAACAAAATTGAAACCCCATTGGCCCAACTAACTAAAAAAAGAAGAGAAAAGACCCAAATCAATAAAATCAGAGATGAAAAAGGAAACGTAACAACAGACACCACAGAAATAAAAAGAATCATCAGAAATTACTACAAGGACTTGTATGCCAGCAAACAGGGAAACCTATCAGAAATGGATAGATTCCTGGACACATGCAATCTACCAAAATTGAACCATGAAGACACAGAAAACCTAAATAGACCAATAACTGAAGCAGAAATTGAAACAATAATAAAGGCCCTCCCAACAAAGAAAAGCCCAGGACCAGATGGATTCACTGCTGAATTCTACCAGACATTTAAAGAAGAACTAATCCCATTTCTTCTCAAACTATTCAGAACAATCGAAAAAGAGGGAATCCTCCCAAATTCTTTCTATGAAGCCAGCATCACCTTAATCCCTAAGCCAGAGAAAGATGCAGCACTGAAAGAAAATTATAGACCAATATCCCTGATGAACACAGACGCAAAAATCCTCAATAAAATTCTCGCCAATAGAATACAACAACACATTAGGAAAATCATCCACCCAGACCAAGTGGGATTCATCCCTGGCATGCAGGGATGGTTCAACATTCACAAATCAATCAATGTGATTCACCACATTAACAGACTGCAAAAGAAAAACCATATGATTATCTCAACTGATGCAGAGAAAGCATTTGATAAGATTCAACACCCTTTCATGATGAAAACTCTAAGCAAATTGGGTAGAGAAGGAACATTCCTCAATATAATCAAAGCAATTTATGAAAAACCCACGGCCAGCATCCTATTGGATGGGGAAAAGTTGGAGGCATTTCCACTGAGATCTGGCACCAGACAGGGATGCCCACTCTCACCACTGCTATTTAACATAGTTCTGGAAGTTTTAGCCAGAGCCATCAGACAAGAAAAAGAAATCAAAGGAATACAAATTGAGAAGGAAAAAGTCAAACTATCCCTTTTGCAGATGATATGATTCTTTACTTAGAGGATCCAAAGAACTCTACTAAGAGACTATTGGAACTCATAGAGGAGTTTGGCAAAGTGGCAGGATATAAAATCAATGCACAAAAATCAACAGCCTTTGTATATACAAGCAATGCCACAGCTGAGAAAGAACTGCTAAGATCAATCCCATTCACAATAGCTACAAAAACAATCAAATACCTTGGAATAAACTTAACCAAGGACGTTAAAGATCTCTACGATGAGAATTACAAAATCTTAAAGAAAGAAATAGAAGAGGATACCAAGAAATGGAAAAATCTTCCATGCTCATGGATTGGAAGAATCAACATCATCAAAATGTCCATTCTCCCAAAAGCAATTTATACATTCAATGCAATTCCAATCAGGATACCAAAGACATTATTCTCAGATCTAGAAAAAATGATGCTGAAATTCATAAGGAGACACAGGAGACCTCGAATAGCTAAAGCAAACCTGTACAACAGAAACAAAGCTGGACGCATCACAATACCAGATTTCAGGACATACTACAGGGCAGTTGTTATCAAAACAGCATGGTACTGGTACAGAAACAGATGGATAGACCAATGGAACAGAATTGAAACACCAGAAATCAACCCAAACATCTACAGCCAACTTATATTTGATCAAGGAACTAAAACCAATTCCTGGAGCAAGGACAATCTATTCAATAAATGGTACTGGGAAAACTGGATTTCCACGTGCAGAAGCATGAAGCAAGACCCCTACCTTACACCTTACACAAAAATCCACTCAACATGGATAAAAGACCTAAATCTACGACCTGACACCATCAAGTTATTAGAGAACATTGGAGAAACCCTTCAAGATATTGGCACAGGCAAAGAGTTTCTGGAAAAGACCCAGGAGGCACAGGCAGTCAAAGCAAAATCAACTATTGGGATTGCATCAAATTGAGAAGTTTCTCTACTGCAAAAGAAACAGTCAGGAGAGTGAAGAGACAACTGACAGAATGGGAAAAAATATTTGCAAACTATGCAACAGATAAAGGGTTAATAACCAGAATCTACAAAGAGATCAAGAAACTCCACAGCAACAAAACAAACAACCCAGTTAAGAGATGGGCCAAGGACCTCAATAGATATTTTTCAAAAGAGGAAATCCAAAGGGCCAACAGGCACATGAAAAAATGTTCAAGATCACTAGCCATCAGGGAAATGCAAATCAAAACCACAATGAGGTTTCACCTCACCCCGGTGAGAATGGCTCACATACAGAAATCTACCAACAACAGATGCTGGCGAGGATGTGGGGAAAAAGGGACACTAACCCACTGTTGGTGGGAATGCAAACTGGTCAAGCCACTATGGAAGTCAGTCTGGAGATTCCTCAGAAACCTGAAGATAACCCTACCATTCGACCCAGCCATCCCACTCCTTGGAATTTACCCAAAGGAATTTAAATTGACAAACAAAAAAGCAGTCTGCACCCTAATGTTTTTTGCAGCACAATTCACAATAGCCAAGACCTGGAACCAACCTAAATGCCCATCAACGGTAGACTGGATAAAGAAAGTATGGGATATGTACTCTTTAGAATACTATACCGCAGTAAGAAACAACAAAATCCAGTCATTTGCAACGAAATGGAGGAATCTGGAACACATCATGCTGAGTGAAGTAAGCCAGTCCCAAAGGGACAAATACCATATGGTCTCCCTGATCGGTGACAATGACTGGTTTAATTCTGTAAATAATACACAGTTATTCTTAAGTGTTGAAAATTAACTGAAATGTGATCCCTGTTAAACATAAGAGTGGGAATAAGAGAGGGAAGAGATGTACAATTTGGGACATGCTCAAGCTGACTTGCCCCAAATGGTAGAGTTAGAAACATACCAGGGTATTCCAATTCAATCCCATCAATGTGGCATGTACCAATGCCATCTCACTAGTCCAAGTGATCAATTTCAGTTCACAATTGATCATAATGAAAGGACTAAGAGTCAAAGGGAGCACATAAACAAGTCTAGTACCTGCTAATACTAACTGATAGAATAAATAAAGGGGAGAGTGATCCAACATGGGAAGTGAGATACTCAGCAGACTCATAGAATGGCAGATGTCCTAAACAGCACTCTGGCCTCAGAATCAGCCCTAAAGGCATTCCAATCTGGCTGAAAAGCCCATGAGAGTATTTCAGGCATGGAAAGCCAAGACACTCTGGCAAAAAACAAACAAACAAACAAACAAACAAAAACAAAAAACAAACCTAAATGAAAGATCTCTGTGAGTGAGATCCCAGTGGAAAGAACAGGTCTTCAAAGAAGGAGGTACCTTTCTCTGAAGGGAGGAGAAAACCTCCACTTTGACTATGACCTTGTCTAAACAAGATAAGAGTCGGAGAACTCAAAAGGCTTCCATAGCCTTGGGAACTCATGACTGGAGCATAGGGAGATTACTGATGTCATAAACAGGAGTGTCAATTTGTAAAGTCAACAACAGGAGTCACTGTGCACTCACTCCTCATGTAGGATCTCTGTCCTTAGCGTGCTGTACATTGAGACTTAATGCTATAACGAGTACTCAAACAGTATATTTTTCTTTGTGTTTCTATGGGGGTGCAAACTGTTGAAATCTTTACTTAATGTATACTAAACTGATCTTCTGTAAAAAAAAAAAGAAAGAAATTATCAATTTCCAACTTGACTCTCACTGGGATTAAACATGACAATAGGTCTGATCTGATTCCATCATCATTTAAAAAATCATCGATTATTTTTCACTTTATGTTTCTGTGTGGGATCAAACTGTTGAAATCTTTACTTAATGTATACTAAGCTGATCTTCTGTATATTAAGAGAATCGAAAATGAATCTTGATGTGAATGGAGGGGGAGAGGGAGTGGGAAAGGGGAGGGTTGCGGGTGGGAGGGACAGTATGGGGGGGAAGCCATTGTAATCCATAAGCCGTACTTTGGAAATTTATATTCATTAAATAAAAGTTAAAAAAAACAGTAACCCTATTATATTTTTAATAATAAATTTGTTGAAAAAGAAATCAAGAAAGCAATCTCATTCATGATAGCTACATAAATAACTACAAAGAAATTTAAGGAAGCGAAAGATCTCTAAAATGAATATTATAAAACACTATGAAAGACACAAAATGACACAAAAATGGAAAGACATTCTATGTTCATAGATTGGAAGAATACTGTTGAAATATCCTTAAGGCTGAAAACAATCTAATCCTCTATTAAAATAGCAATGACATTCATCACAGAAATAGAAAAAAAAATCGTAAAATCCACATGAAGCAAAAATACCCAAAATAGCAAAATCAATCCAAAAGAAAAAGGATAGAAGCATAACGATACCTGACTTCAAAACATACTACAAAGCAATAGTAGCCAAAAAATACATGATTCTGGCATAAAAACCAACACATAGCCCAGTGGAAGAGAACAAAGGACCTAGAAATTAATTTATGCACATACAACTGATTTTCAACAAAGGTGCCAAGAGTACGCACTGGAGAAATGACAGTCTTTTTTTTTTTTTTAGATTTTATTTATTTATTTGAAAGTAGAGGGCCGGCACCATGGCTCACTTGGTTAATCCTCCCCCTTAGGCACCAGCATCCCATATGGGCACCGGTTCTAGTCCTGGTTGCTCCTCTTCCAGTCCAGCTCTCTGCTCTGGTCTGGGAAGGCAGCAGAGGATGGCCCAAATGCTTGGGCGCCTGCACCACATGGGAGACCAAGAAGAAGTTCCTGGCTCCTGGCTCCGGATTGGCGCCAGCCGTAGCGGCCATTAGGGGGGTGAACCAATGGAAGGAAGACCTTTCTGTCTCTCTCCCTCACTAACTCTGTCAATTAAAAAAAAAAAGAAAGTAGAGTTGCAGACAGAGAGAGGAAGGGACAGAGAGAAAGGTCTTCCATCTGCTGGTTCACTCCCCAGATGGCTGCAATGGCCAGAGCTGGGCTGATCCGAAGCCAGGAGCCAGGAGTTTCTTCTGTGTCTCCCATATGGACACAGGGGTCCAAGCACTTGGGCCATTTTCTACTGCTTTCCCAGGCCATAGCAGAGACCTGGATCAGAAAAGGAGCAGCTGGGACTAGAACTGACACCCATATGGGATGCTGGTATTGCAGGCAGAGAATTAACCTACTGTGCCATAGTGCTGGCTCCATGATAGTCTCTCCTAAAATGGTGCTGGGCAAACTGATATACATGCACAGAAGAATGGAACTAGATCTCTACCTCTCACCATATACAAAAATAAACTCAAAATGGATCAGAAATCTAAAGTTAAGTCCAGAAGCTATGAAACTACTAGGAGAAAAGATAGGGGAACCACTTTAAGACACTGGTGTAGGAAAGATTTTAGGGCAGGTCCCCCAAAGAAGAGACAAGTGAATTAAAATAGACAAATGTAAATACATCAAACCAAGAAGCTTCTATATAACAAAGGAAACAATCAAAAGAATAAAGAAATCATCTGTAGAAGAAAAATATTTGCAAACCATTCATCTGACAAGTATTAATAATCAGAATATATAAAGAATTCAGCAAAAAAAAAATACAGTGCAAATAATCCAACTTTAAAAATAGGCAACAGGATTCCTAGATGGTGGAATAGGGACTGCAGCTTACTGTTCTAGTCCAGGGGAAGATAGTTTTAAAAAAGTGGAGAGAGGGGCCGACGTTGTGACACAGTGGGTTAACCTCCTGGCCTGAGGTGCCAGTTCGAGACCCAGCTGCTCCACTTCCAATCCAGCTCTCTGGTATGGCCTGAGCAAGTAGTAGAAGATGGACCAAATCTTTGGGCCCCATACCCACATGGGAGACCCGAAAGAAGCTCCTGGCTCCTGGCTTCGGATCAGTGTAGCTCCAGCCATTGAGGTCAATTGGGGAGTGAACCATCAGATGGAAGACCTCTCTCTCTGGCCAGTGTCTGAGGCCCCAGTCCCACGATGGAGGACTCCCCATTGGTGGACACGGTAAGCAGGATGGTATAGGCAGAGCCCATCTGTGCAGACTTCTCATCCAAATAATCCTCCCAGCAGAGGTGTACATTTGCTGCAGAAGAGCAGCTCAGTGAGGAGCACTCCCTGGAAAACTTGGGGCTTCAGGACTTCAGAGGAGGAGCTTCACACAGTTCCTTACCTCACTCTTCAGAGCAGGGACTGCAGAGGGGAGGCACTATCTTGGGATGGAAGTCACTCCCAAGAAGTTTCTGCCTGTTTCTTTCCAGGGTCCCCAAAGATACCTCTGCATTCTACCAGGGAATACCGAACCCTATTGGTCCAGCTGAGCTCCCCACAGCAGTGATGGCCTTGGAATCCATGACCACACAGTGCCCTGCACTATGGTGGACAGTGGGGGCAGGGCAGCTCAGATAGACAGTTCCTAGGATTTTGGAAATAAGGAGGCCCACCCTGTCAGAATTGAAAGCCATCCTCTTTCCAATTGCTACCCCATCCCTGACCACCTGAAAAATCATAAATTACAGCTGGATTCCCACGTACCTATCCAGTCTGACTGTAGGGGCTCCAAGCTCCTAGCATACTAAGAACAGCTTTCACAGTGGAGTTAGAGGGCATATTATGGAGTGAGGCAGTACTCTGGACTGTGTACACATCTGGGTGAGTGAAGTGTGCAGGCACCATGAGCTCTCTGAGCTGAGAAGCTGGTGGTTCACCTTGCCACATGAAAAAGGTTGGACTCCAAACACACCAGTGGGCTCCAACATCCCCTCATCCCATTGACTGTAGTCAGAGACTCTTTACCATGCCCATCTCTTTTGCCCCACCCACAAAAGTGTCCAGTTCTCTCTGGCCCCACCGAGCACACACTTCTGGAGCTCATGCATAAGCCTTAGGTGCTCCTCCTAGCACAGCAACATCTCGCTAACCAGTTCTCAAAATAGGGCTCTTTGTGCTAAGCCTAACAACTATGGCTTGCTGGGATCACTGGCTTAGAGAATTTGCTCTGTGCCAGGCCTAGCATGGGGCTCAAGGGTGCAGGCTCCAGGCAACTTCCAGAGTTTGGGTAATGATGCTCTGACTCAAAGAAGCTACAACAACCAAAATCAGCAAGCAGCACACAGAGTAGTCCCAGGCAGCTTGTCCTGCTGAGCTGAAATCACTTATATCCAATCATTCCCTCAGACAATATCTGTCAGTTTCACCTCTTCCACCCAGCAACCATTAGTGCAACTCTTGAAGCTCTGGATCTGGACAGTGGCTAGAAGTCTCTAAATCCACTCACATCCTTCAGCCAGCACTAGATTTGCAACTCCAGTGCATGACTTGGATAATGGCTAGGAATCCATGTGCCAGGCACAATCAAAACATCAATAAGGCCTGCTTCCAACAGCTGAGAAGCTCATCAAACCAGTCCCTCCCAGAAGAGAGTGCTGAAGACCTGTGTAACAGGAACCACAGTGACCACTCAGAGCAACAGCCCAGAAACCCACTACAGCTACCATAAACTCTAGCAAATAAAGGCATAGGGAGGAGACTATACTACAAAATGTAACTGGAGCTAAAGATAAAGCCACTCTACCAAACCAACACTAGAGGCATATCTCCAGTTATAAAGCCTTCAATCAACAAAACCATCCTCCAAAAGTGACATTAACAAGAAATCCTCCAAATGCACAAATATTAGCACACAAACACAAAAAACATGAACAAGGAAAGCAACATGATTCCCCAAAATGAACACAATAATACATTAATACTGGATTGTGAAGAAACAGAGACTGACAAAATGCCTGAAAAAGAATTTAAGAGAATAACTGTAAGGTTACTTAAAATGCAGAGAAATGAAATTAGGAAATGTGTACACGCCATGGATGAGAAAATTGGCAAACAGATATCTTGAAAGAAAAAAAAAAAACAGGGGCCAGATCCATGGCAAAGTAGATTAATCCTCCATATGGGATGCACCAGCATCCCACATGGGTGCCGATTCTAGTCCCGGCTGCCCCTCTTCCAATCCAGCTTTCTGCTTATGGCCTGGGAAAGCAGTAGAAGATGGCCCAAGTGCTTGGGCCCCTGCACTCACATGGGAGACCTGGAAGAAGCTCCTGGCTCCTGGCTTTGGATCAGTGCAGCTCTGGCCACTGTGGCCACCTGGGGAGTGACCAACAGAAGGAAGACCTTTCTTTGCCTCTCCCTCTCACCATCTGTAAATCTACCTCTCAAATAAATAAAAACTTTAAAAAAAAACAAAAATATTAGAGATGAAATACTCAATAAATCAAATAATAAATACAATGGAAAGCCTTAACAACAGACTAGACGAGGCAGAAGAAAGCACATCTGACCTAGAAGACAAGTCTTTTGAAATATCTCAGCCAGGAGAAGATGACGAAAAGGAAGGAGGAAGAAAAAAAAAAACAGGATAAAAACAGTGTTTGGGATCTATTAAACACCATCAAAGGACCAAAGTCTCAGGAATTCCTGAAGGAATGAAAAAATAGAAAGGTTTAGAAAAATCTATTCAATGAAATAACAGAAAACATCTATAATTTGGAGAAAGAGTTTGGCAAAGTTGCCAGATATAAAATCAACACACAAAAATCAATAGCATTCCTATATACCAACAATGTTCTGGCTGAAAAAGAATTTATAAGACCAGTCGCATTCATAATAGCTACAAAAATGTTTAAATACCTTGGGATACATTTAATGAAAGATGTGAAAGACCTCTACAATGAAAATTATAAAACATTAATGAAAGAAATGGAAGACACAAAAAATGGAAAAACTTCACGTTCATGGATTGGAGTATTTCACATCATTACAATGTCCATACTACTCAAAGAAATTTACAAATTCAACACAATCCAAATCGAAACTCCAAAATAACATTCTTCAGAGAACTAGAAGAAACAATCCTAAAGTTTATATGGAAACACAAAATACCCTGAATAGCTAAAGCAATCCTAAATTATAAAATAAAGTCAAAAGCATCACAATACTAGATCTCAAGGACTGTTATTATTCACAGGCAATAAAAACAAAAATAAACAAATGGGATCTCATCAAGCTAAGAAGCTTCTTCACAACAAAAGAAACAGCTAACAAAGTGAAGAGGCTACCAACAGAATGGGAGAAAATATCTGCAAACTATATATTCAATAAAGAACATCCAGAGTACATAAGGAACTGAAGAAACTAAATAACAAAACAATCCACTTAAGAAATGGGCAAAGTATCTGAACAGGCATTTTCAAGTGATTTAATACAAATGGCCAATAGACACATGAGAAAATGCTCAGGAGTAGCAGCCATCACAGAAATGTAAATAAGAACTACAGTGAAGTATCACTTCAGAGAGAATGGCTATCATCCAAAAATTTAACAAATGCTGGTGATTATGT
Source organism: Oryctolagus cuniculus (assembly GCF_964237555.1). Classification (NCBI taxonomy): domain Eukaryota; kingdom Metazoa; phylum Chordata; class Mammalia; order Lagomorpha; family Leporidae; genus Oryctolagus; species Oryctolagus cuniculus. The sequence goes on from NC_091432.1 coordinate 68,215,136, forward strand.
GTAGAACAAGGTACCCTAATATACTGTTTGTGGGAATGTAAACTGGTTCAACCATTATGAAAAACAGTACTAAGATCACTCAGAAAACTACAAATAGATCTACCATATTAACCAGTTGCCCCACTCCTGGGAATTTATCTAAAGGAAATGAAATTAGCATACTAAAGAGATACCTGCACTACATGTTTATAGTAGTTTAATTCATAATAGCAAATCTTTGCAATCAACCTAGATGTCCATCAACTGATAACCAGATAAAGTGTGATACATATATGCAATGGATATTACTCAATCAGAAAAAAGAATGAAATATTGACATCTGCAACAAAATGGATGGAACCGGATATCATTACGCTAAGGAAATAAGCTGATTCAGAAAGACAAACAGCAAATGTTTTATTTGTGGAAACTTATATTGAGTAAAAAAATTGTGTCAATATCATTTGGTATAATTCCATATCATTGAGTATATAAACATTACTTTATTGAATAACACAATGTAAATGACAATATACACTTCTTTCCCCCACATTTTTATCATGAATCCCTCACTTTGAGATATCTTTTTTTAAAGAAAAAAATAGTATACATGTATGTGTATATATGTCTACATTTGAAGTGAAAGTAGAAGAATGCTTAGAATTGCTAAATTTTGAAACTAAAAGAGAAAAATATTACAATTAAAAGCCAAAAAGAATCATCTCACCCTATTTATGGTAGCTAGTATCAAAAAGATGGGAAAAAATACAGGGGCTGCCATTGTGGCACAGTGGGTTAAGCCAATGCTTACAATGCCAGCATTCCACATCGGAGTGCTGGTTTAAGTCCCATCTGCTCTGCTTCCAATCTAGCTCCCTGCTAATGAGGAAAAGTAGTGGATGATGGCCCAAGTATCTGGGTCCCTGACACCCATGTGAGAGACCAAGATGGAATTCCAGGGTCCTAGCTTTGGCCTGGCCCAGCCAGAGCCAGTCTAGCCATTTGGGGAGTAAATCAGTAGATGGAAGATACACCTAGCTGTTTTATTCTTTTTGTCACTGTTTTTCAAATAAATAAATCTCTAAAAAAAGATAAAGGCAAATGCTGGTGATGATGCACGGAAGAAGGAACTGTTGTAGGAGGCTTCATGGAAATACATGAGAAAACTACACACTGATGTCAAAACAATTTTTTTAAGATTTATTTATTTTGAAAGTTAGACTTATAGAAAGAAAGGTAGAGACGATAAGAGAGGACCTTTCATCCACTGGTTCACTTCCCAGATGGCTGCAACGACCAAAGCCAGGAGCCAGGTGCTTCTTCCAGGTCTCCTACATGGGTGCTGGGGCCCAAGCACTTAGGCTGTCTTTCACTGCTTTTCCCAGGGGCACCAGCAGAGAGCTGGATCAGAAGAGAAACAGTTGGGACTCAAACCAGCACCTATATTGGATGCCTGCACTGCAGGCACAGGCTTAACTTTCTACGCCACAGTACCAGTCTTCAAGAGCAGAACTTTCACTGGAAATTTTTTGCTGGGATTGAGATGCTGAACTATTTCTTCAAAGAACTGTAACAGAAGATTAATATGGCTTTACCTGTGTAATCCTGCAGACAAAGCACAAAGACTTGGCTACCAAGAGGTGCAAATGGTCCAGTCAAAGTGAAAGCTTAGAAGTCAAGTGCAATGGTCATGGCAAGAATTTTTGGGGGGATGCTCAAGCCATTCTGCTTACTGCCTTTTAAAAAATATTTTATTTTTTTATTTATTTGAGAGGTAGAGTTACAGAGAGGGAGAGACAAAGGTCTTCCATCCACTGATTCACTCCACCAAATGGCCACAACAGCCAGAGCTGGGCCAATCCAAAGCCAGGAGCCAGAAGCTTCTTCTGGGTGTCCGATGCAGGTGCATGAGTGCAAGCACTTGGGTCATCTTCTATTGCTTTCCCAGGTCATAGCAGAGAGCTAGATCAGAAGAGGAGCAGCTGGGACACGAACTGGCACCCATATGGGATGCTGGCACTGCAGGTGGAGGCCCACCCCATTATACCACAGTGCCAGCCCCTTGTTGACTTTCTAGAAGGCCAACAAAAGCTAACATCTACTATGAGACAGTATTGAGAAAGTCACACAAAGCTATAGCACAAACACACTTGGGGAGGCTCTACCAAAGCAAGCTTCCCCATTATAACAATGCTCTTACTAACTCCTGCCAACAAACAAGGGCAATTTTGTGAGAGTATCAATGAGGAATCATTAGGTATCTGTCTCACAGTCCTGTTTTGGCTCCTTCTGACTTCTTTTGGTTTCCTAATCTTAAAGTCTTTAAAGGGAACCCATTTTTCTTCAGTAAATAATGTGAAAAATATTACACTGATATGTCTAAATTCTAAGGACCCTCAGCTCTTTAGGGATGGACTAAATGGCTAGTATCATGGCTTTCATAAGTGTCCTGAACTTACTGGCACTTATGCTGAGAAATAAGATTTACACTTTTAATTTTGTCTGTTTCCAAGAACTTTTTCAAAACCCCTCATATTCTGTTGGTGGAAATGCAAATTAGTACAGCCACTATGGAAAACAATATGGATGGTCCTCAAAAAACTAACAGAACTACTATATAATCCTGTAATCTCACTACTGGGTGTACATCCAAAGGTAAAGAAATCATTGTATCAAAGAGATATCTGTACTTCCATGTTTACTGCAGCACAATACACAACAGGCAAGATAAACAATCAATCAAGGTATCTACCAATAGATAAACAAAGAAAATGTAACATTGGGACTGGTGCTGTGGCGTAGCAGGTAAAGCTTCTGCCTGCAATGCCAGCATCCCATATGGGCACCAGTTCAAATGCCAGCTGCTCCACTTCCAATCCAGCTCTCTGCTATGGCCTGGGAAAATGGTGGAAGATGGCCCAAGTCCTTGGACCCCTGCACCCCCGTGGGAGACTTGGAAGAAGCTCCTGGCTCCTGGCTTCAGATTGGTGCAACTGCAGCCGTTGTGGCCAATTGGGGAGTGAACCAGCAGATGGAAGACCTCTCTCTCTCTCTCTCTGCTGCTCCTTCTTTCTCTGTACAACTCCAACTTTCAAATAAATAAATAAATTTTTTTTTGAAAAAGGAAAATGTGATATATATATATCCAATGGAATATTGCTCGGTCAAAAAAAAAAGAATGAAATCTTGTCATTTGTGGTAAAACAAATGGAACTAGAAAACACCATATTAAGTGAAATGTCAGGCACATAAAGACAAATACCATATTTTCATTCATTTGTGGAAGCTAAAAAATGTATTTCACAGGAGGTGAGAGTGAGACAGTGATCACTAGAATTTTGAAAGCAGAGGGGTTGAGGAGACAAAGAAAAAGTTAACAAGGACAAAATATAGTTAGGAAGAATTAGTTCTGCTGCTCTATAGCACAGTAGGGGATATGTTATCTGGAACAATTTATGATATATTTCACAGCACAAAAAATTCTAGATGCAGAAAATTCTACATGTTCTTAACACACAGCAATAAGAAATGTAAGAAATGAAAATGTTAATTACAATTTCATCATTACATGTTATTAAATGTATCAATTATACTGTATCCCATAAACAGGTACAAATATATCAATAGAAACATGAAAAATAATTTTAAATATTTAAATAAGGTGGAATGGTGGGCATTGTGGTGCAACAGGTTAAACTGCCACTTGTAATATGTGTATCATATATCACAGTGCCAATTCAAACCCTGCTACTCTGCTTCTGATCCAGCTTCTGTTAATGTGCCTGGGATGGCAACAGATAGCTCAAGTACCTGGATTCCTGCTACCCACATGGGAGACCAGGATGGAGTTCCCTACTCCTGGTTTTGGTTGGGCTCAGCCCTGGCTGTGCTGGGCATTCAGGGAATAAACCAGTGGCTGAAAGATCTCTCTCACCTCACATACCTTTGACCTCTCCTCTTTTTCATCTTTCAATTAAATCATTTTTTAAGAATTCCCATTTGTAACTTTTTTCTTTAAAACTTTATTTGAAAGGCACAGTTGGGGGTGGGGGGAAGAGATCGATCTTTGATCTGCTGGTTCACTCCCCAAATAGTGGCAACAGCAAGAGCTGGGTTAGAATGAAGATGGGAGTTTCTTCCAGGTCTCCCATGTGGGTGCAGGGGCCCAAGCACTTGGGCTATATCCCGCTGTTTTTCTCAGGCCATCACCAGGAAGCTGGATCAGAAGTGGAGCACCCAGGACTTGAAACAGCACCCATATGGGATGCTGGCATTGCAGGAGGCAGTTTAACCCACTACATCACAATGCTGGCCCACCCAATAAATCTTTTTAAAAACTAAAATCTAGTAAGTGCCAGCCCCCAGAAACTTTTTTTTAGTCATATATAATTACCAAGTGAGATATAGCCCAGGAATGCAAGGTTAGCTTAACAATCAAAAATAAACTATTGTTAATACTACTGATTCTCTTCTGAAGTTTGTGAACAAGGTGAGGGGTGAGGATATCCACACTCAAATAAAAAATATTTATGTGTTTTAAAGGCAGAGACTGGAAGAGAGCTCCAATATACTGATTCATTTCCCAAATGCCAATAAGAACTGACACTGGGCCAGCTCAAAGTCAGAAGCCAGGAACTTAACACCGATGTGGGTGGCAGGGACCCGAGTACTTGAGTCATCACCTGCTGCCTCCCAGGATGTCAGGAGCAGGAACTGGAAACATAGCCAGCACTTGAGTCCATACACAATGATATGAGATGTCAGCACCCAAGTGGCATCTTAATTCCTGTGCCAAACACTTGCTCCCCAACTCTCAACACTTTGATTCAACACTGTATTAGAGTTTCTATTTCTAGCTAGGACAATAAGGCAAGAAAAAAATGAGAGATTCAGACTGTAAGGAAGAAGTAAAACTAAAATTATTTCAATTTATACGGTACATGAGCCTACCTGTGGGAAACCCTAAAAAATCCACAAAAAGACTGGAGAATTCAGAAAAGTTGTAGGATATGCAATCAACTTACAAAAATCAGGATCCCGAAACTGAAGCAAAACAAGGATTATTCAAAAAGTTTGTGGAAAATGGAAATGAAAAATAAGTGTAATTGATTCAAAACATTCTGAAATTCTTGCATATTCTATTATTTCATTTTTTTCTTTTCTTTCCCACTTTTTTTGTTTGTTTGCTTTTGAGGCAGAGTACTCCCATCCACTGGCTCTTTCTCCAGTAACATCCATGATTGAACAAGGCCAAAGTCAAGGATAGAGAATCCAATTGGGTTTTTCCCACATGATTGGCAGGGCCCTAACCACTTGAGTCATCAACTGCTGCCTTCCAGGGTCTGTATCAGCAGGAAGATGGTATCAAGATCCAGAGCTTGGAATCAAACTCAAGAACTCAGGTATGGGCTATGGGACATGGGCATCCTACCTAGCATCTTAACCATACTTTCTTAATGAATACTTCCCATGAACTTTTTGAACATTCCTTGTAAACTAACAATCAAAAAAGATAGTTAAGAAAACAATCTCTGAGCTGGCATTGTGTCACAGCAGTTAAAAACACTGGCTGCAATGTTGGCATCCCATGTAGGTGCCAGTTTGAGTCACGGCTACTCCACTTCACATCCAGCTCCCTGCCAATGCCCCTGGGAAAGCAAAAGATGGCCCAAGTGTTTGAGCCCCCACCACCACATGGGAAACCCAGAGGAAGCTCCTGCCTCTTGGCTTGGGAAAATGGAAATCAAAAGGTAGCTGCAAAAAGCCCGAATTAACTGGGAGTTGACAACAGAGCCCAATTCTAAACTCAGGTCTGCTAACTCCAAAGCCTGTATTCTGTTCCTGGAGTCACAGTGTCCACACCTGTGATCCTCCTGCAGCTGCCAAAATGCCTCCAGCTTTCCACAGCAAGACACACTGGCAAGAGGTCACACAGATCACAGCATTTTCTGTTGTCACCCACACTTCCGCTCATTAACTTCTCTTCATATCATTTCCTGACCTGAAATCTCAAATCTTTTCCTTCCTAATCTTCATTAAAACTTACACATATTGTGTCATATCCCCTCAGTACTTGCTCCCTGCTACTAAAGCATGTAAAGAAATCCATATCCAGGGTAGGAAATGGATATCCAGGGTAGGATATGTCAGCTTCTCAGTAAGTCTATCCTAACTAACCTATTTAATACTACAACCTACTACTCCCTCCTAACTCCACTACTATGCTTTTCTTTTTTCCCCTATGAGAAATTATATAACTTATTTAGTATGTTGATTATTCATCTTTCTGTCTTCACTTTCGAGAGTGTACTATAAAAAAAATCACATCACACTCAGTGACTCAAAAGCAACAGAAATGTATTATCTTGGAGTTCTGGAGATCAGAACTCCACATGGGTTTCAATGGGCAGAAATCAGGGTACCAGCGAGATGCAGCCACTACTCTAGGTTCTTAGGGAGGGTCCTCTTCCAGCTGCTTAGACTTCAAACCCCCTTCCTATCTTCTCATCTTTCACCTTCTCTCCCACTCTGATTCTTTCTCCATCTTTAAGGATCTTTCTTACTACATTAGGCCCACCTGGATAATAAAGACACTCTCCTCATTTCCAGATCCTTAATCACATTTGTAAAGTACTTTTAACCATCTCAAGATGAGACAGCAGGTTCACAGATTCTAAGGATTTAGACTGGGACATATTTAGGGTGTCCATAATTCAGTCTACCATATTCAGAACTTGCTATCCAACTCATCGTCTTAAAGCCGGCCTAAAGGAACAGATACATAGATCAAGTAAAGGCCTTGAAGGTGACCAAGTTCTCATAATTTCACTACTTGGTCATTGCCCCAGCTCAAGTCCTCTTAAGTATTTCAACATTCTTTTAAATGCTCTCTCAACAGTCAGTCTTGTCCTTCAAATTCATCCCCTATTTTGAAGTAATCTTAAATAAATGTTACATCTTAAATATAATTTAAATGCAACTTATGGTATCTAATTATGCCTCAATAAATATTTTTTGAAGCTAATAAGGAACGTAGAATAAGAAATGATCAATTCAAACGAAAGCAAGATAAAGGGGTAAAGGGAACACAACTGGGGGGGGGGGTCATACAGAAAACAAATACTAAGTGCCAGATTTAAACCTAAAAATAACTGTTAAATATAAGGGGGCTAAATGCTTAAGTTTCAAAACAACAAAAATAATCTAACAGTAATAAAGCAACAAAACTCAGTCATAGATTACTTAAAAGATTTTGGTTCATTAAAATTAAAAAAAAAAAAAAAAAGAATGGGCAAGACATACTTTGTATTGTTTTGTTGCTAGAGTAATGCCATCTACCAAGAATGAGAAAACCTCAGACAGAACAAGAGTTCAAGTGCTCACACCTGTGCTGACTGGCTTTTTGGTCTGCTGATATAGGCTGACTTCAGCAAGTATGACTAGGACAACTTGACTCTGCTCCATATTGCCACCCAATCAGGTGTCACTCAATGGCCTGAATGCATTCTCCTGATGGCCACTATGCAGTAGAACAAGCCCCAGGGGATAAGCTTCTGTTTCAAGGATCCCTATTCACATGGTTGAGTCCAAAGTAAAAAAATCCGAACAGGTTACCTCATGGTAGGACAGCAAAGTCGCATGGCAAACAGTATGAACATTAAGTTTATAATTATGGGAAAGGTAAAGAATTGAGGCCTAGATACACAATCTACTCCATTATATAACCAGCAGATGAAGTAAACCTCGAAGCAAAAACCATCAGTAGACACATTGGGACATTTCATTATAATACTAAATGATTTTTTTTTTTTGACGGGCAGAGTGGACAGTGAGAAAGAGAGACAGAGAGAAAGGTCTTCCTTTGCCATTGGTTCACCCTCCAATGGCCGCCGCGGCCGGCGCACCGCGCTGATCCGATGGCAGGAGCCAGGTACTTATCCTGGTCTCCCAAGGGGTGCAGGGCCCAAGCACTTGGGCCATCCTCCACTGCACTCCAGGGCCACAGCAGAGAGCTGGCCTGGAAGAGGGGCAACCGGGACAGAATCTGGCGCCCCGACCGGGACTAGAACCCAGTGTGCCGGCGCCGCAAGGCGGAGGATTAGCCCAGTGAGCTGCGGTGCCGGCCTAAGTGATTTTTTAAAAAGAATTTCAATTTGTATCCAATCACATAGCCTCTAAAAGAGAAAGCCAAATTCAGAATCATGGTGGGAGATTCAATATCCTTTTGTCAATAACAAGCAGAATAAGCTGACAAAAGATAATCCATAACAATACAGAAGATTATAACAATTCAATTAAGTAAGTCTTAAGTAACATTTAGAGAGCACAGTACACAACAATTGCAGAAAATACATTCTTTTTAAATGGACAAGGGGACCAGCACCATGGCTCACTTGGCTAATCCTCCACCTGCGGTGCTGGCACCCTGGGTCTGATTCTGGATGGGGCAGCGGGTACTAGTCCCAGTTGCTCCTCTTCCAGTCCAGCTCTCTGCTGTGGCCCGGGAGGGCAGTGGAGCATGGCCCAAGTGCTTGGGCGCCTGCACCCGAGTGGGAGACCGGGAGGAAGCACCTGGCTCCTGGTTTCGGATTGGAGCAGCGCTGGCCATAGCGGCCATTAGGGGAGTGAACCAATGGAAGGAAGACCTTTCTCTCTATCTCACTGTCTATAACTCTACCTGTCAAATAAAAATAAAATAAAATAAAATAAATGGACATGGGACATTTACTGAAAAAGACTGAGTCACACAACTGGTTTCAATAAACTTTAAAAAAAATGACAGCTTAAGAATGCATTTTCTGACTACAGTGCAATTTAGCCAGAAATCCACAAAAGATGACTAGAAAATTCCACATTTGGAAATTAAACAGCACACTCATAAAAACCCATGAGTCAAACGGAAATACAACGGAAATGAGAAGAAAAGTTTGAATTCGCTGATGTTGAAATTACTAAATGTATAGAAGTGGATGTGACTAACTGCAAATACTGGGGTGTCCACGGGCAGACGCTCTGTGATTGAGAGGAGGGGAAACTGCTGGACACCGAGTCAACACGCGGCTTTCTAACGAGCACAACTAGCACCACCGTCTTCCCCACGGCTACGGAGCCTTTCTTCGTGTCAAACCCGCCCCCGTCAGGGTAGCCAAGCTCACTGGAAACTTCGATAATCTTTCGGGGAAAATTTCTCTTTGAAACTGCTTGCCTTCGAAATCCCTTCTCTGATTTCCACACTTACACATCCAGAGAAGCCTACTGAAATCTGTCCGGGAGTCTCGCAGGCGCCTCAAAATTCTAGATGCCAACCCCATTCCTCCCAGCCCGCCCATCGCAGAGAGGTCCCCGGCCTTCACCGGGTGATGGCGTGAGAAAGCTGGGGGCGCCGGCCGCCCTGACAAGCGCCGGACACACCTCATCCGCGGCCACGGGGCGACAAGGGGGTCAGCGCCCAGACCCTCCCGCGGGACAGGAGGCGCCGAGCCCGCAGCCCTGCAAGGCCCTCTACACCCCCGCCTCGCCCTCGCCTCTCCCTCTCCCCGAGGCCGAGGCCGGGACTGGGGATGGGCGAGGTGGAAGCCCCCAGGGCTCAGCGTCCTGCCCGAGCCACGAGGAGAACCGCAGCTCCGGGCTCAACGGCCGCGGGAGGCAGCGGGTGAAGGACCTCAGGTTTGGCTGCCGGCCGGCTACACTGAAGCAATTCCTGCTTGTGGGGATTCTGAGGAGGCGGCAGGGGGCTGGACACACCACTTACGGCGACTTCCCAGTCCCAAAGGCCACGCAAATCTCGATTCGGTTTGAGATCACCGTCTCTCAAGATGGAGGCCTGACTAGAGCAGGCGGCCTGAGCGCGGGTGGGCGGGGCGGGCGTGGTGGGCGTGGCCGCGCATGCTCCTCCAAGAGCAAGGTTGAGTTTATGGCCGGAGCCCCAGCCTTAGATCATAGCACTATGTTTTAAATGTCTTTTAAGGTATGCTCTCCTTGTTTTGTTTTGGCTTAGTTCTTATAAAAATAAGTTAGGCGTAATGAATCTTGTTAATCACTTAGTTCAGGCAGTAACTATTTTTTAGCCTATTCATAGATGATTTCATTTTTTACTATTTTCTCTTGCCTATTTTATTGACTTTTAAATTAATTATTTTTCAAAAGGCAGAGAGAGAGGTGCCGGCATTGTGGTGCAGTGGGTTAGGCTGCGGCTTAATTGCAGGGCAGGTTCAAGTCGCAGCTACACTGCTTCCTAACTCCCTGGGAAGGTAGTGGAGGATGGCCCAAGTACTTAGGCCCCTTCCATCCATGTGGGAGACCAAGAGGAAGTTCCTGGCTCCCGGCTTCAGCCTGGCCTAGACTTGGCTATTGTAGCCATGTCGGGAGAGAACCATGCAAGGAAGATCTCTTTTTCTGTTGTTTTGCCTTTCAAGTAAATAATTTTTTTAAAAAAGCAGAGTGGCTGGCATTTTGGCATAGAGGGTCAAGCTGCTGCCTGCGACACCAGTATCCCATGTGGGTACTGGTTTGTATTCCAGCTACTCCATTTCCCATTCAGCTCCCTGATAAAAGCAGCAGAGGATGGCCCAAGTACTTGAATCCCTGCTAGCCATGTGGGGGACCTGGATGAAGCTCCTGGCTCAGCCCTGGCCATTGTGGCCACCTGGGGGAGTGAACCAGTGGGTGGAGGATCTTTATCTCCGTCTCTCCTTCTCTCTGAAACTCTTTCAAATAAATAGATAAATCTTTTTTAAAAAAAGGCAGATATATAGAGACAGATCTTCCATCTGCTAGATCCAAAATAAATTCTATGAGCCCGGAACTCAATGTGTATCTCCCATATGGCAGGAACCCAAGTACTTGAGCCATCATCACCTGCTGCCTCCTAGGGTGTATAGTAGCAGGAAGCTGGAGTCGGAAGCAGAGCCAGGACCAAACTCAAGTACTTCAGTATGGCAGCGGGCACCCCAAACAGCATCTTAATTGCTGTGCCAAATGCCCACATCTTTCTTGCCTATTTTCAAAACGTGTTTCAAACATTTAAAGGGCCACAGTCAGCTAGTTTTAGCTCCTGCTTGTTTAATCTTTGATTCCTCCAGCTCTTTCTCTAACTCTGACCTTATCCCTGAACTCTAGACACTTATATCCACCCACGTGGGAGATCAGGAGGAAGCTCCTGGCTTCGGATGGGCTCAGCTTTGGCTATTGCGGCCATTTGGGGAGTGAACCAGCGGATGGAAGACATCTCTCCTCTCTCTCTCTCTTCTCCCTCTGCCTCTCTAACTCCACCTTTCAAATAAATAAATATTTAAAAAATTCCTTAACATAATCTCAATGGATACCAACAGTTTTGTACCACTAAGCCACAGGTTAAGCTAGGGTCCCAGAATGGAAACTAGAAGGGAGAGGTAGTTATCTCAAGGCTCAAACTACTTTGCTTCCTCCATATTATCACCTCTCAGGGACGCTACCATTCTGTCTGCTAGATAGTGTCATATCTCCCCAACTGGTCACTGAGAGGCACACTCGACAGAATTCAGCTGGGTCAAAAAAGAGGCAGCCTCACAGCTGTATTCAGTTTAAGGGTCTGTAGCTCCTGGGTATTTATTTAACCAAACAATTAGTTGACATGTGCTAAGCATTATAGACAGCATTGGGAATAAAAAGATGAATTAGACATGGTCTAGCCTGCAGGTGGATTATAATTGAGAAAGAGGGGGAAATGGAGTTAAAAACTTAGCAAGACAAAATAGGCAATTATAACTAATGTGGCTATAACAGTAACAAAAGGTGGGATTGGAGGGAGATGTAGAAAACAAGTGAGGGGACTTCACTGAGTCTGGTGCTGAGGAACAGAGGTAGGATGACCCAAGAAGACTTCCCAACCTGAGTCTCACACTAAAAAAGGAATTGGCCAGCTGTAAGTTAGGAGTAGGAAGTGCATCAGCCATCAGCTGAGACAGCAAGAATAAAGATACATAATGGTATAGGGGAGCTGTATAACAGGTTTGGTTTTGCTGGAGCTTCAGTTTAGGTGGGAGTGGAGGAGTAGGAGAGATGAAACTCGAGAGAAGGGCAGGATCCCAAAGGAATGAATTTTAAGCATGGTTAGATTTACATTTTTAAAAATTATTTTTTAAAAGGTTTATTTATTCATTTAAAAGGCTGGGGGGGGGTCTTCCATCTACCGGTTTAGTCCTCAACTGTCTGGAATGGCTGAGCCAGACTGAAGCCAGGAGCCAGGAACTCCATCTGGGTGTCCCACATGGATAGCAGGGGTCCAGATACCTTGGCCACCACCTACTGCATTCCCAGGTGCACTGAGCAGGGAGCTGGGTAGGCGGTGGAGCAGATGGGACTTGAAGCAGCACTCTGATGTGGGAAGTAAGCACTGCAAGTAGCTGCTTAACACTCTGTGCCACAATGCTGGCCCCAGGACTTACATTCTTAAAAGATCACCAACTGGGGTGAGCATCATGCTACAAGGGGTTAAGCGAAAGTTTGGAATACGAGCATCCCATATCAGAGTGCCTGGGATTGATTGAGTCCTGCCTCTGCTTCCCATCCAGCTTCCTACTAATGCACACCCTAGGATGCAGCTCAAGAACTTAGGTCCCTTCCAGTCCTGTGGAAGACCTTGATTGAGTTACCACTTCCTGGCTTCAGCCTGGCCCAGCCCCATTTGCTCTGGGCATTTGGGCAGTAGACCATAGGATGGAAGATTCTCTCTCACTTTCAAATAAAAATATAAATGAATAAATAAACATTTTTAAAAGTTAGTTCTTAAAAAGAAATCAACAACTGTTCCTTGGAAGATCTGGGGAGAGACAAACTGGAAGTACTCAGCTGCTGCAGTAAATATCTTAACACAGCAGGACTAAGCCTGTTGCTTCCAAGTTAGATGATTAGGGGCCTAGTGGATCTTGAAATGCCATAATAGAATAACTAGTGGACATAGATACACATATACAGGAAGTATTATAAAAAGCAGAATTTGGTCTCGGGGTGGGGTAGGAGCTGCAAAGGAAAGGCAGGACTCAAGAAGGAGAACTGCTTTCAGATCTTAGAGGTAGAGGAGATGGTGAAGATGTGAAAGGAAATACAACAAATGTAAGTTCAAGTTTACTAGGTTTGAGGTGCAGCAGGACGTGCAGACAAAGAAAAGGTAGAGATATAGAAGTCTTCCATCCATTGGTTCACTCCCCAAATGGCCACAACAGCTGGAGCTAGACTGATCTGAAGCCAGAGCCTATATGGGATGCCAGCACTGCAGGTGGCAGTTTTACCCACTACACCCTAGTGCTGGCCCCAGGTTAAGGGATATTTTTTGATATAAAGATTTTCTGGAACTCCATTCTCACTGCTTCTTGAGAGATTCTTTTCCCTCATCATTTACTGACAGAAAATGAAATAAGCTCTAGCCATTGGTCCCAAGTTTGAGTGAATACCAGTCTGATTCTACTACTCCTGATTCTAAAAATCCATCAGGAGGGGACAGTGCTGTGCCATAGTGCTGTCTACATTGCCAGCATCCCATGTGGGAGCCAGTTTGAGTCCCGGCTGCTCCGCTTCCGATCCAGCTCTCTGCTATGGCCTGGGAAAGCAGTAGAGGATGACTCAAGTTCTTGGGCCCCTATACCTGCATGGGGGGGCCCAGAGGAAGCTCCTGGCTCCTGACTTTGGATTGGCTCAGCCCCAGTCATTGCAACCATTTGGGGAGTGAACCAGTGGGATGAAAGATCTCTCTCTTTCTCTTTTTTTCTAGTGATCACAGTTATACTATCATCTTATGGAGTATCTGGCTAACAATGGGAGAGGAGAATTCACAGTTTTCTATAGTTCATAAGACCTATTTCAGATATTTTGCAGACATCTATTCATTTACACATCTCTACCAGCCATTTGCTGGTATATAGAATATCTAGGATAGCATATGTTCATCTAGGCCTTTATGTGTAAGAGAGATTCCTCAACAAAATACAGGAAGCTAGTAACAGTGTATAAACCCAGTCACAAGGCAGTCATTTAGCTTAGTGGTTAGGATGCTTGCATTTCATTTCAGAGTGCCTGGGTTCCATAACCATCTGGTTCCTGACTCCAGCTTCCTGCTAATGCAGACCCTCCAAGGGCTGGGCTTCTGTCACCCACGTGAGAGGCCTGAATTGAGTTACCAACTTCTGGCTTTGGCCCAGCCTACCTCCAGCCACTGTGGGAATTTGGAGAGTGAACAAGTAGATGGGAGATCTCTATTTATCTGTCTGCCTCTCAATTAAACAAATAAGTATACAGCTAATTCCTCACTTTCCCTACAGCCTGAAGTATAAACAACAGTTATCCCAAATATTTGTGGCTTTCTCAGTATTATAAGTATTATAAGAACAATCTTATCACTCAATTGCTTGAACTGAAGAATGAATAAATATTTAAGGGTTGTCTTAGGCGGAAGCTTCCAAATTCACAAAATAATAAAGGTGACATGGGAAAGGGTTGAACTTGGGACCTGAGGATGCATATGTCACCTGACTATTAAGCACCAACCTCTGCTTTTCACTTTCTTGACAACTCCTAGTCACCTCTGCTATAGCAGTGTATCAAGCCCATAGCACAGACATTATCTTTTCCAAATACCTACGGCATTCCTGTTTAACAAGTGTCTTTTGGGGGGGTGGGGACAGGCAGAGTTAGACATTGAGAGAGAGAGACAGAGAGAAAGGTCTCCCTTCTGTTGGTTCACCCCCCATATGGCTGCCACGGCCGGCATTCTGCACCAATCCGAAGCCAGGAGCCAGGTGCTTCCTCATGGTCTCCTATGCGGGTGCAGGGCCCAAGCACTTGGGCCATCCTCCACTGCCTTCCCAGGCCACAGCAGAGAGCTGGACTGGAAGAGGAGCAACCGGGACAGAACTGGTGCCCCAACCGGGACTAGAACCCGGAGTGCTGGCTGGCGCCACAGGCGGAAGATTAGCCTAGTGAGCCGCAGCACCTGCAACAAGTGTCCCTTTAATAAAAATAGCTTCTCAGCTTTTAAGTGTAAGATCATTAAAATTGATACTTTTTAAAAACACATTCTTAATGAAGAAAAATTGAACTACAAGCCTGAGAGCGCTACTGACTACTGATAGAGCTGCTTAGTCGCTTAGTGGCTTGACAGGGAAAGAACAGAGGCTCATGCTTTTTGAACAGAATATCTTCAAGCAACTTTTGGTGGAGACATATTTTTATTGATGTTAGATTGACCTTTAATTTTATGACCATACACCAGTTATTGGCTAAGATGCTTAAGTACAACCTAGACTCCCAGTTACTGATTCTTCTATAAAACCCCCATTTGAAGTCGGCACAAAGTCTCTTGACAAACCAGGCATGTTCAAGCCTTATACAACAGCACTGCATTTACAATGCTCCAGGGATCGTATTCAATGCTTCACACCCATTTTGTATTTCCTCAGAACCCTAAAGATAGATACCATCATTATCTTCATTTAAAAGAGCTGGCTCAGAAGGATTAAGTAGTTCCTCCAAGGACATGCATACCATGGCCGAGCCAAAAATTGGATTCCATTTGTACCACACTACTTTGTCTCCTCTAGATCGCTGCTCTCCACTAAGACAGTCAGTAGCTGGATGTGGCTATTTAAAATAATAAAAATTAAATAAAATTTAAAGTTGATTTCCTCATTCACTAACCATATTTCAAGTGGCTAATGGATACCATACTAGATGGCACTGGAAGCCATGACTGCACCAAGTTTATTGAGCAGTGCCAGCCTAGAGTTATAAGTACTTCAGATGCTCAATCTCTCTCTCTCTCTCTCATGATAATGAAATCACATAAATGATCTTGTTACTTTGACTTCTAGGAAATTCAGTTCCAAATTTAAGCTCAAGTATAGCTAAACCTGGGCTCTGTGATCAATATGTTTGTGCTTTTATTTTCTTGGGACATGGTTTTCCTCCTATATTTGATTATTGTTTCATTGTAGATGTTTTTGTTGTGTGTTTTCTCAAATCCTTTGAGAAAGGTAGGGTATAAGTATAAATAAATAGAAATGAGGAACCATGGTTTTATTTTCGCATGATTTCCCTGATATAAGGTCCATTGCAGTGGGCTAGTGCTGTGGCACAGTGGGTAAAGCCACCGCCTACAGTGCCTGCATCCCATATGGGCATCAGTTCATGTCCCGGCTGCTCCATTTCTGATCTAGCTCCCTTCTGATGCTCTTGGGAAGGCAGCAGAGGATGGCCCAAGCTCTTGGCCTCTGCCACCCACTTGGGAGAACCAGAAGAGGCTCCTGCTGCCTGGCTTCGGCCTGGCATAGCGTCAACCATTGCAGCCATTTGGGGAGTTAACCAGTGGTTAGAAGATCTCTCTGTCTCTGTTTCTCTCTGTCCTTCTCTCTCTATCTCTGCCTTTCAAATAAATGAATAAATATTTTTTTAAAAAAGCTACAATCTAAACTATTTACCAACTATATACTGTGAATAAGAAATTAGCTTCAAATATAACAATATAAGCAGATTAAAAGTTAATTTATGAAAAATTAAATCAGGCAAATATCAGACCAAGGTCAGAAAAGGCTACATTATCAGGTAAATTGGACTTCAGAACAAAGAAAATGAAGAAACATAGAAGGATATTATGCAATGATAAAAGGGTTGATCCATCATGAAGATGTAGCAATACAAAATGTCTAGATAGCAGACAATAGACCTGCCAAACATATGAATGCAAAACTGATGGAACTGAAAGAAGAAATAGACAAATCCATAATAATAGTTCAAGGCTTTGTAGGGCACCCCTGCTCCCCTCTTCACCTCCATACACACTCTTTTCCTGTGTCTGCGAATCAGATGCCTTAACCACCCTGTGATCCAGCCAGATACAGGTTTTTCCCAGCAGGTTGAGCTCAGTATGGGACCTTGAATATTCCCAGGTATTGACAAAGATATTTTAGGTTGTTGTCCAAAACACTGAAAGAAACTGGCCCCAGCTCTAAGCCAAACTTCCTTAAGCTCTCCATCAGCCTCTACCCTGACCCCCTCATGGGGACTCATCAGTACAACATCCTTGTTCTCTCTCTCACTGTGTGTTGTGAGCTAAGCTGCAGCTCTACATGTAAATCCCCTAATACATGCTTTGGACAGATCACTTTAGTATTTAGTCCTTATTTTCGAATCCCAGCAAACCCATCCCAGCAACCCCTGTTGCTGCTTTTGGAGTGACTCCAGCTGTGGGTTTGGCTAGATGAAGCAGTTTTCAGCACCCATCTCAGTAACTGATAGAACCAGTAGATAGAGAATCAGCACGTATACAGAAGAAAAGAACATCAACCTGCAGCATCAAATTGCTATTTATAGAACAACTCACCCAACAGCATCAACAGGTACACTGTTTTCAAGAGATCATGTGACATATATAAAAAGATATACCATATCCTGGGCCTTAAAACAAACTTCAGGGGCCAGCATTGTAGCACAGCAGGTTAAGCTGCCACCTGTGATACCAGCACCCATATGGGGGTTGGTTCTAGTCCCAATCACTCCCTTTCTGATGCAGCTCCCTGCTAATGGACCTGGAAAGCATTAGAAGATGGCTTTAGTGCTTGGGTTAATAAGCTCCCACCTGCAATGCTGGCATCTCATGTGGGTGCCAGTTCAGTCCTGATCCAGCTCTCTACTAATGTACCTGAGAAGGCAGTGGAAAATGACCCAAGTCCTTGGGCCCCTGCCACCCACATGAAAGAGCCAGATGAAGCTCTTGGTACCTGGCTTTGGCCTGGCCCAGTCCTGGCCTTTGTGGCCATTTGGAGATTGAACCAGTGGGTGGAAGGTTGGTCTCGGTCTCTCTCTCTCTCTCTCTCTCTCTGTCTCTGTCTCTCTCTCTTCTTTCTCCATAACCCTGCCTTTTAGGACAGGGTGGCTTGAAGTTTTACATTTTCCCATAGGACATAGCATGCCTGGGTGGTTATAGGTTACCTTGCTTGCTTGATAATGGCCAAGGCCACCAAAATGTGGTTTCTGCCTTTCAAAATGCCCCACAACTGCAACTCGGGCTGTCTTCTCTGGACTTGCTCTGTGAGAGGGCAGTCACCAGCTGGCCAATAAAGACCCCTAATTTGATCTCAAAGTCTTGCTGTGTTTTAATTGTGTGCCCTGCAACATTTGGAGGCCCCAGAAAGAGTCCCCCGTCCCTCCCAGGATGGGTAGGCTAACTTCAACACTGTGGCATAGCCCAAGAAGGAGGCTCAGGGGGCGGCCACTGAGAGACGTTCCTCAGCCCCAAGCTGACTTCTGGTACTTTAGCACAGTCTCTCAGTCTTTGAAATTTTAATCAGGGAGTCATCTGGTACCTCAACAGTGAGTAGAAATCATTTTTTGGATTTCTTCTGGTTTCTGATCTATGCGTTGACCCATCTGGGGTTGTTGGAAGGCTGAATGCAACACTACTTCCACAACCAGGTCTGAGTTCAAGACGTCATCTCAGATCTCTGGTTTTGGCTGAACATAATTTGTGTAAGAGTCTGGTTGGTTGGTTGGTCTTTCTGTTTTGCTGTGTTGATGCTGTCGTTGTTATAGGAATGGGACAAGGATCATCCCTCCCTGCTGATCCACCATTGGGTTATATTTTTTAATAAAATTTCAGTAAAGTTAAAAGGTGCACAACTAGACCTTTTGGTTTTACCCTAAATACTTTTGATTTCCAGCTCCTCTGCAAATGGGAGTGGCCAACCTTTGATGTAAGGTGGCCACTGGAGGGAACTACTAACCTTTCTACAGCTACACAGGTCCAAGAGGTGATTTATGGAAAACCTGTTCATCCTAACCTGAATTGATTTCCTTTCCAATCCTCCTTTGTGGCTAAAAGGTTACAAAAAAAAAAAAAAAGTAAAAATGATTTAGGGTCAACGTGTCCTCCTAGCTAAACTGAAAGGGAAGGAGCCACCACCACCTGTTATTCAGGGCCCCCCAGAGGATCCCATCCTACTGGACCCTCCTCCCTATGGAGCCAGTCCATCGGCCCCACCCCAGGAGCCTCTAGTGGCCCCGACTCTTCACAGATGAGGACTGTCACCAGAGGGAGTGTGGGGAGCAACTCAGACTAGACTAAGTTACTGGAATTAAGACTTATTCTATGCATCTGCTCTCCCACAATATGGCGCTGGGAAAGGAGTAAACAGCTCCTACACAGCTGCCTCTCACCAACTTGACAAGCTGCAGGAGCTGCTCCTGATTGGAGGAGAGCAGCGTGCTCGGCGTGTGGGTAGCAGAGTTGGGATTGGTGGAAGAGGACTATAAAGGAGGAGAGAGACAACATGCACCAGGAACACCTGAGGAACATCTGAGCAGCCCCCGAGAGAGCCGGCCAGTGGTGTGCCGCTCCCCTGCAGAAGTGGGGAAAGTGGCAGGGGGGCCCGCCCCTCCATGGAGGTGGAGGGACGGCAGCCAACCCGGGAAGAAACAGCAGCAAACCCAGGGAGGGCCGAGCAGACAAAAGAACAGCGCAGGGTCCTGTGTCGTTCCTCCACGAAGAGGGGGAGCGACATAATGGTGCCATGACTCAGATATGAAACCTAGGAGGGAAGAAGCGGGAAGAAGCAGGAAAATACCGGAGAGAGAGACTAGCAAAGAGCCTAGGGAAAAGCCGGACGGAAAAAATGCCGGGAGAAGTTAGGATTGAAAGCGAAAGTGAAAGCTGGAAGAAACATAGACTCGGATACGGACTATGGCGGGGAAGTTAGGAGAAATCTATGGTTGAAAGCGAAAGTGAAAGCTAGAAGAAACTTAGACTCGGATACGGACTGTGGGGAGAAGCCAGGAGAAATGAGAGGGGAATATTGTTGGAGAAAAGTTAGGAAACATACCGGGTAGAGAAAAATATGTTAGGGAAAGTGAAGCCGCGGGGGCAGGCCAAAGCGGAGACGTAAGCTAGGTTGGGGTTCGTCAAGTCAGCCCGGGGAGCAAAAGGCGAAAAACTAAAACCAGAGGCGGAGACGTAAGCTAGGTTGGAATCCGTCAGATTAGCCTGGGGAGCAAAAGACGGAAAGCCAAACCGAAGCGGAGACGTAAGCTAGATTGGATTTCGTCAGGTTAGCCCGGGGAACTTAGACTGAAAACTAAACCAACCGATGGCAGAAACGTGAGCTAGGCTGTGATTCGTGGAAGCCGCCGAGCACAGAGAAAGCGCGCAGGGCACAAGGGGAGAGAGTGCACGGGGCGCGAGTAGATAGGAAGTGCGGGGCTGGCGTGGAGGCCGTGGTGTGGACGCGAAAAGGCTCGGAGACCACGGAGCGTGTGCGAAGCCCGGAAGCCGCGCAGATAAGAGAAGCGCGGGCTGAAGCCGCGCAGAGCTGGGAAGCCGCCGCGGGGCGAGGCGCCGAGAAGCTGCCTCGGGGCGGGCACCGGGAAGCCGCGGGGATAAGAGAAACAGAAGTTTAGAAGTAAAATGAGAGAAATAGGAATGCTGGCAGATAGAAGTAAAATAGGAGAGATAGGAATGCCCGGAGATAGAGAAATAGAGAAAAATAAGGCCTCCCCACAACATGGCAATGAGAGAGCTCGGATTCGGTCTGCCTGATTAGTGAGGCGGTGAGCACCTGCGGGTGGCTAGCAGCTTATGCACCGCAGGTCACCAAAGATAGGCACTTATCAACACCAATAAGTCTCCCCACAACATGGCAATGAGAGAGCTTGGATTCGGTCTGCCTGATTAAGGCGATAAGCACTTGCAGGCAGCTCGAGCAGAGCACGCACTGCAGGGCACCGAACACAGGCACGCATCAGCGCCTAAAAACCTCCTCTCAACATGGCGAAGAGAGGACCCGGATTCGGTTTGCCTGATTGGTAGGGCTTGTAAGCACCTGTGGGCAACTCCAGCAAGCAGAGCAGAGTGTGTGCCGCGGGGCACCGAAGACAGGCGCATATCAATGCCAAAAATAAAAAGAAAGGGGGAACTGTGGGGAGCAACTCAGACTAGACTAAGTTACTGGAATTAAGACTTATTCTATGCATCTGCTCTCCCACAATATGGCGCTGAAAGGGAATAAACAACTTTTACACAGCTGCCTCCAGTTCGACCAATAACCTGCAGGAGCTGATCCTGCTCCTGATTGGAGGAGAGCAGCGTACTCGGCGTGTGGGTAGCAGAGTTGGGATTGGTGGAAGAGGACTATAAAGGAGGAGAGAGACAACATGCACCAGGAACATCTAAGGGGAACATCCGGATAACATCTGAGCAGCCCCCGAGAGAGCCAGCCGGTGGTGTGCTGCTCCCCCACGGAAGTG
This sequence comes from Oryctolagus cuniculus, assembly GCF_964237555.1. NCBI lineage: Eukaryota > Metazoa > Chordata > Mammalia > Lagomorpha > Leporidae > Oryctolagus > Oryctolagus cuniculus. The sequence continues at coordinate 68,236,379 of NC_091432.1, forward strand.
GGGAAAGTGGCAGGGGGAACCGCCCTTCCACGGAGGTGGAAGGATTGGTAGCCAACCCGGGAAGAACCAGCAGCAAACCCGGGAAGGGCTGAGCAGACAAAAGAACAGCGCAGGGTCTAGTGTCGTTCCTCCGTGAAGAGGGGGAGCAACAGGGGAGCCCAGTCTTTTCAGCCCTGGACATATGCGGAGCAGGTCAGCATATCACCCGCAGCCCCAAGGAACACTGGGTTCTACACAGCCACCTGTCCTGGTCCTTAGGTTGTGGCAGACTGCCTCTGTCTTGCGGGGAGACAAACCCCCTTTTAGAGTCTATGTCCCCTTTTATACTAGTGATCTGTATAATTGGAAACAACAAAATCCCTCCTTTTCTGAGAGGCCTCAGGGATTAATCTCTCTCCCGAGTCTTTTTTTTTTTTTTTTTGACAGGCAGAGTGGACAGTGAGAGAGAGAGACAGAGAGAAAGGTCTTCCTTTGCCATTGGTTCACCCTCCAATGGCCGCCGCGGCCGGCGCACCGCGCTGATCCGATGGCAGGAGCCAGGTACTTATCCTGGTCTCCCATGGGGTGCAGGGCCCAAGCACTTGGGCCATCCTCCACTGCACTCCCTGGCCACAGCAGAGAGCTGGCCTGGAAGAGGGGCAACCGGGACAGAATCCGTTGCCCCAACCAGGACTAGAACCCGGTGTGCCGGCGCCGCAAGGCGGAGGATTAGCCTAGTGAGCCACAGCACCGGCCTACCCGAGTCTATTTTCTTTACTCATCAACCGACCTGGGATGACTGTTAACAACTTTCCCAAACCCTCTTCACACTGGAAGAGAGACTACCCTCGGCCAGAAGCCCAGAAACTGGTCCTGGGGCTGGAAGGACAGCCCACCTTCGAGCCGGCCCAACTGCAAATAATTTTTCCTGCAAGTCACCCCTTGCTGGGATCCAGTGAAGCTAGAGGTAAGGAGGTCCTCAATTGGTATCACCAGACTCTGTTGGGAGGGGTCCGAATGGCAGCAAGGAAGCCAACCCCTGAGGTAAGTGAGATCCTCCAAAAACCCAATGAGTCTCCCATGGCTTTCCTTGAACATCTCTTTGAAACATATTGCACATAGACCCTTATCAATCCAGTAGCACCAGAAAATAGGTGTGTCATTAATGTAGCCTTTGTGTCTCAGTGGGCCCCTGACATTAGACGCAAATTACAGGGCTAGAGGGACTTGAGAGAAAGCTCCTTTCTGAATTGGTGGAGATAGCCCAGAACATTTATAATAACAGGAATGACCCTGTACTTCCCAGACAAAAAGGATGGCTAGAATTATAGTGGTGGCCCTAAACAAGGGAGAGGCCCCCAGCCTCAGGATAAAAAAGGTTGTTCAATCAGACCTCCTCTAAAAAAGGAACAGTGTGCTTACTGTAAGGACACTGGACATTGGAAAAATGAGTGCTCCAAAAGAAAACAAAAGGAGCAAGGGTCAAAGCTCATCCCAATTTTGGTGGAAAAAGTTGATCCAATACCAAGTGCTGCTCCTGGACTCACTGAGAATTAAGTTTCTAAAAACTTCTGCTTTAAATCCCGCCACCCTGCTTCCTGATGATAATCCATGGGAGCCTAGCCATGATGCTAAGGAGGTGCTGGAATCCTCAACCAGCTGAGGGCGGATCTGACTGACGCTTCGCTGGGAGACGGAGACACTGTTTTGTTCACGGATAGGAGCAGCTTCATCTCTGGAGGAGTGAGGTGAGCAGGTGCAACTGTAGTCACCTTCACAGAAGTCATGTGGGCCAGGCATTCGGACATAAAACATCTGCTCAGAGGGCTGAGTTAATAACACTAACCCAGGCTTTCAGGTGGAGCAAAAATAAATCCATTAATATCTACACAAACAGCAGATATGTTTTTGCCACTGCCCACGTCCATGGAGCCCTGCATCAAAAATGGGGACTCTTACCATCTGGGGAAAGGCAGATCAAAACTGTGTCCAAGATCTTAGCCATTCTGGAGGCAGTGTGGTTGCCAAAGAAAGTGGCCATCATCCATTGCAGAGGGCACGGAACCTGGAGGTGAAGGGAAATACATTCACGGATAAAACAGCTGGGAAAGGTGCCTTAAAACCAGTGGGGCCCCTCCAGATCCTTCTAGTCTTGCCTAACCAAACCCGTCTATACTAAAAAGAAAAACCTACAGGGCTATCACACGGGGCTACAATGGATCATAGAGGGTAGATGTGCCTTCCTGATGGAAGACTGAACTTCCCAGAAGCGATTGGCCAAAAACTAATAGAGTAAGTTCACCACAGTACTCATCTCCGGAGTTCAAAATTGACTGAGTAGTTACATTTCTACATTCCTGGATTGGATCAGCAGACTTGCCAAGTCTTGTCACGATGCCATGTTTGTGCCCAGGTAAACCCAGAACAAAGAGATGAGTTAACCCAGGGGACTCGGTTACAGGGAAAGGCCCCCAGAGAACACTAAAAAGTAGACTTTACCTGAAAAATATAATTACCGCTATCTTTTAGTTTTTATTGATACTTTTTCTGGCTGGGCAGAGTCTTTCCCCACCAAGACTGAAATAGCTCAGGTTGTAGTCAAGAAATTAGTTTCTGAGATTGTCCCCCGAATTGGCCTCCCTCTAATAATGGGGTCCTCCCTCTAATAATGGTCCTGTGTTTATCACTTAGATTACCCAATTGCTAGCAAAAGTTTTAACAATAAATTGGAAATTACATTGTACTTATAAACCACAAAGTTTAGGACAAGTGGAAAGGATAAACAAAACTATAATGAAAACCTTAATGAAAATAAAAGTAGAGACTGTCAAACATTGGGTGAGCTTCTTTCCCTTCGCCCTGTTTCAGAAAGGGTGTACTCCCTATGTAAAGGATTTAAGCCCTTACAAGATAATGTTTGGAAGGCCACCATCCCTAGTCCCGATGCTGGAAGAGGAACAGCTGACAAATTTGAGTAATGACTCCCTTCTTAAGTCCTTACGGGCTCTCCAGACAGTCCTCCAACAAGGCCACACCTTGGAAAAAGCCACACAACCAGATCACCCCCAATCAACCTCTAGTGCTGTCACCCTCAACAATCAGCCTGGAGATCTGGTGTGAATAAAGAAATACAACCCCACAACCCTCAAGACGCAGTGGACCAGATCTTTGCCTGCAGTCTTGAGCAGCCAACAGCAGTAAAAATAGTGGAGAAACGCCATTTGATTCATCACAACCAGATAAAAAGGGATTCAACATCTCAGGCGTTAGAACGATGGACAGCAAGCCCAACCAAGGACCCATTAAAGACAAGGCTCTCCTGAACTGTCTCTTGATCCTCTTATCTATGCTCAATTTAATTGTCAGAGGCAAGGGCATAGTCTTCAACCCACACCAGCTAGTTAATTATACCTGAGAACTTAAAAAAAGGGGGGGGTGGCACCATCATCGCTAAAAATTCCTTCACAACCCCCTGGTTTCAGTTTGACCTATGTACAGAAAAGGCCTAGGTAATCAGAAGGTCAGTTACAGAGGAGGCTTAAGTGGTAGTCTAGGCCCCACCTCACCTTCCATGAGATGTAGAACAAAAAAAAACTAGAACAAGGACTGTCAGAAACTAAATTTTATGTATGCCCCCAGGGGCCTCCTTGACCATGAAGGGACAGACCAATACCACTGTGCTAACGGGTTGTAAAACTATAGCAAATTAAGTTACAAATAAGGGGAGAGATCACCTCATCCACCTTACCTGGGGCACCAAACAAGGGACCTGCACCACAGCTTCCTGCAATCCCATTATCATACAGGTTAAAAATGGTCAGGGAGAAGGATGGCAGACAGGACCCACCTGGGGATTAAGACTGTATGTCTCTGGCTATGACCCAGCATAGAGTTTACCACCCAAAAACACACTCCAAAAAAGTCCTCCTAACCTTACCGGTCCGGGGAGGGAGACTGCAATTGCTACCCACAAGACCCCCTCAAATTCCCCGACCTCCACCTAGGTGCTCTCCGACCCCTCCTTCGACATCGCCTCTAACATTTGTTATCGAGGGGCTGATAGGTCAAATTACAATTAGATTACATTTTGCAGATGTAATTTTGCAGACGTCTCATGCTGTCCTCTACTGGACATGCTAATTTCTGTCTTTACCTTCCTAAATGAAACTAATCCTAATACCACCCAGGATTGTTGGTGCTGTCTAAACCAGACACCCCCCCTACTATGTGGGGGTAGGAACTAAAGTTTCTGTGGGCACTAATTCTTCTGACATTTGAAACGTCACCACAAGTCAAGCCCACCAACAAAACCTTTGCCAATGGGAAAATTACCAAAACACACCCTTGGCTATCTACAGGGTAAAGACATCTGCCTATTAATTAGAGGGTTTCAAGTCCAACACTCTCCCTATCGGGATTCATGTAGTCAATCCCCATGTCCTTTAACTCCTCCAGCCAAGGAGATCAAAATTATCTTGTACCGCCAGCGGGAACCTGGTTTGCTTGTACCCTGGGAATTACTCCTTGCCTCTCTCATGTGGAACTAATTAAGTCTAATCAAACAAAACTATGTATACTTGTATATGTATTGCCTCAAGTGAAGGTGGGAGAGAACACTTGGGGGTTTCTCCACCAAGAGGGGTGAGCAGCTCCAGTACTAGTTCCCCTTCTGGTTGGGCTGGAAATAGCTGGCTCCATAGCTGTGGGGACGTCGGCCCTGATTACCAGCCATCAGAACTTTAAAACTTGAAGCAAACATGTTGATTTTGACCTCTCAGAATTAGAAAAGTCTGTATCTAAATTAGAGTCCTCTCTAGACTCTGGCTGAAGTTCTCCAAAATAGTGGGAGTCTAGACCTCCTATTCTAAAACAGGAAGGATTATACCCAACATTAGGGGAAACTTGCAGTTTTTATGCCAACCACTCAGAAATAATTAAAAATAGCTTATCCTTAGTCGGAAACTGCCTAAAAAAAAAAAAAAAAAAACAAAGATAGGCCAATAAAAATTGGTATAAAAACCCGTTTTCTTGGTCACCTTGGCTAACAATCTTTCTGTTGGCTCTGGCATGACCAATAATTTTAATACTCAGGCTATTCATAGACCTTTGTGTTATTAATAGCCTGTCCCGATATGTCCCAGCCATTTACAGTTAAGTTGATGATACTTAGAACACTACCAACATTTAAATCAAGATGACAAAGAGTCAACACCCCAAATGGCTGTAACACCTGGGGTTAGGCCAGGCCGAGGCCAAGAGCCAGCAGCTGCATCCAGGTCTCCCAAGTAGATGCAGGGGTCCAAACGTGGGGCATTTTCCACTGCTTTCCTAGTACATTAGCGGGGAGCTGGATTAGAAGTAAAGCGGCCAGTTCTCAAACCTGTGCTCACATGGGATGCTGGCAGCAGAGGTATCAGCTTCGCCTGCTATGCCACTACACCAGCCCCCCAGGTACCTCTTAATGGTCTCACCTCTCGACACTGTTGCATTGGGATTTAAGTTTCCAACACAGGAACTGTGGAGGACATATTCAAACCACAGCAAGTCCCTGCACTGCAGTTGAGCTACACTAGTTACCTCCCCAAGGCATCAATTCCTGGGTCTAGAAAGACCTTTGCAGGATATGTTGCACAGAATTCTAAGAGGGCTTTCCAAGATTGCCAGCCCGTCACACACACTTGCCTCTTCTCAGGTATTCAATCAGGCAGTAACCCAGGTACTGTGGTAAAGGAATTTTGCAGATGTAATTAAGTGTCCAAAGCAGTTGATCTTGAAATAGGGAGGTTATCTAGGTGAACCTGATCCAAAGGCAGAGCTCTCCAAAACTGGAGTTTTCTCTGGCTGATTGCAGAAGTAGAAGTCAGAGATGTGCTCTGTTGACCTAGAAGAAAGTGAACACGCATTCTGTGAATTGCTTATGGGGACCCTTTGGCAAGAAACTTATAGGCAGCCTCTAGGAACAGAGTGGACCTTGACTGTCAGCATGAAAATGAAGATGCCAGTCTCACAAACACATGGAAATAAATTCTGCCAATAACCAGTGAACCTGGAAGAGGATTCCAAGCCCCACAGAAACCACAATCCCAACCAATACCTTTGATTTCAGCCTGAAGTGACCCTGAGCAGAAAATCCAGCCATGCCATGACCAGACTTTCGACCTTTAGAAACGGAGATAATTTGTGTTGGTCGTAGCACAAAGTGTGTGGTAATTTGTTGCTTAGAAATGGAAAGCTAATATACAGGGGACAAATTTATTCAGGCCACACATAATTAGACCAACAGCAATTGTCAATGAGTAGAGAGCTTCAGAGTTCTCTTGCAGGCAGTAAAAGGCTTGGGAATGTGCTCTGTTAAGCTTCCTGGGTGTTAAGAATATTCCACAGTCTAAGTGGATGTCTAGATATCTTAGTAATTAACAGTCACCCCTACAAAGCCTAAACTGTGTGTTCCAAAGTCCTCAGGACAGCCACTGTTTCTGTCTTTAACACCTAACTAATCAGACAACTGATCCGAGAGGGCAATCACAGACTTAGTTTACCATTGAAATCTCAAAGTGAGGAGGTACAATCTGTAGATTCTTATCACTCCCTCCTTCTGGGCGAGCTATACCATCATCCAGGATTGTGTCCATCTCACACATAAGCACTCAGTCCAGCTGCTACTTGTTTTGTCAGTAAGTGCATGGAGGAACTTTTGTGCTCTTTTTCCCCACCATGAAACAATACTGGAGTCATCAATCTCATTATTTTTGACCTCTTGCCACTTAGCATTATAAGAGCTGTTAGTTCAGTTGGTCTCTGCCAAGAGTCTCTTTTTTTTTTTTCTAGAATTGAGGATGAGGATGATGTTAATTTTAATTTTTTTTAAAAGTATGTTTGAGTGGCAGAGAGACAGGGAAACAGACTAAAGGAGATTTCCCATCTGCTGGTGTACAGCCCAAATGTCAGCAATATCCAGCGCTAGGCCAGGCTAAATCCAGGAGGCAGGAACGCAATCCACATGAGTGTCAGGAACCTGATTACTTGCACCACCACTGCTGTTGCCCAGGGCCTGCATTAGCACGAAGCTGAAGTCAGGGGCTAAAGCTGGGGAGCAAATCAAGGGGCTACAATTTGGGATGTAAGCATCTGAACTGCCAAGCTAAACACCCACTCCACAATGGCTAACTTTATGCATCAATTTGATGGAGCAATAAGATGCCCAGATAGCTGCTTAAACATTATTTCTGGGGCTGGCATTGTGGCACATCAGGTTAAGCTCTTGCCTGTGAAGTCAGGTTCCCAAATTGGAGTGCTGGTTCCAAATCCAGCTGCTCTACTTTCCAATGCAGCTTTCTACTAACGCACCTGGGAAGACAGCAGAGCATGGCCCAAGTAGTTGCTTCTGCCACCCATGCTGGAGCCAGGATGGAGTTCCTGGCTCCTGGCTTCAGCCTCACCCAGACCTAGCTATTGTGGCCATTTGGGGGAATGAAGCATCAGATAGAAGACATTCATTCTCTCTCTCTCTCTCTCTCTCTCTCTCTCTCTCTCTCTCTTTCTCTCTCTCTCTCTCTTTCTGGAACTCTGCCTTTCATATAAATAAAAATAAATCTTATTTAAAAATAAAGAATACAAAACCAAAGTCCCAGAAAATACCTGTCAGCTTTTCTGGGTTCTGAAGCTCTGGGGTTCCATTGGTGGAAACGAGGTACAATGCCTGAAAGTGCAAATGGAGAATCATCTTGGGCTCAAGCTAGGTTCTCTTCTGGTCCCTAGACATGCCCTCCAGAAATACAGTCAGCTTCTCTATCCTCTAGAATACAAAGAGGCAGATGTGGTGATCTGGAAAGAAAGATTTGACATTTAAAGGCCATGTGACCATATGCATGCCACAGAACCTGTAACTTCCTCATTTGTATTTCACAGATTTGAAAAACCAAATGAGGTAGTGTCATTGCAAAGCACTCTGTAAACTTATAAAGTGTGCTACAGGCCTAAGGATTTATTATTATTATTAACTGCAGATCTAGAGGATTTATTCATTTCACCTGGTGAGTTAAGCATCTGTCCAATTGCTGGCAGAAATCATTCCTGGTGCCTTCACATCAGTCATCCAGGAATTGCCCTCTTCCAGCAGAAGGCTATCAAAACTGGTTAAGCAGCAAACTGTCTCACTGTTGCCTCCCTGGCTTGCTAACATAAGTGTCTCCTGGGAGAGGGAAAGAAAAATCTAGTAACACTAAGCCTTTATGAGCACTCAGCACTTCAATTCAGAAAGTACTCAGATAGCACTGTGTCATTTGATGACTATGTAATCTGGGTAGTAGACAAGACAAGACAAGAATTATCACTCCTGTTTCAAAGGTAAGGTTCAGAAACACAGAGGATCACTCTGTTCATAATCCCAGTCTTATTTCCATCACATTCCATGGCCATCATCTGTGTTGTAGGTGGAGTCAGTAAAGCTGAGATCAAAGGGAAAGAAACTACAAAAGGTAGTTTTAGTTTGAGATTCCAAAGAGTGACGTGAGCAGGTGAAGACCTAGCAGGCCATTGTGAGAACTTCGCTTTTATTCAGCAGAGTTGGGACATCATTGCAGCATGTTGAGCTGAGGAGTAACATTATCTAACTTATGTTTTCATTAGGCCATTTTGGCAGTTTTTATGGAAAACGGACTCAGAGACTGTTGTAGTAGTTCAGTGAGAGTGGTGACTTAGACAACATTGGTGAGAGTGGAAGTGAGCTGCGGTGGGACTCAGGAAACGAATCAAAGGAACAGCTGACACGCTGAACGGGTCTCAGAGAAATAGATTCAGCAACCGCTGAAAGGGTTGGGGTCCAAATTGCTGTAGAAAAAAATCAGTTATCATTTATTGAGATGGTGAAGAGTGTAAGAGGGGTTATAGCAAATTGGTTTTAAATGTGTTCATTTGAAATGCTTATTAGGGGCCAGTGCTGTGGCACAGTAGGTTAATGCCCTGGCCTGAAGTGCCGGCATCCCATATGGGCACCAGTTCAAGACCTGGCTGCTCCACTTCTGATCCAGCTCTCTGCTATGTCCTGGGAAAGCAGTAGAAGATGGCCCAAGCTCCTGGCTTCGGATTGGCACAGCTCTGGCTGTTGCGGCCGTCTGGGGAGTGAACCATCGGATGGAAGACCTCTCTCTCTCTCTCTCTCTCTCTCTCTCTCTCTGCCTCTCCTCTCTCTGTGTAACTCTGACTTTCAAATAAATAAATAAATCTTTTAAAAAAAAGAAATGCTTATTAGACATTCAAGTGTAGAGGTTAAGTAGAACTGGGCACAGGAGTCTGGAGATCAAGGATGAGAGGTCAGGACTGTAAATAGAAATGCCTTAGTAGATAGTATATAATAGGCATTTAAAATTGGCAATAGATGAGATCACTTAACTAGGAAGTAAGTGTAGTTAAGGAAAGAAGACTTCCGAGTACTGAGATGGGGTTATTCCATTGTTCAAAGGTTGGAGGAGAGAACAAAACTAGCAGCAGCCTTCCTAGGATGAGAAAACTGAGAGAAGTGTGTCTTGGAGGCCAAAGGTGGATGGTTACTGTGTCTAATATGACCGATAGGTTCAAACAAGTCTGAGAAATGAACATTGGATTTGCTTTACAGAGGTTACAAATGAAATTGACAGTATTGGTAGAGTGATGGAGAAGAAAGCCTAATTAAAGTAAACTCATTAGAGTGGGCAAAGAGGAAATGCAGACAACATGTGAGCACATTTATTTTCTTTTAAAGGAATTTCTGCTCCAAAGGATAACAGAATTGGTGCAATATCTTGAAAAGGTATGGAAAGAGTTTTTTTTTTTAAAGATAATCTTTGTATGCCAATGGAAATAATACAGTAGAGAGATAGAAAATGGTTATGTACAAGAGAGAAGTGATGACGGCAAAAGCAGCATCCCTAAGTGGATGAGAGAGAATGGATCAAGTCTGAAGTAAACAGCACTCATTAGATTAGAGCACAGATGATTATCCACCCTAATAGGTGAGGGAATGCAGAGAATGGCAACACAGATTCAAGAAGATTGATAACTTTGTTTGTGGGAAAATATGAACATTATTCTGACTGCTTTTATTTTCTCATTTGTTTCAACCTCCCATCCAGTACAGGTATTTCCTATGCGTTGTCTTCTACTCTTATCTCACTGTCTGTTTTCCACAAAAGCAGCTAAATGATCCAATTAAAACATAAATCAGATCAAAATCCTCCAGCAACATCTCAACTCTGCAGAATAGAAGCCAAGTTCTCACAATGACCTAGTAGGTCCTTAATTGCTAGTTCTCTTTATGTATCACTCTCTAGTCTTCTCACTCATTTCAAGGACACTGGCCTCCTTGGGATGCTTTCCTTAGAATACAACAAACATATTTTCAAATCAAGTCCTTTGTATACTTGTTACATACAAAAATTTTGCTTGAGACTGATCTCATGGTTTACTCCTTTAGTTACTTCCTTTAGGTTTCTGTTGAAATAACTTATAAAAGAGAACTTCCCTCTTTGCTCCAAATACAATAGTGTATCTCTCCCTCTTTCCTCCATTATGCTCTCAACTTCCTTACTGTTTTTGTTCACAGCACTTACCGTCAGTTGCTACATTATCATTAGAACAGTTTTCTACTTATAACAGAAACTCAGATAATCACTGAATAAACAAATGAGTGACTTCTAGTATTCTGTTCCTTTGAGCATTTATACTTTAAGTTCAGCAGTGCCTAGTTAATGCAGAAAAGAGACACCCAGGTTGAAAGCCATAAAGAATAGCCTGGCCAGTGTTGTGGCATAGTGCCTTAAGCTACTGCCGGCCAGGCCAACATCCCTATCAGAGTGCCACTTCCAGACCAATCTCCACCCCTGCAGATGCACCTGGAAAAGCAGCAGCAGAAGATGGCCAAAGTACCTGGGCCCCTGCCCCCCATGTAGGAGACCTAGATGAAATTCTAGGCTCCTAAGTTTCAACCTGGCTTAGCCCTACCTGGCTGTTGCAACCATCTGGGGAGTGAACCAGCAGATGGAAGATGTCTTTTTCTGTCTCTTCCTTTCTCTGTCACTCTGTTTTTCAAATAAGAAAAGTAAATCTTTGGGACTAGCACTGCAGCACAGTGGGCTAAGCTACCACCTGCAAGACCTGCATGCCACATGGGCATGGGTTCAAGTCCTAGCTACTCCAATTGAGATCCAGTTCCTGGATAATGTGCCTGGGAAAAGATTTGGACCCTTACCACCCACAAATAACTGAATAAAATAAGTTACATAAAACTTTTTTCTAATTATTCATTACACGTCTCTTATACTAGGCTTAGAATTCCCTGAAGGGAGGCAAAAATGCAACCTCAGTGTCCATCACAGGACCTAGAACAGAGCAGGAATTCACCAATCCTTTTTTTGTCTAACTGTATAAATGAATGAAAAAATAATAAAAAGGTACTTTACAATATTATTGAGGACTATAAAAAGTCTGCATATCCCATGAAATAATAAAAACGTTTTGATAAGTGTTATAGTTAGTATGGAAGTGGGAGAGGTGGAATTTAATTTTAATCCAGGTCCTTGCCTTCTAGCTAGAGAAGCACGCTAGGTACAGGCACATAAGGGATGCACGAAGTGGTAACATTTACTTAAAAGATGAAAAAGTAAACACACACACACTCACTGTTGAGGAGTGGAGTGGGCTGGGAAGAGAAAAGAGGTGGGGGAGGGAAGTAGAGAAGAGGCACCTTCAGTGCCTCCTCTCCTCCTGGTCTCTGATGAAAGAAAACGAGAGCCCCTCCCAGTTGTGTGCCTCTTTTATAAGGTTGGAAGGGGAATGGCTATATGGCACCTCCCAACTCGGGTCTCAGGTGAAAGGAGACACATTCTGGACAGGGGGCTGTTTGGCTGACAGGGTTACCTGGGGAAGAGCGGGTTTCTAGCTCATGGCCCTAATCTAGCTACCATCCCATATGACACAGATCCCAAAGGGAAGGAAGTTTTACTACTCTTAAGAGTTCTACTTACTTAGCTTGACAGAGCCATCCATTCCCAGTAGAATATTGTCAGTCTTGATGTCTCTGTGTCTGACCTGGTATGGATGCAGAAACTCTAGAGTCTGCAGACACTATTTAAGTGGTGTCAGTAGAGGGAGAAAGAAAGGACATGTAATACAGAAGACCTGAAAGAAAATCAAACAATTTAAGTTTCTCATTTTAAGATAAGGGAAGTAAGGCACCAATGAATAAAAGGACTTGTCCCATATCAGTGGCTCCACCAGGTCTAGAGCTAAGTCTTCCATCTGCTAGCCATGCATCCTTTTACATCACACCACCTTTTTCCTTCTACTACTTTTTTTTTAACAAAGTGATACCCCAATTTGTTTTGATTTGCTTTTTGTTTTATTTTTATAGAACATTAGATTATTTTTAGAAAGATTTATTTTATTTATCTGAAAGACAGAGTTACAGAGACAGGTAGAGATAGAGAGATTTTCCATCCACTGATTCACTCCCCAAATGGCCACAATGATCAGAGCTGAGCTGATCCAAAGCCAGAAGCCAGGAGCTTCTTCCAGCTCACTCACGTGGGTGTAGGGGCCCAAGGACTTGGCCATCTCTGCTGCTTTCCCAAGTGCATTAGCAGGGAGCTGGATTGGAAGTCGAGTAGATGGAACTTGAACCAGCACCCATGTGGCATGCTGGCACTGCAGGCTGGGGCTTCAACCCACTGCACCACAACACTGGCCCTGAACATTAGATTCTTAATAAATGAAGATCCAAGAAAAATCACTGAAAAAGAAAGGAGGAAAATAAAAAATAGTAGTCATGACTGGCAAAGTAGACAAAGGGAAGTGGCATTAGAAGCACTGAGTTGATAGGATAATCTTATTTTAGCAAGGAGAATAAACTATTTTGGAATGCTTACCTTGACATACCTATGACAAATGTCCAGTAGACAAATGAACTTAAAAATCTTGAGGTAAACATTTGCAAGTCATTTCAGAAAAGGTATTTTTTCCCTCAAGTTACAGGAATGGTTGAAACTGGTAAACGAAATAGGAGTAGGAGAGGAACCTTGGAAACTTTCTGTGCTTATCAGGCACAATGAGCGACAAAGGGACAGAACAGTCCAATCCAAATGCCTGGTTCTGTGCTACCTAAACAGTCATACCATTCTGGACAAATCACTTTAATTCCCATCTGCAAAATGTGGGATGATAGGAGATAATCTTAACTTTTCTACTAAATCCAATAGTTTGAATCCATTAACCCAAAACTAAGGTCTTAGATGCTTCTGCCAATTAAAAAATACTAAAGATGCAACCAAATAGGAAAATAGTGCTCAAAGGATCCTAACTTAATACTATAGCTTTTAAAACATACCAATGCTCCTCTTCCAGTCCAGCTCTCTGCTGTGGCCCGGGAAGGCAGTGGAGGATGGCCCAAGTGCTTGGGCCCCTGAACCTGTATGGGAGACCAGGAAGAGACGCTTGGCTCCTGGCTCCGGATCGGCATAGCGCCAGCCGTGGTGGCCATTTGGGGGAGTGAGCCAACAGAAGGAAGACCTTTCTCTCTGTCTCTCTCTCTCTCAATGTCTATAACTCTACCTGTCAAATAAATTAAAAAAAAAAAAAAGAAAGAAAACATACCAATGGTTAAATTAGGATGAAACCAAATTGCCAATTGTCCTTTCCCTGAAAATGTGAGATTTCTTTTTAGGAGACTGGAGACCCCAGTCTCTGGTTGTCAAAAATTATGATCAAAAGAATAATCTGAAGAAATTAGAACCTTCATACATTGCTGATAAGAATGTAAAATGGTAAGCCTAATTAGGAGACTAGCAGTTTCTCAAAATGTTAAAGTTAGAGTTGACCCTTGACCAACAACTCCACTTGTAGGTATATACCCAAGAGAAATGACAACATACATCCACACAAAATCTGGTATATGAATGTTCTTAGTAGCATTTTTCTTTAATAGCCAAAAAAAAAATAGAAATAATACAAACAGATAAGCAAAATGGAATATTATTTTATAATAAAAAGGAATAAAGTACTGATAGATTCTCTGACATGGATGGATCTTCAAAACATTATGCAAAAAAACCCCACACATTATGCCAAGTGAAAGAAGTCAGTCACAAGAGAACACGTATTATATGAAATGTCCAGAACAGGCAAAATACAGAGACAGAAGACAAATTAGTTATTACATAGAGCTGAGAAAATAAGGCAAGAGGGACATGGGGAGATACTGTTAATGGGTATAGAGTATCCTTTGGGTGATAAAAATGATCTAAAATTCATTATGAGCATGGTTGTATAATTCTATCTAAATATACTAAGACTTAGTTAATTGTATACTTCAAACGGATGAACTACATAGTATATGAACTGCATCTCTTTTAAAAGGAGAAGATGACCTCTATTAGAACTTAGTAATAGTATCATCACATATTTATGTAACAATTAAATGTTTACCAAGTGTTTTTGATCCATATAGCACACATACCATGTAAATGTTGAAGTTTCTATTTTACATATGAATAATTTGAGGCAAAATTACTTTTCCAAGTAAACATATGTATGTATTTTTTATCAGTGATGATGGGGATGATGAAAATCATAGATACTGCAATGGTTAATGGCCCTCCAAAGGGCCACAGTAAATAAACAAAAATACAATATACATGTAGAATTAAAAACCCACAAGGACAATGTAATTAGAAAAAAATGTCTAATAAGGCCCCTTAATGGGGAAAAAAAGTTGATAAATACTTTATTAGTGGTAGAACAAAGAAAAAAGTGAATCTTCACTTGGTATTAATTCCATTAGCTGACTTGGTACACTCTAGATTTCAAAGTTATTAATGCTAAGGTGAACATATTTTTTAGGACAGTATTGATTTCATATTGCTTTTCCTAACACTGATTACATACACAACTACATAAATGATCTGTATGCCTCCAGATCTTGTATATCAAATCCTAATCACATAATTATACTCATTCCCATTAAATTTTAAAATCAATTAATCTTCAATTCTTTCCTTAATTTCCTAACTTTTCTATGACTGAGTCATCAGAAAGGTCTAGTCTCATCAGTAAAACATGCAATATCATTGATTTCTCAGAATTCTATCTTCTTGCCCTAATGGAAATATGAAAATATGGCTGTCCACTGAGGACACTGCTTCTCATGGAGGTCTTCTGAAGCACCTTAGTTTTTCCCAGACACCAGCATATTAGACTCTAGATATTTAATAACAATGAGGAGACAAGAGGGTATCTTTTTTGTCTTGGTTTTCTATACCTTTTCCCTGAAAATATTTTATGCTAGATTTTCACTGGCTTGCCCTTTATATATCACTCAGATGCTTACTCAAATCTACAGTGAAACCTCCCCAGGCCACCCTGTTTAAAACACTCTGACTACTCTCTTACTGTTTTTATTTCCTTCATAGCACAAAGGCATCCAGAAAGGTAGATTAAATATATATTCATATAAATAAAGAAAAACATCATAATGTTTATAGCAGCTAACTTTAATGATGGAAATTATGTGTGATTTTTAACATATATACTTTCTGGAAACTTCTCATTTTTTACAACAAGCAAAGTTATCTTTAAGGAAAAAAGTTATTTTTAAGGAAAAAAATTAACTGTAAAATACAGACTTAATACAGGAATGGAGGGACTGTCAGTAGCAATTTCTCCCACTTCACAGAGCAAGGATGACTTCTCACTGGTGTGGAACTTCATGAGACAGCGATACAAAGACCACTTCCTGTGCAAGGTTGCCTGGCTTTTGGCCTTACCTTACCTGCACACAGCTGCAACCTGGACTTCATCCATACAGGTTTCCATCACCCCATCTGTCAAGGAGCCTACAGCCAAGTATTCCATGACAACCCGGCTCATCACCCACAAGGTAACAGTGGGAATACAAATAAAGGGCAAGAGATAGAGTACAGTGAGCCGTAGCTTTGAGTTTTGAAACCAAAGCATATTCACAGCATAAAACTATCTGGGAGGCCAGCGCTGTGGTGTAGCAGATAAAGCCAATGCCTACAATGTGAACCAGTTCCCGTTTTGGCTGTTCCACTTCTGCTCTAGCTCCCTGCTAATGGCCTGGGAAAACCAATGGAAAATGGCCCAAGCACTCCGCCGCCCACGTGGGAGATCCGGATGGAGCTCCAGCTCCTGGCTGTGGCCATCTGGGCAGTAAACCAGCAGAGGGAATCAATCTCTCTCTCTCAATCTCTCACACTAACTCTAATTTTCAAAATAAATAATAAATCTTTTAGAAAACCACATCTCAGTCAGCTCTGGAGGAGTTGAGGGTTCCTGGAGAAAACAAGTATGCATGCTCTGTGGAGCCCAAAAGGCCAGAACTAA
The DNA here is from genome assembly GCF_964237555.1 of Oryctolagus cuniculus. Taxonomy (NCBI): domain Eukaryota; kingdom Metazoa; phylum Chordata; class Mammalia; order Lagomorpha; family Leporidae; genus Oryctolagus; species Oryctolagus cuniculus. The sequence continues at coordinate 68,252,729 of NC_091432.1, forward strand.
GATGACTAGTTTAAAGATACAATAAACTTATATTTCACCAGAGCACAAAGGAATCCTTTCTAAAATTAAAAGGACCAGCAGGATTCCCACATGCGAGAAGCAGCCAAGCAGGGAGCACTCAAACATTTGACAAGGCTGGGGTCAGAATCCATGTTACCAACCTAAGAGAGAGCCTTCTAAACTTCCCTGAGAGCTCTACTGGATCTGCGATCCATGAGATCAAGTGCTGGTTTTTGTTAAAAACTATCCACAGAGTATAGCACAGCAGACAGCGATAAATCAATGAGTAAAACAACAGATAACGGTGAATATTAAATAAAGTAATGGTTATAAAATTGCTTTAAAAGCTGTAAAGTGTTGTACACATAGTCATTATGTTGGCAATGACCTCCACTTTGAGGGCTCATGATTCTAACCTCTTCTGGTAAGCCCAGGCTGTTGTTCAGTAATGTATCTCTGGAGAGATTATGTGCTGATGTGAGAGGGTTGATCACTTAGCCCTGTTATGTGATAAATGAAAAGATCACTTGGCCTGTCTGGTCAGCGTTTTCTCACTTAGAGAACAGCAAACAAAACCCAGACTATCCCAGAGCCCTACAGACTTCTGTTAGCCTTGGATAAATAAAGTAGGTTGGAGGTGGAGGGTGGAAACAAAGATATTTTTCGGGTTGGCTTGATCTGTGTGGCATGTCATCAAATCACCCTGAGCCTGGAGCTGCTGCTGTGCAGATGAGCAGACCATTGAGAGACTTAACAAATGGCTTTAAACAAAGGGTAAGATTTGAATTCTATTCTTCTGACTACTCATCGAGTACTCTTTCCATAAAACTCAGAATTCTTTGTAATGGAAAGGTTTTTAATTTTTTTTTTGACAGGCAGAGTGGACAGTAAGAGAGAGAGACAGAGAGAAAGGTCTTCCTTTTTCCATTGGTTCACCCTCCAATGGCCGCTGTGGCCGGTGCGCTGGGCCTGGCACACTGCACTGATCCAAAGCCAGGAGCCAGGTGCTTCTCCTGGTCTCCCATGCGGGTGCAGGGCCCAAGGACTTGGGCCATCCTCCAGTGCACTCCCGGGCCACAGCAGAGAGCTGGCCTGGAAGAGGAGCAACTGGGACAGAATCCGGCGTCCTGACCGGAACTAGAACCCGGCATGCCAGCGCCACAGGCAGAGGATTAGCCTAGTGAGCCGCGGCACCGGCCTGGTTTTTAATTTTTAATACCAATGGAGAATGACCATGGCAAACTATATCTTTCTTCAACAATCTCTTATGAGAGAGAAGACTATGGGTATTTGGACTGCTACGTTCTGAAAGTCTGTGTCCTCCAAAATGCACACATTGAAAATCTAATCACTGATGTGATTGTCTTAGGAAATGGGGCCTTTTGGAGATGACTAGATCAGGGTTGAGCTGTTGTAAAAGAGGCCACAGACTGCCTTGCCCCTTCCACCACATGAGGACACACCAAGAAGGTAATGTCTATGCACCAGAAATTGGGCTATCACCAGATAACAAATCTGTTGGGACACTGATCCTGTGGATTGTCCAGCTTCCAGAACTAAACACATGCTGTTTTCAGCTACCCAGCCTTTGGAATTCTGTTATAGCAGCCCTAATGAAGACCTGGACCAAGAGAGTCCACTATTTAATAAAAAGTACCCCACTGTTCTTTCCTTGACAAACAATGCACATTTATGGTCTTTCACCCATACATTAAGAAGACTCTGTCAGTTTCAACTGACTTGGGAAAGAAATATAAGGGTCCAAGTGATTACTTCTGGGTGCTGACATAGAAAAGCCTTATATCTTGAGCCTGACATGTCACTGTCAAAGCTAAGACAATGCAAATCAGATTTATGTTATTTTGAACACTTTATGATTATACATTCAGCCCATTTACCTTAAAAAATCCCATTTAAAAAAAGTCAAAGGTAGACTTCCCAATCATCACCATTTGGAAAAGAATAAATAAGGATAGATGGAGTTTTCTGGGATATTTCACAAGAACCACAGATCCTCATTTGCAACACCCTCAATGAATGCTAAGGTTTTGGGCACCCTCTTCTGTGTTCCCGTGGAGGCATATTTTGTCCTATATTGGATCAGGAGCAATTTGAGGCAAACACTTAGTCTTATTTACTTCTCATTCCATAGTACAAACTTCTAGAAATATCAGTTAAAGTATGATCAACAATAAAATCTTAAAGTCTTTTAATCTCTCTGCTGGAACATTTCATTACTTCAACTACATGGCCCTGCATTTTACTGTTTAGATGCCTCCACTGATAGGCACTCACTATCTTACAACACAGGCTGCACACTTGACAGCTTTCATTTTAACTTGCCTAGACCAAAACCTACTTCCCCTATCATCTTCAGTAGTTTTTCAAAGCTATATTCTCTGTGTAATAAGTTCTAAAAATTGTTAGGGAGCTGAGTAATAACCTTGAGAGGATTCTTCAGGGACACACAGTACCTCCATTGTGGAGGCATAACATCTCAAAAACAAAGGCTTTATTCTTTATAGCTACTAACATCGTATGCTGGAAAAGTCAAAATTCCTTTCCTTAAATAAAACAAAACAACAACAACACCCTGAAATGTACTAGCATTTAGATGTAGAACCAGAAGAGCACACTTAGGAAATCTGCCAATAACAGGGAAAGGTAGCTAGTAATGCAATATAAGTAGAAAAGAAATTAGAGGTGACTTTCAAAATCAGCTCCACCTACGACCTCTCTGAAATCTGAGCAAGAAGCTTAATTTTTTTTTTTTTTTTTAGGGATAGAAAAAACAGCATGCTATGACAGAAAGAATATGGATGTTGGTGCTAGGAATATTGAAACTCAAGGCACTGGTTTGCTACTTACTGACTTACTGGTTTTGGACAAGTAATTAACATATGTGAACCTCAGCTTCCTCATCTGTAAAATATGAGTAAACCCCACCTCACAATGAGAGACGATCCATGAAAGCTGGTACAGAGTAAAGCACAACAGAAAGGCTAGCTACAACCACTGTGACTATACTGAAGAATCAATTTTGACAGACTGGAATCACAGGTTGTAATAATAAAAACAAGATTTAATGAAGACAGCCAAAACATTTTACATTTCCAGTTTATGCAAGCTTACGTAAAACAAGATCATTTTATTTGATCACAAACTTATTAGGAGTCAACAATGAAACAGACATCCAAAAAAAAAAAAAAAAAACCAAGAATGAAATCATTAAATTATGTTGAGTTAGGGAAGACATTGTGACTCAGTGGGTTACAGTGCCACTTACAAGGCCAATATCCCATATGAGACAGTTCAAGTCCTGCTTCTGATACAGCTCCTTGCTAATGTCTAGGAAAACAGTTGAAGAGGGCCCAAGTACTCAGGTTCCTGCCACCCCTGTGGGAGACCAGGATGGAGTTCTCGGCTCCTGCCTTTCACCTTGCTCAGCTCTGGCTGTTGTGCCCATTTGGGGAGTGAATCAGTGATGGAAGTTTCTCTCTCTCTCTCTCTCTCTCTCTGCTGCCCTCCATCCCTCCCTCCTTCCCTCCCTTGCTGCCTTTCAAATAAATAATAAATACTTTAAAAATTTGTGTTGAGGATAGGAAAGGGAAGAAGAATCTCACTTTCTCCACTGTGGTCAAATCTCAAATGAAATATCTACTAAGAGAACACAGACAACTGGTTTGGGATGAAGAATAAGTTAAGGACCTGGATATTAGACTCAGGTAGATCAACTGAAGGGCTCCTGAGGTAGAACAAACAGTATCAGGATCAACTATAATAATCTACAATGTAGGGATCAGCTTAGCCCAGAAAGGATTTTAAAGCAATCCAAGGTACCTGGCCTTATACAGGGCTGAATTCAGGGAGCTTGGCATCACAAGACTCTTAAATGGAGGCAGTTTTGAATGCTGGTATTTTCATCTCCTCTGACAGCTCTGCCACCCATCATCCCCTAATGCTCTTTCCTCCTGACAGGACCCACCATTGCATACCTGTCCAAGTAGTTCACAATATTTGGGTTCTTGTTTTCCCTCATGACCAGGATCTCATTAATAATTAGCTCTTTCTTTGGCTATTGCTGCAGAGTCATCTACTTAATGGCCACCTGAAGTCAGAGTACAATGAATATACAACCCGAGTCATTTAACATTTGCTGAGTACCCACTAAGTACCAGAACCCTAAGAACTAAGGAAACGAAGACGAATACTATATAGTCTTAGCTCTTAGGTAATTCCCAATTTATCAACGTGGGCAGTTGGTTCTCAAAGTGAGGTCCCAAGTCCAGAAACATCAACATTATCTGGAAACTCACTCAAAATAATCTCCAGCTCCATCTGAAGCCTACTGAATCAGAAACTCATGTTTTCATGAACCTGTAGGTATACATATCAGAATTTAAGGACAAAATTTTGATACAGAAAAAATACAGGTGAAATCCCTATGTTTGTGTATGAAAAAGGATCTTGGGGCTAGAGCTGTGGCATAGCCGGTTAAGCTACTGCTGCAGGGCAGGCATCAGATATGGGTGCCAGTTCTAGTCTGGATGCTCCACTTCTGATCCAGCTCCCTACATATGTGCCTGGGGAAAGCAGTGGAAGTTGGCCCAACTGCTTGGGCCTCTTCACCCACGTGGGAGACCCAGAAGAAGCTCCTGAATCCTGGCTTCAGCCTGGCCCAGCCCCAGCCATTGTGACCATTTGAGTAGTAAATCAGCAGATGGAAGACCTCTCTGTCTCTCTCTCTCTTTCTATCTGTAACTCTGCCGTTCAAATAAATAAATCTTTCAAAAAATCTTGAAAAGATTTTGTCTATAGAAATAAAACAAATTTCCATATAATATGAATATAAGGTATATTTTAGTTTCCAAGCAAAACATTCATTTCTCCTATGTAACAGGTACTATATAAAGCATTCTCAAATTTGTTATTTCACTTGATCCTCAGAGATACCTTTTGTGTTAAGTACTATTAACCTCTCAACATGTAAGGAAATTGGGATTGAGGGAGAATATGTGACTGGCAAACACAGCTACTCAATAGCAAAGTCAAGATTAGAATGTTCAAATGTTATTTTATTTCATTTAACTTATCCTGTACACATAGACAAATCAATTTTCCCCATACTACATATGTGATAACTCTTTCCCTGTTGAAAAACAAATGGCATCTGGTTACCTACAGAAGTTCCTCAGCCCAACATTCCACGTTCTCATGATTTGAACTTTCCTCACCTCCCACTGTGCTTCTTCATACACTGTTCTCCCTAGCCTTGTTTAGGGTCTTTAGAACTCAAACATCCTACATCATTTATACCCATTCAAAAGCTATTCAAGTTTTTCTATCACCCTAAAGGAAATCTCATTCTCAAAGCAAATATGCCTTTTCCCTACTTTAAGACTCTATAAAGATCATGTTTATAGTTCTCTTAGGAGACTTACAACATGCTGCCTTGTATAAAGGTTAGCTCGGGGTGTGAGTGTTTGTGTAAGCACCTGTATGTGCACATATGTATCTGAAAGGTCGAGAGCCTGATTGAAAGTCCAGAATCCCTGGTGCTAGCAGGTGCTCAACTACTGACAGTGGAAAGGAAGGAGGAAAGAGAAAAGTCAGTGGGCTGATAAGTACTTTGGTTTTAAACCACAAAAAATCAGCAACAGGGCATTGCATCTCATAGGAATATACTTTAAATTGTAGTCTAAATGTTCATCCCTAGAGATATTTTCCTCTTTCTTATGTAGTTGACAAGGACATAACATCTAATAGAGCTAATCTGTCTTTCCAGAAGCATCAAGAAGTATAAGAAAGAAATGATCCAAGTTTTTATGGGAAAAACTCTGGAATCTACTATGTTCTCAACTCAATTCCTGGCCATCTTCAGCGAATTCAGCTGATCATTAGGAACAGAAATTACTCTTTTAAACATTATAACCATTCCATGACAAGGGAGGAAAAGTTGATTTGGGGTGAGCTTTCCATTAGGTCAGCTTCCGTTCTGGCTGTTACAATTGAGGATTAGCTTTTCCTAGTGTATAAAAGGTCTAAAGATAGTGAGTTTAGAATTACTTATAACTCATATTAAGAACTGGAGCTGGAAGAACACCTTTGCAGCTCCTCAGGCCACAATGGAGGTTGGAACAGTGCTTATGGCAGCAGAGGAGGAAAGAGGCAGTTAAAGGATAACCAGGAGGCTGGGGCAGAATACCAGGAGTTTTGTCCGTAGTTACTACCTATGGCCCAGGCTAAATGTCCTTCACCTATAATCAGGGTAAGCACAGTGCTCCTATAACAGAAAAACAACTGGACTTGAACACTGAGGACCTAAGCTCTAGGTTTGACTGTCAATCACTGCCTTTGACCAATCACAAACTCTCTGAGCCTTAATCTGTTCTTAAGTACATGAGGATAATCTGAACTGTGATTCCCCCACCCCTAAGGATTATTTTGAGTACTAAGTTGGATAGTAGCCAATATGTCACCCATACATAAAGTAAAAATTTAAGTAATAAAGAAAGGTAACAACAAAAGTAGTAAACATAGTATTTGATAAGTACCTGGCACAGACAAGAACGACAGCGGTAGTGGCAAAAACAATAGCAAAAATCAACCACCCTACCACCCACTATTGTTTATTGAGTGCCTACTGTGTGCTAGGCTCTGTGCTAGGTACTCTACTTAAATTATCTCAGTAAAACCTAACAACAACCCTCAAAGTGAAAATCCTGATCATATTTTCAGGTAAAGAAACAGGCTAAGACTAATAAGAATATCACCCAAGGTCATAATTAATGCACAGATTGTCATAGAAATTATCTGGTCCAAAAGTCTCAAAACTGGGGAGCCAGTGAAGAGGATCATCCTTCCTTCCCCTAGGGAGGAGGGTGTGGCAGTGCCCCCTGGTGGTCACTGCATCCTCGCAGCGATGCCTGGCAACAAACACAACAGCTGCAGCCAGTATTCTTGAAGGTTTGCTGTGCTGGGTGCTGTATAGTCCTTGGCTCATTTTTCTTTCGTGGCAACGCTGTAAAGAGTCCTTGAAAATAGGAAGCAAAAGATTACCTCACTGCTTCCATTTCATGACAGAATTAATACTCAGCCACAGAAGCCAAGAGGCAGAGTCCCTACTGGTCCCAACCACTCCTGGATGCTTTTCTCATTTCTGCTTTCTCAGCAGGGCTCAGCCAGCCCCCACCTGGCCCCACCCTGCCACCTCCTGAGTGGTCTCGGCCATGCTGGAGAGGACAGCTGTGCCCCCCCACGCCTGCTGCAGGGAACGGCAGAGCCGGCCACTGCTCCGATGGCTGCTCCTGCCTTCCTTGCCCTGCTGCCTACGGATGAGAACTCTCCAGCTCTGCTTTGGTCCCTCAGCTGCCACGCTGCCATCAATTCACCCTGAAATAACCCTTGCAGGGGACCGTGACTGTCCTCACCTAATAGATCACAGGAGGGGCTGAGAAGTAGTGTAACATATCCCAGGTTGCCCAGCAGGTGGCACCCTCCCACATAAATGACCCCACCATGGACATCTTAAAGGCACGGAATTAAAGCCCCTCCCCTGAGAAGGCTTCCCTGTCGTGTGGGACAGAATTGGGAGCTCCTAACTCCCTGTACATCCACAATGTCTCCATGCTTCATGGCTGTCCTGTGCCAGAAATCAGGAACCCAGAAGTGACCCGCCTTCATTTCCCTTTTGAATAGTAGACAAGATTGTCCAAAGGCTCCAGGAACCTACGGGCAGCACTCGCACATCTCTGCCTTTGATCCACCACACATCCTCTCTGCTCTGGTTCTGGGCCTGGAAGTTCAGTGGGGTAGGAGTTCTGGGTTGAGCACACAGAGAAGAGACCATGAGGAGGGATTCTTCCCAGAAAGGACAAAGCCAGGTAGTAAGAGGTATGGAACAGATTCGAGGTCAGCTTGAGGGGCATGCGTGTGGCTGGGCATAGGGTGTGAGGTGGGTGAGTGGACAGGTGGCCAGCTGATGGGTGTTAGGTCTCTACTTGATGGCAAGCCTTGGAGGATTTTGAACAGGGATGATGTGGCCAGAATAACATTCTGGTTGTAGGGTGATGGATGCATCAAGGGCACACAGGAAGAGTTAGGAAATAGTGAAGAAATGCAATGAGAAGGTGAGGGGATAACCTTGTTACATACCTAGGACAGGAGGCCTTTGAGAAGTTTGCTTATGGAAGGGAGAGAGGGGTAGGTGGCTATCTGGAAGCAGGTGCAGGGCTTTTGGATGATGGGAGACATATGGGCTGAGAGAAAGGACATAGCAGACTCCCAGAGAAGTAGGAGGAAGTGATGGAGCTGCAGCTGGGGACCCGTGAGAAGAGGTGTGGTAGCTCAGAGGGCCCAGCGGAGGTGGCAGCCATGAGACATGGAGGGGCCGTCAGTATCTCTGCACTCTGAGCACCACCTAGGCAGCAGAAGCTGACTTTATCCCTGCCAAGAGGGGCTTCATCCCACTCCCCAGATGCTTCCCCTGCTCTGGCCCACCAATCTGATGATTTCCCATCTACCTTTGCCAGCAAACTAGAGCCAAATTTCCCTGAGATCCTCTTGATCGCCATCAACAAGTATGGGGTCAGCCTCATTGATCCCAGGACCAAGGTGAGCAGGGACAAGAAAGTGGGTGGGGGCTCCTCTGTCTGCACAACCAGGGTCCCAGACCCAAGCCCCGTAAGCCCCTGACAGCCTCCTCCCCACGTCTCTAAACAGTTTTGTTTGCTGGAGACTCCCTTGCTTCTCATTTGCGTATTCAAAATTGCTCCCCCGGAGTTACTAACAAAATTCTTGCTACCACACCCAATGGACTCCTCTTAGTACTTGGCCTTCCAGCACCAGTGGACATTACCATACTCCCTCCTTCCAAAGTGTTCTCTCCCCTTCTTGGTCAGGGAAACTGACTATGCTAGGGTACCTGCATGTCACTGCTGCTCACGTCACGGGCCACAGCCATGAGCAAACAGCGGGGTTCGAGGAGCAGCAAGTGACCAGCAGAGAGGAGCTACTGGCTCCCTGGGGAGCAGCTGGCTGAGGCCCATGGTTACTCCTGCAGCCAAGGGAGACCCTGTAATACAGATGGGGAGGCAGGCCAGGCAGCCACACTGACACACTTTTCCATGGAGGGAGTCTCCTCCCACCGCTGCGGTACCTGGGTGAACTCGAGTCCCAGCTTGCTGTGTGGCCTTCCCAGCTGTAAGAGCCGGCGCTCCTGGATGCCTCTTTTTTGTCTCAGACCAATGCTACCATGCAACCCCCTTCTGACTTTCTGCATCCTGTTGGCACAGAGAAATTGGGAGGAGAGCCTAGCTTTCTGTAATGGGAAGCACCCAACCAAACAGGCACTGAACAGAAACCTGAGACCAGGACTCTCAGCTGGGTGAGGGAGACAGTCTACTTTTATAAACTGTAGTGGGAGTGCTAGGCCCGACCTTGAGTCTCTGATCACCTCAGGGCATAAAGCATGTGTTTCATCCTCTGGCCCTACCGTGTCTTTTCTGGCAGAGGGGACAAAAGGGGGTGTGGTTCAGGATGGTGCCCTGTCGCAGGGTGTCCTCTCTAACTGCTTTCTCAGTCTGTCCCTGCTTGGCCAAGCAGGTCTGAGTTTGAGGGTTGGGGTGATCGAGCCCAAGGTATACCTGAAGCTGTCTTAAAGGGACCATCTGGGAGCAGAGCAGGTTAGGGGCAAATGCTGGTCATTGGGCTGGGAGAGGGAGAAATCAGTTTCTGGGCCTTACCTGGGGCCAGTGGAGCCAGAGCAGCTCTTCCATCCTGTTAGAAACTTCTCCCCGGCTCATCTAGACATGTTCAAGACCACTGCCATCTTGGGTTAAATCCCCGTACCTGGTGGGTGTCTGTAAAATGTTGCTTGTGACCAAGGTGGGACAACTGCTGTCTGGGGTACGGGCTTCTGACAGGGCAGCTATGATCTGGGGTGAGGCACCTTCCCGGCTGTGCTGCACTGAGTGCCTAGAGAAGTGACAGTGGAGAAGCCTCTTGAGGGAGCTGTTCTCTGACACTGCAGTAACAGTGTCCAGGGCCTGTCTGCCTTCACACAATCACGTCTGTGTCATTCCCACCCACCTGCTCTTCCTTATCTCCCCACCTGCCAGTGTAGCAGAGGGAGGGGCTGGTGTGTGCAAATGAAACCTCACTTTCTGCAATGATAATGTGGCCTCTGAGGCACCCACCTGTCCCACCAGTGTTTTGAAGGCTCCATTTAAGCCCAGACCAAATCGAGTCAGAAGGAAGGTGGTCTGCCCCTATACCAGCTTTTACAGTTGGGGGTGCTCAGACCCAGAGAACACTGTAAATGGGTGAAGATCACACAGTGGAACTCACCTCACTGCTCTGAACTTTGGGTTTCCCTACAGACCAAAGGCTATTAGGTCAATCCAGGATTGTGCCCATCATTCCAGTGGGGAGTCGGTAAACCAGAAGGTATGAGGACGCATCCCACTGCACAGTAGATCAGGAAAGAGGTGTGGAAGGAGACCTTTGCCCCTGACTCATGCCCATACCACCTCTTATCCTCTGACTTAGGAGTGATCACAGCGGGCAGGAGACACTAGGGAAGGTAGGATCAGACAAACTCTAACACCCGGAAAGCAACCAGCTCCAGGTGCAAGACCACACAGAACGCTGTTCCCATTGTAATCCCCTTGAGATACATTCTTAGAGAAAGGCTGGGTCAAGTGATCTCTCGAGAGCCTCATGGCCCTTCTGCATGCCTTTTTTTTTTCCTTAAAGATTTTATTTTTTTGAGAGGAAGAGAGGTCTTCCATCAATGGTTCATTCCCCAAATGGCTGCAATGGCTGGAGCTGGGCTGATCTCAAGCCAGGAGTTTCTTCTGGGTCTCCCACATGGGTGCAAGGACCCAGGGACTTGGGCCATCTTCGACTGCTTTCCCAGGCCATAGCAGAGAGCTCGATCAGAAGTGGAGTAGCCAGGACTCCATCTGGTACCCACATGGGATGCTGGCACTGCAGGCAGCGGCCTTACCTGCTACACCACAGCACCAGCCCCTGCATGCCTTTCTTGGCCACCCCCTAGTGCCACTACACTTGGCCACAGAGAGAGGAAGAAGGGGACTAGCTGTGGTTAAATTTTCTCTAAAGTCATCCTTTAAGAGAAAGAGGACATACTAAAGGAGGCATCCTGGGAGGATGATTCAGCCATGGCATCCTAAGGACTTTGAAGTAAAGTGGGTCAGTGTGGTTCCATGAGGGTTCTAGTTGGTGACTCCCATGGGCAGGAAATTTGGTGGTTTGAAATTCTCCTTGGGAGACACCAGTAGTACACTGTTTCCCTTGGTGGGGACACTGGTGGTTTCCGAACCCACTTAGGGGACACTGATGTTTTGATGTCCTTCTTGGCAAGCTTTGACATAATGATGTGCCCCTTAGGGGGCAGAGGTGGTCTGCCCTCCTCTTTGGGGAACACTGAGGGTTTGGATTTTTGCTTGAAAAGCCCTGTTAGAATAATGTTTGTGTTGGGGGAGTCTTGGAGGTTTGTGGTTCTCCTCTTTGTGGACTGCTGTGAAATGAAGGCAGTTTGGGTAACTGAGGGTTCTTCTGATCCAAGATGGCTGGAAGGTGCCCTGAGTACATGGGTTTTCCATGACTCTTTTTCTGTTGTAGGAGCACTTTCCCGAATATCTGTGGGGGACAGAAAGACAGATTCTTCAAGTGTCACTTCTCCAGTTTTTTTTTTTTTTTGTGGGGGGGCTATATGGTAAACTCAACAACCATTTCTTAAATGTTAGAACCTCTCAGGCTCATTTTCCTTAGCTCCCACTCCTAAGATCTTGTGCAAATGCATGTATGATTCTCCAGTTTTTTCTAGGGCAAAAAAGCCCATTGTGTGAGGTCCAGGCTTACCAAGGAAGCTCTCACAAGGTAGTAACTGGGGCCAGCCTTGTAGTACTGTGAAATAACCCATTTTTATGACACTGGCATACCATATTGAAGAACTGGTTGAAGTGCCAAATGCTCCATTCCAGGGTTCCTGCTAATGTGCACAGGAAAGCAACAGAAGATGGCCCAACAACCTATGTCCCTGTCACCAACATGGATGGATGTCCAGTCTCCTTGCTTTGGCAAGGCTCAACACTGGATGTTGCTGTCAATTGGGGAGTGATCTAGCAGTGGGAAGCTCCTTTTCCTCTCGGATACTTCCTTTCAAATATATAACATTCTTCTCTTTTTAAAATATTGATTTATTTATTTAAAAGTTAGAATTACAGAGAGAAAGAGTAGAAAGAGAGAGATCTTCCATCTGCTGGTTCACACCCCAAATGGCTGCAATGTCTAGGGCTGAGGCAGCCTGAAGCCAGGAACTCTTCGGGGCCTCCCATGTGGGTGTAGGTGCCCAAACACTTGGGCCATCTCCTGCTGCTTTTCCCACACCATTAGCCAGGAGCTGGATTGGAATTGGAGCAACCAATACACAAGCTGTAGCACAAATGACATGCCAGCATTGCAGGCAGCTTTACCTGCTAACCCACTATGCTGGCCCCTAAAATCTTTTATTAAGAAAAAGTATGGAACAACAATTGCTTCAATGTTATATTTTTTTAAATTGCTTCTAAATCAGTTTACATAGACAAACGAACACTTTCTTCCTGTATAGTGTGAGTTATTTGAGAGGAAGGACTCAAACTTGTCTGCCACTGCATTTCCAATGCCCCCAAAGAAATATCTCATGTACTAGGTACTCAGTAAACATGAGAATACTTCCAAAAGTTAAGGGAAAATAGAATTACATGTTTATTTTTTAAAGTCCATGCATATGAAAGGTCTTCAAAAAGTTCATCAAAATGCACATTCTCAAAAAACTATGCATGTATTTCAAAATTTTTTGCACCAAACTAATAATTTAATTTTCCACTAACTTTTTGAAGTACTATGTAGGGCGGGGGGGAGGAGCTGGGGGGAGACTGATGGAAAAACTGGTAATAGAGGACTAGAGAATTCACACCTACTCTCCTGCTCAATAAATGTTATAAGTGGATAGAATATTAAAAAATGCTAATTAAGAGTTAACAATATATCGAAGAACTGTGGGGCCCAAATACAGAATGTGAGAATACAGAGGTAAGTCCAGACACAACTGTATGCTGCCTGTAAGAAACTCAATTCAGATATAGGCACAAATAGGTTAAAAGCAAAAAGATGCACCATACTACCACTCGTGAGAAGAAAGCCAGAGTTGCTGTTAAATTCATACCATGTAGGTTTCAAAGTAATAGTATCACTAGGACTAAAGATCATTTCATGATAAAGACAAAACAGCTCTAGATGCTTATGTACTTACCAACATGAAGCAAACACACATAAAACTGCAAAGTGAAATGTACAAATCTACACTTTTACTCAAAGATTTAAATAGCCCATTCACAATAACAAATAGGACAAGTGGGGAGAAAATCAGTAAAATACAGGAGCTAGTTTAGTGGATATAATTTTCTTTATTAAAAATTTTGGGATTTAACTAATAGAACATCTTAAAGTCTCAATCAGCTAGTCTTTTTTTCTTACTCTTCACTAACTAGTTCAAATACAATAAGTAATGTTCAACACATTAAGGACAGAGATCCTACATGAGGAGTAAATACACAGTGATTCCTGTTGTTGACTTAACAAATTGACACTCTTGTTTATGGCATCAGTAATCACCCTAGGCTCTTGTCATGAGTTGCCAAGGCTATGTGTTGTACATTGTGATTTAATGCTATAACTAGTACTCAAACAGTATTTTACACTTTGTGTTTCTGTGTGGGTGCAAACTGTTGAAATCTTTACTTAATATCTGCAAAATTGATCTTCTGTATGTAAAGATAATTGAAAATGAATCTTGAGAGTCTGAGCACCAGTGCAAGAAGGGGAGTCTATGTGACAAAGACACCAGCGGGGAGAGGAGGGACGCTAAGGGCTCCGAGTCCACACATCAGCGCTGGAAGCGCAGGTGAGCTCAGTAACCGGAGACATTGGCGGAGAAACAGCAGACAGAATTTTAGAGGGACGCGGGTTTTGAAGCGGGAAAGTCCAACAGACTACAGGAGAGAAGGAAAAATAAATAAATAAATAAATAAATAGGTGGGGGAATACTGGTACAGACAAGTTCCACTCTCTGCCAACCTTGCAAAGGCAAGCAAGAGACAAAGAGCTAGGATATACATAATAAAAGGGGAGAGTTAAGCCTACAATTCAGTAGCCTAGGCAACCCAGTGGGAGTCCGCAGGAGAAACGGAGCCTGCACAGACTCTTTGGGTAGAAGCCAGCGGAACCTAAATACCATCCATTCTGCTCAGCCTTGCAGTATTACTTACCTCCTGAACAAAAAATAAAATAAAATAAAATAAAATAAAATAAAATAAATGAATAAATAAATAAATAAAGAGAGATTTACCATGCATAACCTGAGGGTGTCACCTTTGCACACCTGTAACCCTGAAGAACCAAGCAGAGCTCTCAGGCCACACCCATCTCAAGCCTCCAAGGCTCCTCCAACAGCAGGCAGTCCACTTAACACGGACATAGTATAATAATAAAAAAAAAAAAAAAAAAAAAAAAAACCTTACAGTGAGGGAAACAGAATTAACCATGCCAAGCAACAAACACAGAAATCGAGGGAACAAGATCAACGATGACATTATGATGCCTCCAAATAAACAAAACACCCCAAGCCAAGATTATGAAGATGATGAGATAGAAGAAATGCAAGAAACGGATTTCAAAAAATTTATGATAAGAACATTTAGAAGTTTTCAAAAGCAAATCCTTGAACTACAGAAGTCCTTATTGGACAGGATTGAAAATCTCTCTCATGAAAATGAAATTTTAAGGAAGAATCAAAATGAAACGTAGAAACTAGTAGAGCAGGAAAGTGTGATAGTGAAGAGAAATCAAAATGAAATGAAGAGCTCAATAGATCAAATGACAACCACATTAGAGAGCCTTACAAACAGAATGGGTGAAGCAGAAGAGAGAATATCGGACTTAGAAGACAGAGAACAGGAAAGGATACAGTCAAACCAAAGAAAAGAAGAGGAAATTAGAAATCTAAAAAATATTGTTGGGAATCTACAGGATGCTATTAAAAAAACCAACATTCGGGTTCTAGGAGTTCCTGAAGGCATTGAGAGGGAGAAAGGATTAGAAGGCCTTTTTAGTGAGATACTAGCAGAGAACTTTCCGGGTCTGGAGAAGGACAGAGACATCCTAGGACACGAAGCTCATAGAACCCCCAGTAAACATGACCAAAAGAGATCCTCACCATGACACGTTGTAATTAAACTCACCACAGTGAAACATAAAGAAAAGATCCTAAAATGTGCAAGAGAGAAATGTCAGATTACTCTCAGAGGATCTCCAATCAGACTTACAGCAGACTTCTCATCAGAAACACTACAGGCTAGGAGGGAATGGCGAGACATAGCACAGGTGCTAAGAGAGAAAAACTGCCAGCCCAGAATATTATATCCTGCTAAGCTCTCATTTGTGAATGAAGGTGAAATAAAGACCTTTCATAGCAAACAGAAATTGAAAGACTTTGTGGCCACTTGTCCGGCCCTGCAAAAGATACTTAAAGATGTGCTACACTCAGAAACACAGAAACACGGCCATCAATATGAAAGAAGGTAAATGAAGAAAAACCACCAGTGAAAGAGCATGGGAAGCTCAAAGCATATACTAGAAAATATCTCCGGGAAAATGGCAGGGCAAAGTCACTATGTATCAACAGTCACATTAAACATGAATGGCCTGAACTGTCCAGTTAAAAGACACAGACTGGCTGACTGGCTTAAGGAACAACACCCAACTATTTGTTGCCTACAAGAAACACATCTCTCTAACAAAGATGCATGCAGACTGAAAGTGAAAGGTTGGAAAAAGATATTCCATGCCAACAAAAACCAAAAAAAAAGCAGGTGTAGCCATATTAATATCAGACAAAATAAACTTTAATACAAAAACTGTTAAGAGAGACAAAGAGGGGCACTATATAATGATTAAGGGTTCAATTCAACAGAAAGATGTAACTATTATAAATGTATATGCACATAATTACAGGGCACAGGTCTATTTAAAAGATATGTTAAGGGACTTAAAGGGAGACTTAGATTCCAATACAATAGTACTGGGGGACTTCAATACTCCACTCTCAGAAATAGATAGATCATCAGGACAGAAGATCAACAAGGAAACAGCAGATTTAATCGACACTATAGCCCAAATGGATCTAACAGATATCTACAGAACTTTCAATCCTACATCTAAAGACTTTACATTCTTCTCAGCAGTGCATGGAACCTTCTCTAGGATTGATCACATACTAGGTCATAAAGCAAGTCTCAGCAAATTTAAAAGAATTAGAATCATACCATGCAGCTTCTCAGACCACAGTGGAATGAAGCTGGAAATTAGCAACTCAGGAAACCCCAGAAAGTATGCAAACACATGGTGACTGAACAACATGCTCCTGAATGAACACTGGGTCATTCAAGAAATCAAAAGAGAAATCAGAAACTTTCTGGAAGTAAATGAGGATAACAGCACAACATATCAAAACTTATGGGACGCAGCAAAAGCAGTATTGAGAGGCAAGTTTATAGCAATAGGGGCCTATATCAAGAAATTGGAAAGGCACCAAATAAATGAGCTTTCAGCGCATCTCAAGGACCTAGAAAATTTGCAGCAAACCAGACCCAAATCTAGTAGGAGAAGAGAAATAATTAAAATCAGAGAAGAAATTAACAGGATTGAAATAAAAAAAAAATTACAAAAAATCAGCCAAACGAGGAGCTGGTTTTTTGAAAAAATAAACAAAATTGACACCCCATTGGCCCAACTAACTGAAAAAAGAAGAGAAAAGACCCAAATCAATAAAATCAGAGATGAAAAAGGAAACAGACAACACAGAAATAAAAAGAATCATCAGAAATTACTACAAGGACTTGTATGCCAGCAAACAGGGAAACCTATCAGAAATGGATAGATTCCTGGACACATGCAATCTACCAAAATTGAACCATGAAGACACAGAAAACCTAAATAGACCCATAACTGAAACAGAAATTGAAACAGTAATAAAGGCGTTTCCAACAAAGAAAAGCCCAGGACCAGATGGATTCACTGCTGAATTCTACCAGACATTTAAAGAAGAACTGATTCCATTTCTTCTCAAGCTATTCAGAACAATCGAAAAAGAGGGAACCCTCCCAAATTCTTTCTATGAATCCAGCATCACCTTAATCCCTAAGCCAGAGAAAGATGCAGCACTGAAAGAAAATTATAGACCAATATCCCTGATGAACATAGACGCAAAAATCCTCAATAAAATTCTGGCCAATAGAATACAACAACACATCAGGAAAATCATCCACCCAGACCTAGTGGGATTTATCCCTGGTATGCAGGGATGGTTCAACATTCACAAATCAATCAATGTGATTCACCACATTAACAGACTGCAGAAGAAAAACCATATGATTATCTCAATAGATGCCGAGAAAGCATTTGATAAGATTCAACACCCTTTCATGATGAAAACTCTAAGCAAATTGGGTATAGAAGGAACATTCCTCAATATAATCAAAGCAATTTATGAAAAGCCCACAGCCAGCATCCTATTGAATGGGGAAAAGTTGGAAGCATTTCCATTGAGATCTGGCACCAGACAGGGATGCCCACTCTCACCACTTCTATTTAACATAGTTCTGGAAGTTTTAGCCAGAGCCATCAGACAAGAAAAAGAAATTAAAGGAATACAAATTGAGAAGGAAGAAGTCAAATTATCCCTCTTTGCAGACGATATGATTCTTTACTCAGGGGATCCAAAGAACTCTACTAAGAACTATTGGAACTCATAGAAGAGTTTGGCAAAGTGGCAGGAAGGGAGCACACTGATAGTCCGGGGAGATACAGTTTAATAACAGTGGAGATACTGCAGGTTCAAGGAAGAGTAGGGGAGGAAACAGCAGAAGAAACTCTTCCGGAACACGTGATTCACAGTGGACCTGCGTGGAGAGTGTGGGAGCCCACAGTTCGGGACACCAGTGGCAGACTCAACACACCAGCGCTGGAACGCGAGGTGAGCCGAACCTCAATAGCCCAAGACACCGGCAGGCAAGCGGAGAGAAGAGACTAGAGGGAACGACCCCGGGGGTGGGGGAGTTCACCAGGCTAACTGGAAGAGAGAGAGAAAAAAAAAAAGGTGACTGGTACGGACACGGGTTTCTCTCTCTCCGCTCACCTCTCAAGGGCAAGCAAGACAAAGAGCAGGCGCCATCTTGGACATAAGTCATAAGCAGAGCGACCTCAGGTCTGCACTGGCCCTGAGCTTAGCAGGAAAACCTGACTCTGGGCAGGCAAATTAACAGGATATTAGGACCTAGTAAACTTGTGGTGCTACTGAACTGAGACTGTGAAAAAAGAGACAGTGGGGGAGAGAACTCACGGAATTCACATGAGCACTCTCCAGACGCTACAATTCCGTAACTTTGGCAACCCAGTGGGAGACTGAAGGAGAATTTGAGCCCACTCTGAGGCCCGAACAGATTCCCTGCGTGGTCCTTGGGAAAGAGCTTCTGATCTCTGGCTCCTGTGGGTATATCATTTGCCTGCTAACTACCTCCAACTTCGTTCAGCTGTGCAGAATAACTTCCCTTTTGAATCAAAAAAAAAAAAAGAAAGAAAGAGAGAGAGAGAGAGAGAGAGATTTACCACGCCTAACCTGGGAGTGTCACCTTTGGCACACCAAACAGAGCTCTCAGGCCACACCCATCTCAAGCCCTAAGGCTCCATCAAAAACAGATAGTCCACTTAATCTAGAGTCATAGTATAACAAGAAAAAGCACCACAGTGAAGAAACAAAATATCTCCAATATGCCAAAAAACAAACGCAAAAACCGAGGTAATAAAAACAAGGAAGTCACCATGACGCCCTCAAATGAAAAAGACACCCCAATTCAAGATTATGAAGATGATGACATAGAAGAAATGCAAGAAACAGATCTCAAAAAATTGATAAGAACATTAAGAAGTTCTCAAAAACAAACTCTTGAACTACAGAAATCCTTAATGGACAAGATAGAAAATCTCTCTCGTGAAAATGAAATATTAAGGAGGAATCAAAATGAAACAAAACAACTAGTACAACAGGAAACTGGGATAGTGACTGAAGTGAAGAATTCAATAGATCAAATGAAAAACACAATAGAGAGCCTTACAAACAGAATGGGTGAAGCAGAAGAGAGAATATCGGACTTAGAAGACAGAGAACAGGAAAGGATACAGTCAAACCAAAGAAAAGAAGAGGAAATTAGAAATCTAAAACATATTGTCGGGAATCTTCAGGATACTATTAAAAAACCCAACATTCGGGTTCTAGGAGTTCCTGAAGGCATTGAGAGGGAGAAAGGATTAGAAGGCCTTTTTAGTGAGATATTAGCAGAAAATTTCGCAGGTTTGGAGAAGGACAGAGAAATCCTAGTACAGGAAGCTCACAGAACCCCTAATAAACACGACCAAAAGAGATCCTCACCACGACACGTTGTAATTAAACTCTCCACAGTGAAACAGAAAGAAAAGATCCTAAAATGTGCAAGAGAGAAACGTCAGATTACTCTCAGAGGATCTCCAATCAGACTCACAGCTGACTTCTCATCAGAAACCCTCCAAGCTAGGAGGGAATGGTGAGATATAGCCCAGGTACTAAGAGAGAACAACTGCCAGCCCAGAATATTATATCCTGCAAAGCTATCATTTGTGAATGAAGGTGAAATAAAGATTTTTCATAGCAAACAGAAATTGAAAGAATTTGTTGCCACTCGTCCAGCCCTGCAAAAGATGCTTAAAGATGTGTTACACACAGAAACACGGTCATCAATATGAAAGAAGGTAAAGGAAGGAAACCTCACAGCAAAAGATCACAGGGAATTCAAAGCATATATTAGAACTTATCTTTGGCAAATCGCAGGGCAAAGTTACCACTTATCATTAGTCACATTGAACGTGAATGGCCTGAACTGTCCAGTTAAAAGACACCGATTGGCTGATTGGGTTAAGGAACAAAACCCATCTATTTGCTGCTTACAAGAAACACATCTTTCCAACAAAGATCCATACAGACTGAAAGTGAAAGGCTGGAAAAAGATATACCATGCCAACAGAAATGAAAAAAGAGCGGGTGTAGCCATCTTAATATCGGACAACATAAACTTTACCACAAAAACTGTTAAGAGAGACAAAGAGGGGCACTATATAATGATTAAGGGATCAATTCAACAGGAAGATATAACAATTATCAAGTTTGCAAATATCATGAAGCAAGACCCCTACCTTTCACCTTACACAAAAATTCACTCAACATGGATTAAAGACTTAAATCTACGACCCGACACCATCCAATTATTAGAGAGCATTGGAGAAACCCTGCAAGATATAGGTACTGGCAAAGACTTCTTGGAAAAGACACCAGAAGCACAGGCAGTCAAAGCCAAAATTAACATTTGGGATTGCATCAAATTGAGAAGTTTCTGTACTTCAAAAGAAACAGTCAGGAAAGTGAAGAGGCAAGCGACAGAATGGGAAAAAATATTTGCAAACTATGCAACAGATAAAGGGTTGATAACCAGAATCTACAAAGAGATCAAGATACTCTATAGCAACAACCACTTAAGAGATGGGCCAAGGACCTCAATAGACATTTTTCAAAAGAGGAAATCCAAAGGGCCAACAGACACATGAAAAAAAATGTTTAAGAACACTAGCAATCAGGGAAATGCAAATCAAAACCACAATGAGGTTTCACCTCACCCTGGTGAGAATGGCTCACATTCAGAAATCTACCAACAATAGATGCTGAAGAGGATGTGGGGAAAAAGGGACACTAACCCACTGTTGGTGGGAATGCAAACTGGTTAAGCCACTATGGAAGTCAGTCTGGAGATTCCTCAGATACCTGAATATAACCCTACCATACAACCCAGCCATACCACTCCTTGGAATTTACCCAAAGGAAATTAAATTGGCAAACAAAAAAGCTGTCTGCACATTAATGTTTATTGCAGTTCAATTCACAATAGCTAAGACCTGGAACCAACCCAAATGCCCATCAACTGTAGACTGATAGTAAGTTTTGAAATTAGAAGGTGTGTGAGTCTTCTACCTTTGTTTTTTCTTGTTTAAGATTTATTTATTTACTTGAAAGAGTTACACACTGAGAAGGAGAGGCAGAGGCAGAGGCAGAGGCAGAGGCAGAGGGAGGGAGGGAGGGAGGGAGGGAGGGAGAGGTCTTCCATCTGCTGGTTCACTCCCCAAATGGCTACAGCATCTAGAGCTGTGCCAATCTGAAGCCAGGAGCCAGGAGCTTCTTCCAAGTCTCCCACATGGGTGCAGGGGCCCAAGGACTTGGGCCATCTTCAATTGCTATCCCAGGCCACAGAAGAGAGCTGGATCAGAAGAGGAACAGCCAGGACTCAAACCAGCACCCATATGGGACTGACACTGTAGGCCGCAGCTTTTCCTGCTACACCCCATCAACTTTGTTCTTTCAAGATGATTTTGGCTATTTGAGGTCCCATGATATTCCACATGAATTTAAGACATAACAGATGTCACTAAGATACTGATAGTGGTTGCAGTATGATTTTAGATACTTTATATCCCTTTAACAACATTTAATCTTCAAATCCGTTGACATGGGTCTTTCCATTTATTTATGTCTTGTTTAATTTCTTTCATCAGTACTTTCTAGCTTTTGGTATCTCTTTCATCCTTTTGTTTAAATTTATTCCTAAGTCTTTTATTCGTTTTAATGCTATTAAATATAGAAAGTAACTTTTTATTTTTGGATTTTTCATTGCAAGTTTTTTTTTTTTATCCTGTGTTATTCTTCTTTTGATTTACTTTATTTTCTTGGGTATAGCTGTTACTGACCTCTAAGTCATTCAACTTTTTTTTTTAAAGATTTTTAAAAATTTATTTGAAAGGCAGAACGAGAGGGAGAGAAAGAAAGAGATCTTTCATCTACTGGTTCACTCCCCAGTTGGCCACACTGAAGTCAGGAGCCTAGGACTCCATCCAGGTCTTCCACATAGGTAGAAGGGACCCAAGCACTTAGACCGTATTCCCCTGCTTTCCCAGACACATTAGCAAGGAGCTGGTTGGGAAGTGGAGCAGTCAGTTCTTGAATAGTTCTTCAACATGAAATGGCAGCATCACAGGTGGCAGCTGCATCACGCCAACCCCAGCTTTATTCTTTGTATACCTTGCAAGTTAATCTTTGTTTTTTTCTTCATTTTTCATTCAGTTCTATCAATTTTTTGTTTTTGTTTATATGTTTCTGTTTCATGTCTTTACATAAGTTTTTTGTGTATTCTCTGAGATTTTTCATTTTTGCTTTAAGGTACTGTTTTAAATATTTAATCACTTAAAAAAAGATTTATTCATTTGAAAGGCAGAGTTACAGAGTGAGGGAGACAGCTTCCATCTGCTGGTTCACTCTCCAAATGGCTGCAATCGCTGGAGGTGGGCCAATCCAAAGCCAGGAACCAGGTGCTTCCTCTGGGTCTCCCACATGGATGCAGGGGCACAAGTTCTTGGGCCATCCTCTGCTGCTCTCTGAGGCTAACTAGCAGGAAGCTGGATTAGAAATGGAGCAGCCAGATCTTGACTTGGCACACATATGGGATGCTGGCGCCGCAAGCAGCAACTATACCTGCTATGCCACAGTGCCTGCCCCTGCAATCACTTGAAAAAAAAATTTTTAACTACTTCATGTTGGAGTGTGTTACAATTTTTGTTTGCTACATAGCGTAATTTTTTTTTGGAGTATGCATTTTGATGTATAGAAGTTTTGATTTTAATTTCTGTCGGTCCTTAGGGGCCCTGTAAAAATACTTCAGTGTAATTTTTGTTTATATGTTGAATTTCATGGGTCAACTATTAGCAGTAGCACTGTAATTCTATACTGTGCTCAAAAGAAGAGGAAATATTAGACACTTTCAGTTGTCTTAGTTTGTGGCTCCTTCTCATTTCTTCTGATTATTTAATTTACTGTGACTTTTATAAAGGGGACCAATTTCTCTTTATCTTTCTATCCTAGCTTATTGCAAGGACATCCTTTTTTTTTAAAGGATTTATTTGAAAGACAGAGTTACGGAAAGAGGTAGAGACACAGAGGTCTTCCATCTGCTGGTTCACTCCTCAGATGGCCACAACGGCCATCCGAAGGCAGGAGCCAGGAGCTTCTTCTGGGTCTCCCACATGGGTGCAGGGACCGAAGGACTTGGACCATCCACTGCTTTCCCAAGCCATAACAGAGAGCTGGATTGGAAGAGGAGCAGCCAGGACTAGCACCAGTGCCCATATGGGATGCCAGCACTTTAGGCCAGGGCATTAACCTGCTGTACCACAGTCCCAGCCCCTGCAATAACATCCTTAAATGTCAGGTATGTTTCTACTTCTCTTCAGAAACTGCCTACAGCCTCCACTATGTGATGTGGCTTCCTATCTTTCCATCCAAAATATCTTCCAAGATTTCCTTCCAGTGCCCTGAACTTTGAAACCCCTTACTGCCAGAATTCAGATCTGCTGTCAGTATTTCCGTTCAGTATGGGGCCTCTCCTTTACTGGCATCATAGATGCCATGCTATAAGAAAACTCCTTGCATTTCCCACTTTTCTTCACAATTCTGTGTGGTTTTCTCTTATCAGAAAGAACTCCATCACCAGCTCTGCTGCTTTCTGGGATTTAGATCCATGTTTTTGCCTAACTTGAGGTTTGTCCTCTTTGCTATTACTTTGTCTAAAGAGGTGTTTCCAGGTGTTTTTTGTGTCCTCTCTCTGCATTGGGAGAATGCATGAATATGCAAAACTAACCAGTATTATCTTGTAGAAATTCTTATTTGATGATTAATTATACCTCCTCTATCACTTGATTTTTTTTTATCACCAAATGGTATCTTTTTAACCACCTGCTTCCTGGAAAATAAACTCAATTATAAGGGATTAGTCACCATGTATGTTTTCTCTCTTCTCCTTCTACTATATTATATCTACATTGACAGGATTGATAATATTTATATGACAGCTCTTTTTGTGCTAGTACCTTGTCTTTCAAATCCAGGATTCAAAGAATGCTTTGCTGTACTTTTTCCACATCTTTTTTTTTTAATTTGAAATACAAAGATGTAGCTGTCATTCACTCTTTTACTCTCCAGATGCCCATAGTAACTGGGATAGGGGGCTGGCACTGTGACACACAGTACATTGAGCTGCTGTGTGCACATCAGAGTGCTGGTTCAAGTTCTGGCTGCTGCACCCCAGCTCCCTCTAATGTGCCTGGGAAAATTGCAGAAGATGGGCCAAGTATTTGAGCCCTTGCTTCCCATGTGGGAGCTTGGACTCCTGGCTTCTGTCTTGATCAGCCCGGGCTGTTGTGGCCATTTGGGGGTGAACCAGCATATGAAGATCTCTGTGCCCCTCCCTCCTCTCTGTAATTAGCCTTTTCAAATTTATTTGAAAGAGCTACAGAGATGGAGAGGCAGAGAGATCTTCCATCTGCTGGTTCACTCCTCAGATGGCCATAATGGCCAGGGCTGGGCTAGGCTGAAGCCAAGAGCCAGGAACTTCATCTGGTTCTCCCACATGTGTGGCAGGGTCTCAACGACTTGGCCAGTCTTCCACTATTTTCCCAGGACATTAGTAGAGTAGGGAGCTATATTGGAAATGGAACAGCTAGGACTCAAACTGGTACCTGTATGGGATACTAGCATCTTAGGCAGCAGCTTTACCCTCTATGCCACATGCCAGCCCCATCAGATAAACCAATTTTTATATTTAAAAAAAAGAGAAGAACCAGAGCTGGGTTGGGCCAAACCCAGGAGCCAGGAACTCAGTCTGGGTCTCCCACATGGTTAGGGACCCAACTACTTGATTTATCACTTGTTAAGTCCCAGAGTACATGTTACCAGGAAGCTGAAATATAAAGGTGAAGACAGGGCTTGAATCCAGACACTCTGATTTGAAATGCAGGTATCTAAAGCAGCATCTTAACTACTGAGTCAAATACTTGCCTCTCAGCTTGGCTGATGCTCATCCTTTAATACTGTTTTCAAAGAGGGCTCATGCAAACAATGCACTCTAGTTCTTAGTATTAAAAATTCTGTTGTTTCTTTTAAGTTTTTAAAAATTTATTTATTTGAAATTCAGAGTTACAGAGATAGAGGGAGAGGCCAAGGTAGAGAGAGAGTGAGAGAGAGGTCTTACATCCTCTGGTGCACTCCCTAAGTGGCTGCATCGGCCAAAACCAGAAGCCAAAAGCTTCATCTGAGTCTTCCATGTGGGTGACATGGGTCCAAGCTCTTGGGCCATCCTCTACTGCTTTTCCCAGGCCATTAGCAGGGAGCAGCTGGGACTTGAATGGGAACCCATATCAGCAGCAGCTTTACCCACTATGCCACAACACCAGCTTCCTTAGTGTTTATTTTCATCTAATTGAAATGTGGTGACAGAGAGACAAATTAAAATTAATATTGAAGTTTGACATGGTCACTTTTTCTCTTGGTCTCCGTGGGCCTTTACAATCTCTAGTTCACATCCTCTTCAATTCTGCTTAGATGTGTAATTGAACTCTCAAATATGTCACGCTGAATCATCTGAATTCCGATCTGCTCAAGCTTGTTTTATCTGCCTCTTTTTAGTCAGTGGCAGTTTTATTTGTTTTTCTACCCAGAAGTCTGTGATCATCCCAGGATCTTCTCTTGGACATGCCACATCCAACACATGGGCAAATTCTGTTGGCTGTACTTTTAAAGTACATCCATTCTCAGTTCCTTCTCACCATCTCCATTGTTAGCACTTGGATGGAGGTATCATAATCTCCTCCACTTCCCTCTGCCCTCAAGTCTATTTTTAGCACAGCAGCTAAAGGGATCCACTTAAAACAGGTTGGAAACGTCAGACCCGGGGGTCATATAGGCCAAGAATGTTAGGATACTGGCACAGTTGTAGCCATGTGGCCACATGGCCCAGCTACCTGAGCCAGGCTGCACCCCCATGCTAATGGGATTCGCTGCTCCTGCTTCCCTGCCCGCCCTCAGGCAAAGTTTTAAAAGGGGCCTGTTCCTGAACACATGCTCTCTTGGCCCTTCTCTCCTGCTCCCTTTCGGTTCCTCTCTCTAGCCTCCTCCTCTGGTCTCTTGGCTCTGCTCTCCTCTCTCCTCTTCTCTGCTCTATCTTCTTTCCTTGCTAGCTCCTCTCCTCTCTGTTTCTCTCTTATATTCTCTTTCTCTCTTTTTCCTTCGCCACCCCTTCACTCCAGTCTGTAGGGTGTTCCCCAATAAACCCTTTCCCTTACTCCGGTGTCCGGTGTGCTTTGCGACGGCTAACATTAAGATATAACAAAGAAGATCATTTCATCTGGCTGAACTAGAACAACCATAGGCAGTGCTCAAAATTTAATAAACTTATAGCAGGCTAACTTTAAGTTGTTGTTTTAATATCACCGGGGTATTATGTTATAAATAGCCAGGTAGCCCTTGGCAGAAAAGTTTTCCTACCCTGACTTAAAGTCTAAATTAAATTGTATCACTTCTCACTCCTTGTTCCTAACTTCTAATGTTTCACTTCTCCCTGATTCACTTGGAGTAAAAACCAAAATTCCAGCAGTGGCCTAAAATGCCCTACATAATCTTTTCACCTTGCTTAAGTCTCCTTGGCCTCTTTTCCTCCCAAACATCAATATGCTGTTGCCTCAAGGTATTTGTGCTTGCAACAGACTTCCTGGAATCTTGCCTCAGGTATCTAAAATGGTTAATTCCCTCAGCTGCTTCAAAAGTCTTGGCACAAATAACATTTGAGAAAGGCTTGCTTGGACCATCTTACTTACAATTGCAAACACATTCTCTACCTCTGTCCTCCTCTAGTAAGAATGTATGCTTCAGGATGGAAGGGATTTTGGTTGTTGTTCACTCTTGTATTGTCATGCCTAAAATCATGCCTAGCATTTATATGAAAGTCAGTAAACATCTTGAATGAATTCTCAAAACAATTAAAATAGCTTTATTGAGGAATATTTAATATACAATAAACTATAAAGTATAACAGTAAGTCTTGAGTTAGGTTATGAAACCATTACCATAACCAAGACAATAAATGGTTTCATCACCATCAAGACTCCTCTTGCTCTTCCCTATGCTTCACATCCCTTGGCACCACTGACCTGCTTCTCTTCTGTGGGTGAGTTTCTACTTCCTGGAATTGTATATAAATGCAATCAGCAGTATATACTAGCTTTTATCTGGCTGCTTTCACCAAGCAATTATATTGAGATTATTCCATGTTGTCTGGATTGTAATTTTTATTGTTAAGTACTATTCCATTTTGCTACTGTTTGGATGTCATTTGTCCCTAAAAGGTTCATGTGCGGGGAGGTTGGTTCTCAGTGTGGTGGTGTTGGAAGGCAGTCAAACCTTTAAGAAGTGGAGCCTAGAAGGAGGTGGTTAGGTCACTGGGGATACTGCCCTTGGAAGGGATTAATGTTATTCTCTTGAGATTCCAATTGCTGCAAGAGTGGTAGTAAAAAGAGCACACTGACTCTTGAATCTTTCTGGCATTCTGTCTTAGCACAGTCTGCACCTATTCCCACCACTGTGATGTTCTCCACCAAGAACCCCTCACCAGAAGCCAAACAAAATGGGGCTGTTTGAAATTGAACTTTCAGAGGCTGGCGCTGTGGTGTAGTGGGTAAAGCCGCCGCCTACAGTGTTGACATCTTATATGGGTGCGGTTCAAGTCCCAGCTGCTCCACTTCCGATCCAGCTCTCTGCTATGGCCTGGGAAAACAGTAGAAGATGGCCCAAGTCCTTGGGTCCCTGTACCCCAGTGTCCATGTGGGAGACCTGGAAGAAGCTCCTGGCTTCAGATCAATGCAGCTCTGGCCATTGTGGCCATCTTGGGTGTGAACCAGCCCATGGAAGACCTCTCTCTCTCTCTCTCTGCCTCTGCCTCTCTCTAACTGTGCCTTTGAAATAAATAAATAAATCTTTAAAAAAAAGAAATTGAACTTTCAGCCTTCTAAAAACATGGCTAAAATAAACCTCTTTTCCCCATAAAATACCTGGCCTCAGGTATTTTGTGTTAACCACAGAGAACAGATTAATACATGTATAGATATACCATAATTTGCCTAACATTAATACATGTATAGACATACCATAATTTGCCTACTCACATGCTTATAGGCATTTGAGCTATTTCCAGTTTTAGATTATATTACGATAACTGTTATGATCACTATGAACATTTGTGTATATTATACATAGCTCTTTAGGGAATATGCCTTCATTTTTTTTAAATTAAATGCCTAGAAATAGAGTGCAGAAATTGCTTGATTTCACAAGTAGTCTTACCACTTCATGTTTCTGTCAGAAGTGTATGAGCATTACGCTTTGATCATCCTTACCAACACTTGGTTTTGTCTTTTTTGTTGTTGTCTTAACCATGCAAATGTACAAGGGGTAAAATTAATTTTAGTTACAGTTCCCTGATGTTTGATAATGTTGAGCTTTTGTTCCTTTGCTTACTTGCCATCTACAAATATTTTTGTCAAAGTGTCTCATCAGATTTTTGTTTTCTTTTTAATGAATCTACCTCATTGTTGATACATATCTTTATGTAAGTCCTTTATCAGTGCTATGATTTGAATATAGTTTATTGTCTCTGAAACTCATATTTAATCCACATTAAGAGGGACTAAAAGGGTGGGAACTTTGATTCCAACTCTGGTGCTAAAAGGTGGGGCCTTTGGGAGGTGATGAAGAACAGAGAAGGTCATCAAAGTGGAGCCCCCATGGTTAAATCCTGGTGGCTTTATAAGAAAGAGACCAGAGGATACACGTGTGCTCCCAGCTTTTCACCCTGTGAGGCCCTGCCTCAGGACTCTGCCAGCAAGAAGCCCATCACCTGATGCAGCCCTTGACCTCGGACCTCTAAGCTGTGAGCCAAGGGAAAAAAAAAGCCCCTTTTCTTTGTAACTTACTCAGGCTGTAGTATCATGTTATTAACAACAGAAAGTGGACTAAGACAGATAGACATATGTACTACAAATAATTTTACCAGATCTGAGAAGAATGTCTGGTATTTTGAATGGTATTACATTGAATGTATAAATTGCTTTTGGGAGAATGGACATTTTGATGATTTTAATTCTTCCAATCCATGAGCATGGAAGATTTTTCCATTTCTTGGTATCCTCTTCTATTTCTTTTTTTTAAGGTTTTGTAATTTTCATCATAGAGGTCTTTAACGTCCTTGGTTAAGTTTATTCCAAGGTATTTGATTGTTTTTGTAGCTATTGTGAGTGGGATTGATCTTAGCAGTTCTTCCTCAGCCGTGGCATTGCCTGTGTATACAAAGGCTGTTGATTTTTGTGCATTGATTTTATATCCTGCTACTTTGCCAAACTCTTCTATGAGTTCCAATAGTCTCTTAGTAGAGTTCTTTGGGTCCCCTAAATAAAGAATCATATCATCTGCAAAGAGGGATAGTTTGAGTTCTTCCTTCCTAATTTGTATCCCTTTAATTTTTCTTTTTCTTTTTTCTTTTTCTTGCCTAATAGTTCTGGCTAAAACTAAGAACTATATTGAGTAGCAGTGGTGAGAGTGGGCATCCCTGTCTGGTACTAGATAAAGAAATTATGGGACATGTACTCTATAGAATACTATACAGCAGTCAAAAACAATGAAATGGAGGAATCTGGAACACATCATGCTGAGTGAATTAAGCCAGTCCCAAAGGGACAAATATCATATGTTCTTCCTGACCAGCAACAACTAACTGAGCACCAAAGGGGAAACCTGTTGAAGTGAAATGGACACTATGAGAAACAGTGACTTGATCAGCTCTTGTCCTGTTGATGTTCAATGTAATACTTTATCCCTTTTAGTATTTTTGTTTTGTTTTGTTCTAGTACTATTGGTTGAACTCTTCTATTAACACACAATTATTCTTAGGTGTTTAAATTTTAACTGAAAAGTGATCCCTGTTAAATATAAGAGTGGGAATAAGAGAGGGAGGAGATGTACAATTTGGGACATGCTCAAGCTGACTTGCCCCAAATGGTGGAGTTAGAAATGTGCCAGGGGATTCCAATACAATCCCATCAAGGTGGCATGTACCAATGCCATCTCACTAGTCCAAGTGATCAATTTCAGTTCACAATTGATCACACTGATAGGTCTAAGAGTCAAAGGGATCACACAAACAAGACTAGTGTCTGCTAATACTAACTGATAGAATCAAAAAGGAGAGAACGATCCAACATGGGAAGTGGGATACACAGCAGACTCATAGAATGGCAGATGTCCTAAATAGCACTCTGGCCTCAGAATCAGCCAATAAGGCATGCGGATCTGGCTGAAGAGCCCATGAGAGTATTTTAGGCACAGAAAGCCAAGACACTCTGGGGGAAAAAAAAGAAGACCTAAATGAAAGATCTCCACGAGTGAGATCCCAGTGGAAAGAACGGGGCCATCAAAGAAGGAGGTACCTTTCTCTGAAGGGAGGAGAGAACTTCCACTTTGACTATGACCCTGTCGGAATAAGATCGAAGTTGGCAAACTCAAAAGGCTTCCATAACCTTGGCAACTCATGACAAGAGCCTAGGTAGATTACTGATTCCATAAACAAGAGTGTCAAATTGTTAAGTCAACAACAGGAGTCACTGTGTACTTACTCCTCAGTGGGATCTGTCCTTAATGTGTTGTTCAATGTGAAGTAATGCTATAACTAGTACTGAAACAGTATTTTACACTTTGTGTTTCTGTGTGGGTGCAAACTGATGAAATCTTTACTTAATATATACTAAATCAATCTTCTGTATATAAAGATAATTGAAAATGAATCTTGATGTGAATGGAATGGGAGAGGGAGCAGGAGATGGGAGGGGTGTGAGGGGGAGGGAAATTATGGGGGAGGAGTCATTGTAATCCATAAACTGTACTTTGGAAATTTATATTTACTAAATGAAAAAAGGAAAAAAAAAAGAAATGGTGCTGGAAAAACTATTATCCACATTTAAAAGAATGAAGTCTGGCCCTTGAAGCAAATACAAAAATAAATTCTAAATGGGGTGTGAATTGAATTACAGTGGGTAAATTGCTGCTTGGGAATCCCATAGTCCATATCAGAGAAGCTGGTTCATGACCCAGTGTTAGGGCTGGTATTGTGGAGTAGCATGTAAAGCTGCTGCCTGTGAGTGACACTGGCATTCCATATGGGTGCTGGTTCGTGTCCCAGATGCTCCACTTCTGTTCTAGCTCCCTGCTAATGAGCCTGGGAAAGCAGTGGAGGATGTTCTAAGTGCTTAAGCCACTGCACCCACTTGAGAGACCCAGAAGAAGCTCCTGGCTCTTGGCTTTGGCTTGGCCCAACCCATCCCTGGCCATGGCAGCCACCTGGTGAGTGAATCAGCAGATGGAAGATTTCTGTGTCTCTGTCCTCTGTCTGACTCTGCCTTTCAAATAAATAAATCTTAAAAAAGAAAAAGACCTGGATATTCCACACTTCCAATCCAGTTTCTTGCTAATGTACACCCTGAGAGGCAGTAGACAATGGCCCATGTGCTTGAGCTCCTGCCATTGGAAACTGGAAATCTCGATGGAGTTCCTGGTTCCTGGGTTTTACCTGGTCTATCTCTGGCAGCTGTGGCATTTGGGGAGTAACCAGTGGACGGATGATATCACTATCAATCTACATTTCAAATAAATAAATAAATCATAAAAAAGTATCAAACCTAAACTTAAGAAATAAAATTATGAAACTCAATGAAAAAAATGTAGGTTAAAATTTTCATGAACTTGGATTTGGCAATGATCTATTAAATATGGTACCAAATGCAAAAACAACAAAAGAAAAATGTAAAAAATTGGACTTCATCAAATTAAGTAATTTTTGTATCTAGAAGCACATTACCAATAGAGCAAAAGGGCAACACAGAAGATAGGAAAAAACATTTATGAATCACATGTAAGATATTATTATCCAGAATATATAAGGGACTTCTAAAACTGAACCATAAAACAAATCACCAGATTAAAAAAATGGGCAAAGAACTTTAGACATTTTTCCCAAGAAGACACTGAAATAAAAGAAAAACATATGAAAACATGCTCAACATCACTAATCATTAAGGGAATGCAAATCAAAACCACAGGAGATACCACTTCAAACCCATTAAGAGGGCTATCATTAAAAAAAAAAAAACACACAGAAAATAAGTGCTGGAAAAAATGTGGAGAAATTAGAACCCATATGCGTTGCCTGTGGGAATGTGAAATGGTATAGCCACTATGGAAAACTTTAAAATTAAAACCTCGGGGCAGGTACTGTGGTGTAGCAGATAGAGCTGCCAGCTGCAGTGTTGGCATCCCACATGTGCACTGGTTTGAGTCCTGGCTGCTCCACTGTCAATCCAGCTCTCTGATAATGGCCTAGGAAAGCAGTAGAATATGGCCCAACTCCTTGGGCCCCTGCACCCAGGTGGGAGACCTGGAAGAAGCTCCTGGCTTCAGATCAGCGCAGTTCTGGCTGTTGCGGCCATTTGGGGAGTGAACCAGCAGATGGAAGATCTCTCTCTCTCTCTTCTCCCTGCCTTTGCCTCTCTGTAACACTGTCTTTCAAATAAATGAATAAACCTTTAAAAAATAAAAACCTCAAAAAATTAAAAGTACTATAGTCAACAACCTCATTTATCCTTAAGTGCCCCAAGAATGTGAAAGGAACACAAAAAGGTATTTGTACATCCATACTCATAGCAGCACTATTCACGACAGCCAGCAGGCAGAGGTAATCCATGAGTCCACTGATGGGTGAATGGATAAACCAAATGGGGTACATACACACATAAAGTGAACTATTTTTATCTGCCATATTTTTAAGGAAGTAAATTCTGACACATACTGTAACAGGGATGAACCTTGAGGACGTTATGCTAAGTGTAATAAGCCAGTCCCAAAAGGGCAAATACTACATGATTTTACTCAGATGAGACACTTAAGAATAGTCAAATTCATAGAGAGATAAAGTAGAATGCTTGTTTCCAAAGGCTATGACAAGATGGGAATGAAGTTACTGTTAATGGGTATATTAACAATACCCCCGGCTTTACTGAGGTATAAATGAAAACCAAACTGTCTATTTAAGGTGTCCAATTTGACTGTCTTCATATCCCATACACCTTGAAATAATGAAATAATTACCTCCATCAAACAATTGACACATCCATCACACTATATACTTTTTTGGGGGGGACAGGCAGAGTTAGACAGTGAGAGAGAGAGAGAGAGAGAGACAGAGAGAAAGGTCTTCCTTCCATTGGTTCACCCCCAAATGGTTGCTACCGCCGGCGTGCTGCACTGATCTGAAACCAGGAGCCAGGTGCTTCCTCCTGGTCTCCCATGTGGGTGCAGGGCCCAAGCACTTGGGCCATTCTCCACTGCCTTCCTGGGCCACAGCAGAGAGCTGGACTGGAAGAGGAGCAACCAGGACAGAACCCGGAGTACCAGCACTGCAGGCGGAGGATTAGCTAGTGAGCCATGGCACTGGCCCACACTACATACTTTAGAGTTACCACTGTTTGTGGTGGGAACACTTAAGTTCACCCTCTTGGCAAATTTCAAGTATACACTATTGTTATCTTTAGTCGGATTGCTGTATATTAGATCTTTAGAACTCATTCATTTGCATAACTAAAACTTTGTACCCTCTAACCAGCACCTCCTATTTTTTCCTCCCTCTAGACCTTGGTAATCATCATTCTACTCTTTGATCTTGAATTTGACTAATTCAGACTTCACATATAAGTGAGAGCAAACATTATGTCTAGAATAGTTCATAAAACATCCTATAGAACCAATTAATCATAGTCTGTATAATGCCTTGAATAAACATTCATACTGATAAATATTTATACTTATTTAGTCTCCTACAATAGACTGAATCTTATTTGATAGAAATGGCAACTTCTTGTTCTTAATGTCAGTCAAGAGGACAGGCTTGGGCTGGCATTGTATTACAGCCGACTTAAAGCCGCTGATCAGCAACACAAGCATCCCGTATGAGCACCCATTGGGCTGCTCCACTTCCCACACAGCTTCCTAATGTGCCTGGGAGAGCAGTGGAAAATAGCTTGAGTATCTGGGACCTTGCCATCCACATGGGAGACCCAGATGAAATTCCAGGCTTCTGGCTTCAGCCTAGCAAGTGTAAACTAGTGGCTGGGAGATTTCTCTCTATATAACTCTGCCTTCAAATAGATAAATCTTTAAAAACAACAACAAAAAAAGAGAATGGGCTGCAGAGCTTATGCTTGTATTTAATGACATATTTTACAATATTATAGTTTTAGCTCTTTGCACTATTTATCTCGCTTGGTAGACCTTGGGCCTTCCTTCTTTGGAATCCTCCAGATTGAGAGTGATCCAGACATGTGCTATGGCTCTGATTTTCTGTCAGGGCCAAGGACTATTGGGTGGCATGGTATTACGTCCACTGAGGAATCTGAAAACCACAAGGTATTCAGAAATATCCCTCTTTACATGAGATCAGAAAATGTGTGTGTGGGGTAGAGGGAGTTCCAAGATGATGGAGTAGGGAGGGAGCTTACTGCTCTAGCCCAGGAAAAGATAGTTTTTTAAAAAAAGTGAAGAGTCTCAGGGAAGAGTTAGGGAAAAAATGGCAGAGGAAGCTCTACTAAAATTAGAGGGATACAGTGGACCTATGTGAAGGGTGTGGAAGCTCACAGCTTGGGACTCTAACAGCCAAAAGCCTACGCACCAGCACTGGAAACAGCCCTCAACAGCCCAAGCCACTGGCAAAAAAAGCGGCAGGAAGAGCCTAGAGGGAACAAGGCTTGAAGCCCTGTGGGGGAAAGTGTACCAGCCAAACTAGAGGAGAAAAAAAAAAGGACGGTACAGACATGTTTCTCTCTCTCCAATCACTTTACAAATGTGTACTGTGACAAACCAATAAAGCAGATACCATTTAGGACATATGTAACAGCTGCACCAGCTCATGTCTGCGCCTGGCAGTCAGCTGAGTGGAGAGTCCTGACTCTTGTGGGGAGTAAAAATAGGGGATAGGAGCTTGTGACTGTGTGATGCTTCTGAACTGGGACTGTGAAAAAAAAACTGAGGGTGTGTGGAAGGAATCACGATGTGGCTGGGAATTTGAAAAGTCTCAGTGGGAAACGTCACAAGTATGTGGTTCCTGGTTATGTGGTGAGAGACATTGCTGGGGAATCTGAACTTAAACTGAGGACTGCACATATCCTTTGTGTGGTCTTTGGGACAGAGTGGATGAATATTATACACACTGGGGCTAGCACTCAAGCACTGGTCTCCATTGAGAAGAGCCCAGCTGAGACAAATGTAACTCCCTTCTGATTAAAAAAAAATAGAAGATTTACCACGCCAAACCTGGGTGTGTCCTTAGGAACACCCTTAAAACTGGATAACTAAACAGAGCTCTCTGGCCACACTCACTACAGGCCTCTAGAAATTCACTGAAAGCAGACATTCTACTTATATACAGAGTCATAGTACAATGATAAAAGCTGACACAAAAACAAAAACAAAAAAGAAGAAGAAACCAATGGGTATCTCCACAAATGCAGAACAACAAATGCACAAGAATAAGGAAGACAACATGACACTCGCAAAAGAACACAACACTTCACTGCTAGATTGTGAAGATGATGAGAGAGAAGAAATTCAAGACAGGGAATTAAAAAAAATTGATCATGATTATATAGAAATAATCAAAAGCAAACACATGAACTGTTGAAATCCATGAAGGACATGAAAGAAAATTTCTCCCATGAAACTGAGATCTTAAAGAGGAATCAAAATAAAATGAAGAATTCAATAGAACAAATAAAAAATGCAGTAGACAGCCTTAAAAACAGAATTGGGAAGCAGAAGAGAGAATATCAGACTTAGAAGACAAAGCACAGAAAAGTATACAGTCAAACCAGACAAGAAGAGGAAATTAGAAAACTAAAAAACACTATTGGGGATCTCCAGGATACTATAAAAAATTGGGGTTCTAAGAGTTTCTGAAGGCATGGAGAGAGAGAAAGAATTAGAAGGCCTTTTTAGTGAAATACTAGCAAAAAACTTCCCAGGTTTGGAGAAGGAAAGGGATGTACAAGACCAGGAAGCACACAGAACTCCAAATAGGCATGACCAGAAAAGATCCTTGCCACAACACATTGTAATCAAACTCACCACAGTGAAACATAAGAGAAGATTCTAAAATATCCAAGAAGGAAACACCAGATTACTTTCAGGATAGCTCCAATTAGACTAACAACAGACTTCTCATCAGAAACCCTACAGGCTAGGAGAGAAGGCGAGATACAGTCCAAGTCCTAAGAAAAAAAAAATACTGTCATTCCAGAATATTATACCCTGCAAAGCTCTCATCTGTGAATGAAGGTGAAATAAAGACTTTCCATAACAAACAGAAATCAAAGGAATTGGTCAAAAGATTCTTAAAAATGTGTTGCACACAGAAACAAGAAACATTGTCTCAATATGAAAGAAAGTAAAGGAAGAAAATCTCTCAGTAAAAGATCAAAGGAAGTTCAAAGTATAAATTAGGAATATCTTTGGAAAAATGGCAGGGCAAAGTCATTACTTATCAATAGTCACATTGAATGTAAATAGCCTCAACTCATCCAGTTAAAAGGCACAGACTGGCTGAATGGATTAAAAAACAAAACCCATCTACTTGCTGCCTACAAGAAACATATCGAACTAACAACGATGCACACAGACTGAAAGTGAAAGAATGGAAAAAGATATTCCATGCCAGCAGAAACCAAAAGAGAGGTTAATATCAGACAAAACATACTTTAACACAAAAACTATTTAAAGAGACAAAGAAAGGGGGCTGGTGCTGTGGCATAGCAGGTAAAGCCACTGCCTGCAGTGTTGGCATTCCATATGGGCTCTGGTTCAGTTCTTGGCTGCTCCACTTCCAATCCAGCTCTCTGCTATGGCCTGGGAAGGCAGTGGAAGATGGCCCAAGTCCTTGGGCCCTTGCACCCACGTGGGAGACCTGGAGGAAGCTCCATGCTCCTGGTTTCAGATCGGCCTAGCTCCAGCTGCTGTGGCCAACTGGGGAGTGAATCAGTGGATGGAAGACCTTTCTTTCTCTCTCTCTCTGCCTCTCCTTCTCTGTGTAACTCTGACTTTAAATAAATACATAAATCTTTAAAAAAGAGAGAAAGATACAAAGAAGAGCACTATATAATGAAAAAGGGATCAAATCAAAAGTAAGATGTAACTATTATAAACATATATGTACCTAATTACAGGGCACCAGGCTATTTAAAAAATATGTTAAGGGATTTAAAGGGAGACTTATATTCCTATACAATAGGTTTGGGGGACTTCAATACTCCAATTTCAGCAATGGACAGATCAACTAGACAGAAAATAAACAAGGAAACAGCAGACTGAATAGACACTACAGACCAAAGGGACCTAACAGGTATCTACAGAACTTTTCATCCTATAGTTGAAGAATACACATTCTTCTCAGTAGTGCATGGAATTTTCTCTAGGATTGATCACATACTATGCCATAAAGCAAGTCTCAGAAAATTCAAAAATATCATAATCATACTATGCATCTTTTCAGACCACAGTGGAATAAAGCTGGAAATCAGCAACTCAGGAATCTCTAGAGCATATGCAAACCTGGAGACTGAACAACATGCTCCTGAATGAAAAGTGGGTCATAGAATAAATCAAAAGAGAAATCAAAAACTTTCTGGAAACAAATGGCAAGACAACATATCAAAACTTATGGGAAGGCCAGCGCCATGGCTCACTAGGATAATCCTCCACCTGCAGCGCCAGCACCCCGGATTCTAGTCCCAGTTGAGGCGCCGAGTTCTGTCCTGGTTGCTCCTCTTCCAGTCCAGCTCTCTGCTGTGGCCCAGGAAGGCAGTGGAGGATGGCCCAAGCGCTTGGGCCCTGCACCCCATGGGAGACCAGGAGAAGCACCTGGCTCCTGGCTTTGGATCGGCACAGCGCGCCGGCCATAGCAGCCATTTGGCGGGTGAACCAACAGAAGGAAGACCTTTCTCTCTGTCTCTCTCTCTCTCTCTGTCTAACCCTGCCAGTCAGAAAAAAAAAACTTATGGGATACAGCAAAAGCAGGGTTAAGAAGAAAGTTTATAGCAACAGGAGATACAACAAGAAATTAGAAACATACCAAATAAATGAGCTATCAATGCATTTCAAAGATCTAGAAAAACAACAGCAAACCAAACAGAAAACTAATAGGAGAAAAGAAATAATTAAAATTAGAGAAGAAATCAACAAAATTGAATTAAAAATACAAAAGATCAGCAAAACAAAGAGCTGGTTTTTTGAAAAAATAAAAAAAAAATTGACACACCATTGGCCCAACTAACAAAAAAAAGGAGAAAGAAGGCCCAAATAAATAAAATTAGAGATGAAAAAGAAAATGTGACAACAGACAGCACAGAAATTAAGAGTCGTCAGAAATTACTATAAAGAATTGTATGCCACAAAATGGGAAATCTAGCAGAAATGGATAGATTCCTGGACACATGCAACCTACCTAAATTGAACCAGGAAGACATTGAAAACCTAAACAGACCCATAACTGAGACAGAAATTGAAACAGTAATAAAGGCCCTCCCAACAAAGAAAAGCCCAGGACCAGATGGATTCACTGCTGAATTCTACCAGATGTTTAAAGAAGAACTAAGTCCAATTCTTCTCAAGCTATTCAAAGCAATTGAAAGGGAGGGAATCCTCCCAAATTCTTTCTATGAAGCCAGCATCACCTTAATTCCTAAACCTGAAAAAGATACAACAGAGAAAAAGAATTACAGACCAATTTCCCTGATGAACATATACACAAAAATTCTCAACAAAATTCTAACCAATAGAATCGAACAACACATCAGAAAGACCATCCACCTAGAGCAAGTGGGATTTATCCCTGGTATCAGGGATGGTTCAATGTTCGCAAATCAATCAATGTGATACACCACATTAACAAACTGCTGAACAAAAACCATATGATTATCTCAATAGATACTGGGGAAAGCATTTGATAAAATATAACACCCTTCCAGATGAAAACTTTAAGCAAATTGGGTATAGAAAGAACATTCCTCAACACAATCAATGTCATTTATGACAAACCCACAGCCAACTTTATATTAAGTAGGGAAAGGTTGGAAGTATTCCCATTGAGATCCGGTACCATACCAGGATACCCACTCCCACCATTGCAATTCAATGTAGTGCTGGAAGTTTTAGCCACAGCCACCAGGAAAGAAAAGGACATCAAAATGATACAAACTGGGAAGGAAGAAGTCAAACTATCCCTATTTGCAGATGACATGATTCTTTATTTAGGGGATCCAAAGAACTCCACTAAGAGACTATTGGAACTCATAGAAGAATTTGGTAAAGTCGCAGGATATAAGTCGATACACAAATATTGAGAGTGCCAGTTGCCATGGCCAGCCAGTTGCAGGAGATCCAGTGGCTGCTGCAGGCTGAGAAGAGGGTGACGGAGAAGGTGTCAGAGTCCCACAAGTCAAAGAATCAGAGGCTAAAGCAGGCCAAAGAAGCAGCACAGGCTGAAATTGAACAGTACCGCCGGCAGACGGAGAAGGAGTTCAAGTCCAAGGAAGCTGTGGCACTGGGATCCCATGGCAGTTGCAGCAGTGAAGTAGAGAAGGAGACCCAGGAGAAGATGACCATCCTGCAGACCTACTTCCAGCAGGACAGGGATAAAGTCTTGGATAACCTCTTGGCCTTTGTCTGTGACATCCAGCCAGAAATCCATGAAAACTACCGCATAAATGGACAGAAGAAAGCTGCCCTTGTTCCACGGCTGGGCGTTTTAGATGCTCTCGTGGAGCATGAAGCTTCAGCAAAGCTCATGCTCTACCCTCATGACGAGGCATTAAATTACTTCTGTGTGTTTCATAGGAGGACCTTCACTCATTAGCTTCTTTGTACATACTTAGAACTTATCCAAAGAGTTCATCTTTTCACTTTGTATTTCTTAGAGATATTTAATAAGTATGTCGTGTGTTTTCCTGTGCCTTTTAGACCAAGCAACACATATGTCAGTGCAGATTTTTTCTATCTTAGATCTAGTAGAAAAAAACACAATTCTTTGAAGGAAGAAAGGGATTTAACAATTTTTTCACCTATGCTTTCTTGAAGGTCAGGGGCTTTGTCTACGAAAAAGTAGTAAATAGTTTCTTGTAACTTGTGTGAAGCAGCAGCCAGCCTTAATGTCTATTCTACAGGCAAAAGCAATGAATTACTTATATAATTGTTTAGGCTGATTTTAGATTCTTAATCAAAATTACTAGATGATAGAATTTAAGAACTTATTACATACTATTACTTGGTATACAGATGATCATTTAAAAGTAAAGACTTTGTCAGGTGTTCTCTCAAAAAAAAAATACACAAAAATCAATAGCCTTTGTATACATAGATAATGCCAAGGCTGAGGAAGAACTTCTAAGATTAATCCCATTCACAATAGCTACAAAAAAAATCAAATACCTTGGAATAAATGTAAGCAAGGACTTCAAAGAGCTCTATGATGAGAATGACA
Source organism: Oryctolagus cuniculus (assembly GCF_964237555.1). Classification (NCBI taxonomy): domain Eukaryota; kingdom Metazoa; phylum Chordata; class Mammalia; order Lagomorpha; family Leporidae; genus Oryctolagus; species Oryctolagus cuniculus. Next base: position 68,293,432 of record NC_091432.1, read on the forward strand.
AAACATTAAAGAAAGAAATAGAATATATTAAAAATGGAAATATGTTCATGGATTAGAAGAATCAATATCATCAAAGTGTCCATTTTTCCAAAAGCAATTTACTGATTCAATGCAATACGAATCAAAACAGCAGACATTCTTCTCAGATCTGGAAAAAATGATGCTGAAATTCATATTGAAGCACAGGAGACCTCGAATAGCTAAAGCAATTTTGTACAACAAAAACAAAGCTGGAGGCATCACAATACCAGATTTCAAGATATACTACAGAGCAGTTATAATCAAAACAGCCTGGTACTGGTACAGAAACAGATAGACCAATAGAAAAGAATAGAAACACGAGAAAAGAATCCAAACATCTACAACCAACTTATATTTGATCAAGGAGCTAAAACCAATTCCTGGAGCAAGGACAGTCTATTCAACAAATGGTGCTGGATAAACTGGATTTCCACATGGCTAAGTATGAAGCAAGACCCCTAACTTACACCTTATACAAAAATCAACTCAACATGCATTAAGGATCTAAATCAATGACCCAACACTATCAAATTATTAGAGAACATTAGAGAAACCCTGCAAGATATTGGCACAGGCAAAGACTTCTTGGAAAAGACCCCAGAGGCACAGGCAACCAAAGCCAAAATTAACAAAAGGGATTACATCAAATAGAGAATTTTCTATACTGGAAAAGAAACAGGAAAGTGAAGAGGCAACTGACAGAATGGGAGAAATTATTTGCAAACTATGCAACTGATAAAGGATTAATAATCAGAATCGGCTGGCGCTGTGGCTCACTAGGCTGATCCTCCACCTTGCGGTGCCGGCACACTGGGTTCTAGTCCTGGTCGGGGCAACGGATTCTGTCCCGGTTGCCCCTCTTCCAGGCCAGCTCTCTGCTGTGGTCAGGGAGTGCAGTGGAGGATGGCCCAAGTGCTTGGGCCCTGCACCCCATGGGAGACCAGGAGAAGCACCTGGCTCCTGGCTTCGGATCAGCGCGGTGCGCTGGCCGCAGTGCGCTGGCCGCGGCGGCCATTGGAGGCTGAACCAATGGCAAAAGGAAGACCTTTCTCTCTGTCTCTCTCTCTCACTGTCCACTCTGCCTGTCAAAAAAAAATAATCAGAATCTACAAAGAGATCAAGATACTCCATAGCAACAACCACTTAAGAGATGGGCCAAGGACCTAAACATACCTTTTTCAAAAGAGGAAAACCAAACGGCCAACAGACTCATGAATAAATGTTTAGGATCACTAGCCATCAGGGAAATGCAAATCAAAACCACAATGAGGTTTTACCTCACTCCAGTTAGAATGGCTTTCATACAGAAATCAACAAACAACAAAAGCTGACAAGGATGTGAGGATAAAGGCACACTAACTCCCTGTTGGTGGGAATACACACTGGTAAAGCCACTATGGAAGACAGTTTGAAGACACCTCAGAAATCTGATTGGAGTCCTACCACACAACCTAGCCATCCCACTCCTCAGTATTTACCCAATGTAAATTAAATCAGCAAATATATATTGTAGCTCAATTCATAATAGCTAAAATGGAATCATCCTAAATGGCCATCAACGGAAGACTGAATAAAGAAATTATGGGATATATACTCTATGGAATACTATACAGTGGTAGAAAATGGAATGAGGTCATTTGCAACAAAATGGAGAAATCTATAAAACATCATGCTGATTGAAATAAACCAGTCCCAAAGGGACAAATATCATAGTTCTCCCTGATATGTGACAACTAACTGAGCACCTACAAGGAAACCTGTAGAAGTGAAACTGACACTATGAGAAGCAATGACTTGATCAGCCCTTGTCCTATCAAGGAACATCTTACTATTTTATTCTTTTTAATATTTTCTTTTTCTACTTAATATCATTAGTTGAACTCTTTACTTAACACATAATTTTTCTTAGGTATTTAAATCAATTGAAAACTGATCCCTGTTAAAAATAAGGGTAGGAATAAGAGAGGGAGGATATGTACAGTTTGGCACACATTCCCACTGACTTACCCCTAAGGGTAAAGCTAAAAACTTGCCATGGGACTCCAAATCCCATTATGTTGACAGGTACCAATCCATCTTACTAGGTGAAGTTTTTGTTTTAAGTGCATAACTGAGCATAAAGATAGGAATAAGTGAAGGCTAATAATAATATAGAATTAAAAAGGAGAGAATGATCCAACATGGGAAGCAGGCCACACAGCAGACTCATAGAATGACAAATGTCTTAAACAGCACTCTGGCCTCAGAATCAGCCGCTAGGGAATTCGAATCTGGCTAAAAAGCCCATGAGAGCATTTCAGGCATGGAAAGCAAAGACACTGTGGCAAAAAAATGACCTACATCAAAGATTTCTGTGAGTGAGATCCTAGTGGAAAGAAGGGGCCATCAAAGAAGGAGTTATCTTTCTCTGAAGGGAGAACTTCTACTTTGATTATGGCCCTGTCTAAATAACGTTGGAATCTGTGGACTCAAAAGTCTTCCACAGCCTTGGCAGCTCATGAGAAGAGCCTTGGGTGATCACTGACATCATAGTTAAGGAGTGTCAATTATTAAATCAACAACAGAAGTCACTGTGTTCTTGCTCCCCAGGTAGGACCTATCTTTAATGAGTTGTACTATGAGAATTAACAGTAAAACATGTCTTCAAACAGTACTTCATACTTTGTGTCTGTGTGGGTGCAAACTGTTGAAATCTTTACTTAGTATAGAGTTGAGCTTCTGTATATAAAGTTAATTAAAATGAATCTTAATGAAGAATGGGATGAGAGAGGGAGTAGGAGGTGGGATGGGAGTGAGGGAAAGAGGGGTATGGGGAGAAAACCACTATAATCCAAAAGCTGTAGTTATGAAGTTGATATTTATTAAATAAAAGCTTTCTAAAAAAAGAAAATGTGCGTGTGGAATGAAATTTTTGACCCCAACTTGTGCCCATGAAACTTCATTTTCTGACACTTAGGAGGGCATCACTATTGTACTCATCCCCTGTTTTCATCAGCCTGAGTGATCAGAGAAGACACCAAAAACTACATATACCTATTGGCTTCCCAAGAGGTTGCCTTTATTGGCATGAGGATGTTCAACAGTCACTAATTTATCAGCAGATACTACAGAAGTATTACAATCGGACAAACCCTGCAGTACCCACAGAGCAACTAGCTCCAGGTCCTATACCACACAGAACTGTTTCCCTTCTGCCTATGCCCTTGAGATACATTTTTATGAAAAGGTATAACTAGCATGGTTCTCCTGAGAGCCTCAACAGCACTTATGCATGTCTTTTTTGGCCATCCCCTCCACTTGGGCTGAGAGAGAAAGGGGAAGAGAAGGTAAGGTGTGGTTAACTCTTCTTTGACATGTCATAGGATCCATTGGACGAGGTAGAATACAGCGTTACAAAGGATTCACTGGAGGTTTCAGCAATGGGAATCTCTATGGGGGGCACTGATTCATCCACCTTCAATGTGGGCAATGTACTTTGGATGTCAGTACTGCTGGTGGACTCCCGGATGGATGCTTGGGTGTGTTCAGAGACCCCGCTAGGCACCACTGATTGAACATCAAACTTGGCAGGTATTAGTGGAGTGACAGTATTCTTGACAAGCACTGGTTTCTTCCTGGGGGCTAATGAAGAATGGAAAGTGCCTGGGTATTTATTTACATCCTCGTTTAAAGCTGGGTGGAGGGCTGATAGAGTCCAAGGGCTTTCCGTAACTCTGGAAGGAGGTTTTACAGATAAGTGCAGAGCTTCTCCAGTCTCAGTTTTTTCCTTTGGGAGGTTTATGCTATGAACATCTGTGGGATAGAAAAGACAGAAACACAAATCCTCAAATGTTACTGCCTCTGCCAGTCATGTCTGAAATCCAAGTCATCTCTCAAATGACAGATTATCACTCACCTTGCTAAGTTCTTTTCTCCAAGCTCTCCCCTCTATTCTCAGTCTTAGTGCAAACTTTATTAAGGTCTTCCTGTTGAGCTTGGGGCTTGGGCTTAAGACTCTGGTGTGAGGCTATAGTTCACCATAGAAGCCCTCAAAAGGCAAAAGCTTACATAATTGCTGTTTGGTTACAAATAAGTTTCAAGAGAAAAAGGAACACAGCCTCAGTTAGAATGGGAGTTTCTTGAGGATAGAAACTTTGTCTAGCTTGCCACTGCAAGCAACCCTCAGAAGTGTTTCTCACACTAAGTGCTAAATAGTTTTTGTCTGACTTATAGGAAAAAAAAAAGACAGTAGAGACTTCTAATAACAGAGCTAGGAAATTGAGACCAATCTCATCAAACAGAAATTTTAAAAACTAGATGATGTACCAAAACAAGAAAACATTGTAAAATTATGTAAGAGTTAATAATATGGTGAGTAACTATGGGGCAAAATCTAGAAGAAAATGAGAACCCAGTGTTGTAAGGTCAGAATTCAAAATTATTTTGAATATAATTCAAATAATATAATGAGTATAATTCAATCTGAAAAAACAGCTGCTACACAGGAGCTTTATTTTTTGTCAACAACTAATATCTTTATGACATTATGTTCATGAACATGATATATTACTCCAATTATTTGAGTCTTTTTTTCTCAGTAGAGTTTTATAGATTCATGGATCAATCATATGTTTTTCTTTATGAAGAATTTTAAAATTAAAGTCTATTTTGTCTGTGTTAACAGACTTTAATTTTAAAATTCTTCATAAAGAAAAACATATATAACAAGTATAACAATCATTGCTTTTGCTTACTATTTCTTTTTTTTAAGATTTTTTATTTATTTGACAGATAGAGTTACAGAGAGTGAGAGAGAAAGGTCATCCTTCTGTTGGTTCACCTGCCAATTGGCCGCTACAGCCAGCGCCACGCCGATCCGAAGCCAGGAGCCAGACGCTTCCTCCTGGTCTCCCATGCAGGTGCAGGGGCCCAAGCACCTGGGCCATCCTCCACTGCCCTCCCAGGCCACAGCAGAGAGCTGGACTGGAAGAGGAGCAACTGGGACTAGAACCTGGTGCCCATATGGGATGCCAGCACCGCAGGCGGAGGATTAGCCAAGTGAGCCACGGCACAGGGCCCATGCTTACTATTTCCATAGAATGTATTTTCCCTTCCTTTCACTATTCAATCCATTTGTATCTTGGAATTTAAACCAAATCTCTTGGAGGAAGCATATAGCTGTCATGTTTTCTTAATCCATTCTGCCAAGCTTCACCTTTTGTTTGGAGAATTTAATCCATTTACATTTATAATAATTAGTAATAAGGAAGGATGTCTATCACTTTGCAATTTGTTCTTTATATGCCTTATAGTTTTTGTCTTTTATCTACTACATCTCTTTTCCTTTCAAAAGTTTTATTTTAACATACAGTGGTATTGGTTTCTTTGAGCTGATTCTATTTGAAGTTCCTTGAGTTTCTTGAATATTTATAATTGTGTCTTTTATCAAAACCCAATAAAACTGAAAAGCCTCTCATGAGACTGATAAATAGTTTAAAAAATAAGGCAAGAAATTATTAATGGATATTCAATCACCCAAAATAATGAATGTTCTAAAGAAAAACAGGACACTATATATGGCATTTTGCCAATAAATGTGAAATTTAGGTCAGCTATTCTTAAAGTATCACGTAGGAACCAACAAAGTCTCTGAGACCTTTTTGAGGAGAGTTCTATAAAGCCAAATTTATCTTAATACTACTAAAATGTTATTTATTGCTTTCAATTGGATCTCTCATCAATGTATAGTGGAATTTTGCAGATACCACATGACAGGTGATACCACAAGAGCTTGAATTCAAGAGTAGATTTGAGGATTTTTATCATCTATTAATCCAGAAAGTAAAGAGATTTGTATTAAGTAATATATTTCTACATTTTTTACTGTTGTTTTGTTTTATGGTTGTTTTAGAGTAAAGTCTATTTGATTGATTTAGAAGGTACACAGACAGAAAGTGGAGAGACAGATCAAAGAAAGGAGCCAGAGAGACAGAAATCACTCATCTGCTGTTTCTTTACCCAGCTGTCTACAACAGCCACAGCTGAACCAGGAGTAAGGAACTAAATTTGGTTCTCCCACATGGGTGGCAGCCATTACCAGATGCCTCCATGGAATGGAGAGAAAAGCCAAGACCCAAACCCAGACACTCTGATACAGTATGTGAGCATCCCAAACAGCAGCTTAACCACTGTACCAAACTCCCACCCCCAAAAGTATTTTTAAATGAATCAGTAAATACTTTATGGTACTATGGTTTAAAAAATGATAGATACTACACATGCTAAGAAACAGGTTTATATCTAGAAAAAGCATCAATTAATAGCAAACCCAGAAATAAAAGAGATGATTGAATTGTCAAACAAGGATATTAAAACAATTATAACTGTTCATATATTTAAAGAAAACATTAAAGCAGTGAGCAAAGGGGAAGTATTAACAAGGAACCAAATGTAACCTGTAGAGATCAAACATACTCATATAGTATCTGAAATGAAAATCTGACCTGTTGAAATTAACAGATTATATATTATAGAAAAAATATCAGTGAAGTTGAAGACAAAGTATGGAATAGCCTCCATGATTCTTAACCTCTGGTTTATGTCTCTTAAATAAGCTCCTTCCCTTGAATAGGGTGAGGAAGATGAACATGCTAGACTGTCTTCCTTGATTAGTCTATGTTGCATGACAAAAGTGGCAGGACAATTGCTTACATGGTTATATGACATTGTGTAACACTACATCACAGCAGACTGGGGAGATATTCTATTAACTGGTATGGAAGAAGGAAACTGCCATGTTGTAAGACATCCAAGTGATTAGGAGCTTAGAATGACTTCCAGAAGCTCAGAATCAAACCCTGTCACAAACATCAAGAAAACAGAGATGACTTCAGTCCTACAACTACAAGGAACTTCATTCCAGTAACAATTAGTGAGATTGGAAGAGAATCCTAATCCTCAATGAGATTGCAGCCCAAACAGACACCTGATTTTAGCCTGATAAGACTAAGCAGAGCCGGCGCCACGGCTCACTAGGCTAATCCTCCGCCTTGCGGCGCCGGCACACTGGGTTCTAGTCCCGGTCGGGGCAACGGATTCTGTCCCGGTTGCCCCTCTTCCAGGCCAGCTCTCTGCTGTGGCCAGGGAGTGCAGTGGAGGATGGCCCAAGTCCTTGGGCCCTGCACCCCATGGGAGACCAGGAAAAGCACCTGGCTCCTGCCTTCGGATAGGCGCGGTGCACTGGTCGCAGCGCGCCGGCCCCGGCGGCCATTGGAGAGTGAACCAACGGAAAAAGGAAGACCTTTCTCTTTTGTCTCTCTCTCTCTCACTGTCCACTCTGCCTGTAAAAAAAAAAAAAGACTAAGCAGAGGACCATCTCACCTTTGCCTATGGAATAATAAACTTGTGTTGTTTTAAGCCAATAGGTTTGAGGTTAATTTTTTATACAGCAATAAAAAACCAATACACACAATAAGACTACATATCAAAAAACAGGCTAAAAATTAAAATGAACAGAGTCTCAGAAACCTATGGGAAAAATATTCTCTAACATCTATGTAATTAGAATCTCCAAAATGAAGAGGGGGGTAAAAAAAAAAAAAACCACTCTGAGAAATAAAGACTGAAAATTTGTCTAATTGGATGAAAATTTTACTCTGAAAAATCTAAGAATTTCAGTGAACCCCAAGCAGGACACAGATATCCACACATACATTCAAATACACACCAACATAAAGCACAATCAAATTACTGAAAATTAATAAGAAAAAATATTAAGAGCAGAGGAAAGAAAAAGACATATAACAAAAAGAAAGATATGAAAACTGAAGAATTTTTATAAGAAACTACAAAGAAAGAAGACAATGGGTTGGCGCCTTTAAATTGCTGAAAAGGGGGAAAGCATTGTGGTAAAGCTGGTTAACCAACACTTGGGACACCCTCATCATATACTGGAGTGTTGGTTTGAGTCCCAGCTCTGCTTCTGATCCAGCTTCCTGCTGATGTGTTTAAAAAAGCCGTGGAAGATGGCCCAAGTACGTGGGTCCCTGCCAACAATGTGGGAGACCCAGCCGGTGTTCCTGGCTCATGGCTTCAGCTTGGCCCAGCGATGACTGTTCCAAGCATTTGACAAGTGAACCAGTGGCTAAAAGATCTATCTCCCTCTATCATTTTGCCTTTCCAGTGAATAAGTACATAGATAAATCTTTTAAAATAATTAAATAACTTCTGAAAAATGCATTCTTGAGCTAGAGAAGCAATGAATGTCTTCTGCTGGAAGTCATGGCATCAGCAGGCACAAGAGTACGTGGCCATTCTGGAGGTGATGGTGAGACAAGATGTGGCACTGTTTAAATTTAGAGGCTCCATTCTCCTCAAAGTGGATCTGGCTGTGGCTTTTGCTGTGGTACAGGGATCTGCCCAGTCTTTCTTTTCCCATCTCTGATGCTAAACTTGCTCCTGTACCTTTCTAGGTATCTCTTGGAGGTACCCAAATAGCCTTTCAATGTATTTTCTCTCTGCTTAGGTCAAGCAAAACTGTTTTCAGTAACAAGTAACTAAGAATAATTTTTAAAAGATTTACTTATTGATCTATTTGACAGTGTTACAGAGAGAGATGGAGAGATGGACAGATCTTCCACCATTGGTTTGCTCCCCAAATGGCTGCCATGGCCAAGGCTATGCCAGGCCAAAGCCAGGAGCTTCATCCTGGTATCCCAAGTAAGTGACAGAGGTCCAAGCACTTAAGTCATCTTGTGCTGCTTTCTGAGGTGCATTAGCAGACAGCTGGATTGGACGTGGTGTATTCAGAACACAAATTGAAGCTAATGTGGGATGTCAACTTTGCAGATGACAACCCACTACTTCATGGGCATCCCATATGGACACAAGTTTGTGTTTCCACTGCTGTACTTCCAATCCAGCTCACTGATAGTGTGTCAGCAAAAGAATGAGATGGCCCATGTGCCTGGGCCTTTGCCACCCACCTAGGAGACCTGGAAGAAGCTTGTCTCCTGGTTTGGGCCTGGCCCAGCACTGGCAGGTGCAGCCATTTGGGGAGTGAACCAGCAAATGGAAGTTGTCTTTCTCTATGTCTCCTGCTCTGTGTAACTCTGTCTTTCAAACAAGATTTAAACCTTTAAAAAAATTGGGGAACTTTTAAAATTTATTTCCAACATACCCCTTACATTCTTGTAACCATTTCAACCTTATAGTGGTGGGATTAAATTAATGGAATACTGTCTAAGGTATACAGCCACCTCCTTCATCCAAATTTATTCAGTTCTTTAAATTTTCCTTCAAAATTCCTTTCTCATCCAAGCTATGTCCATGTTCTAGTCATTTCTTGAATGAATTATTGTTATAAGGTGAGTTACCCCCTAATTCACATGTAGAAACCCTGACCCTTAATTTAAAGAGACAAGTAAGGCTAAATGAGGTCAACAGGGTGGGGCCCTAATCCAATAGGAAAGGTGTCCTTATAAGAAGAGGAAGAGACAGCAGAGATCTCTCTCGCCAAGAACACACAAGAGAAAGGTCATGTGAGGGCATAGCAAGAAGGCAACTGTCTACAAGCTACTGATAAAGCCCTCATAAAGAATCAAATCTGTCAGCACTCTAGAACTGTGAGAACATAAATTTCTATTTTTTAAGGCACCCAATCTGTGGCACTTCGTTGTAACAGCCCTAACTTACTGATACAACTACTGATAATCAAAAATAAGGTAGAAGGAATACAGCCTTCAAACTTCTTTATATAGAAAGTACAGCATCTTTATTTAACTCAGTTAAAATCTGAGATCTCCCTGCCACTTATAGATTGGAGTAAACTTGGCATAAACCTTTCATTTCATAGCATATGAAAGACCACTGACCTTCATTTGATTTATTCAAATTTCCTAGCATATTTTTCCAAGGTCCCTGTGGATCCATTCCTGCAACCCTAAGTGGTGTATCATTTCAACTCTTGCCACCAGGTATATGGAATTTTAGGCTCCTCACCATTGTACACAGGAAACTCCATTAACTCATGGCTTTGTGATTGCACCAACTTTACTTAAAGTTCCAGAGCTGTGGAAGGGAACCATAATCCATTCTGCACAGTCATCTGTCTCCTAATTTTTCTCTTTGACACTGGTTCCCAAACTAGTCACTCACTGTGTGATTCTCCCCCAGAACATTCTAAGAAATGAACTCCAGCTTTACCTTCTCTTGCTGGGTCTATCGCACTTCCTTAACCCTGAGTTATTTAATTGAATAAAAAATGTCCTTCCCTTTACAGAGAAATCTGTCTATGTCACTCCCTTGTTTTAAACTCACCGGCCACCTCCTGATGGCATACATGCAGAGACTAGTCCCTAGCCCAGCATTCTCGGACTTAAGCAGGTTTCTTCCTTCACTCTTCAACATATGTCACCAATAACTGAAGCTCCATAAAGCACCGTCAGCCCTAATGGCCATGGTACTTAGTCTGTCCTGCACCGAGGAGTCTGGCCCACTGATGTCAATGCTACTTTTGCCTGCTTCCTCACTGCTCCTGCAGTCCAGTCCTCCTGTCTCTTGGATAGCTTTCAGTTACCTACAACTCCTACTGTATACCTGGAATACAGTGGGTACTAAATAACTGTGATGGATGAATGTCTGAGGAAGTGAACAAATAAATACCCATGCTTGTAATCTTCCAAGGGATCTCTCTGCTTGGATGATGAAGTCCCAGGTTTGAAGGTTGATCAAAGGGTCATCCAGAAGCTGTGCCCAACCCATACAGTCAGCCTTCCACATCTGTGGGAGTCTAAGATACCAAAATCTGCAAATACTGAAATCTGTGGGTGCTCCAGTCCCATATATATATATGTATATAATATGGATATCTAACTTACATATATATATAACACATCATCTCTGGAGTACTTATATGCCTAATACAATATAAATGCTATGTAAAAATGCTACACTGTATTAAGAAATACAGTCTTGTGTCTCAAAATGAACTATATATAATGGTGGTCCCATAAGATTATAATAGAACTGAAAAATTTCCTATAACCTAGTGACTCATATCTGTTGTATGTAGTACAATGCATTACTCATGTGTTTGCAGTGATGCTGGTATAAGCAAACCTGTGCACTGCCAGTCATATAAAAATATAGAACATAAAATTATTCATCACAGAAAATACTTGATAATAAAGAGCATGTTAGTGGTTTATATATTGACTGTGCTATTTTAATTTTTTTATGTGAGAGACAGATAGAGGACAGAAATAGCTTTGGTTCACTCCCCAAATGGCCAGAGTTGAGTCAGTCTTAACCTGAGAGTTGGGAATGCAGTTCAGGCTCCCATTTAGGTAGCTGAGATCCAACTATTAGAGTCAGGAAGTAGGAACTAGAAGTGGAGCCAGGATTTGATACTAGATGCTCCAAAGTGGGATGCTAGCATGCCAACCAATGGCTTAACTGTTAGGCCAAACTTTTGCCTCTATACTTTTCATTACTATTTGAGAGTATATTCCTTGTTCTTTAAAAGCAAATAAAAAAGCTGGGGCCAGTGCTATAAGCACAGTGGGTTAAAGCCCTGGCCTGAAGTGCTGGCATCCCATAAAGGCGCTGGTTCTAGTCCTGGCTGCTCCTCTTCTGATCTAACTCTCTGCTATGACCTGGGAAAGAGGTAGAAGATGGCCCAAGTACTTGGACCCTTGCACCAACGTAGCAGACCTGGAAGAAGCTCCTGGCTCCTAGCTTCAGATTGGTGCAGCTCCAGCCATTGCAGCTATCTGGGGAGTGAACCAGCGGATGGAAGATTCTCTCTCTCTCTCTCTCTCTCTACCTCTCTCTGTAACTCTTTCAAAGAAATAAAATAAATCTTTAAAAAAATAAGTAAAAATGTAAAAAAGCTATAAAATGGTATATTATGTTACACTGGCAGCAGCCTCATACATCTTATAATTACTATGTCTACGTTTTATTTGAACAGAAGAGAAATGGATATGGAAGGGAGAAAGAAAGAAGGGGAAGGAGGAACAGAAGGACAGAGAGAGTAGGGCAGAAGGGAGATGTTTCACCCACTGGTTCACTCCCCAAATGCTTGCAACAGCTAAGGCTGGACAAGATCAAAGCCAGGAGCCAGAAACTCCATCTGCATCTCTCGTGCAGGTGGCAATAACTCAAGTACTTGAGCTATTATCTGCTGCCTGCCCAGGATGTACAGATCAGAAGAGAGACAGTCAGAACTCAAACCAGACATAAGCATCCCAAGTGGTGACTTAACTACTCCACCAAATGCCTGCCCCTACTGTCTTGATTCCATCATTTTCTCTCATGCTTGATGTAATCTCACATTATTTTATTCATCATGCCCCTAAGAGCAATAAACTATGATGTATACACACACACACACACACACACACACACACACAGAGTATACCACCTACCTTTGGGTAAGTACACTCTATGATGTTCACACAACAAAAACTGCCTAATGATGTATTTCTCAGAATGTATCCCTATTTTTAAGCAATGTATGACTAATTATAAGAAAACAGCCTTGCATGTTCATACAACCACTGGAAGCCTAACTGCTTAAGACATATCACCAGCAACTTAACCATTTTTTCCCAAATAGTTTCAACCTGAGGTTGGTTGAATCCTCCAACGAGGAAACTATATTTACATAAGGGGCTGACAGTATCTTTTACCTTCTCCCTTCTCCAGGTCTTCATCCTCCCAACAACTTCCCAGACATTCTCAGCTCTTGTGAGAGACATGAAATGCAGATACCACCCTGTCTCCTAGAAGTACCCTAGTAGGGATGGACAGAAAGGAACAGACTTCACCTTTGACTTTACCTGATGGAGTGCTAGCACTTTCTTGGAGTTTCTCTTTTCTTATTTCTCTCCGCCTGGAAGGAAGCAGACCATCCATTAATTCACATACTTTTTTTATATTAGATAATAATCCAAGGTAGTAGCCAAAAAAGAAACATTATCCAATCAGACTCTCTCCTGAAAAGAGGGTTTGTGCTTCTCCCCTTTAAAGGATAAGTCACACGTCAAGTAATGACGGGGCCTAATGACCCAAGCTTTCCATTAACTGATATTATTCTTCCAGGATGTTCCTTCCCTCTTCCACCCTGAAACGTGCAATCCCATAGTACTGTCCTGCAAGGATTCTCACATGTCATCTTCCTGGACAGATAAAAAGACTATGGCCCAGAAACTGGTAATGATTTTCTCAGGGTCATCAGCAAGAAAGGGTTCAAAACAGGAACCAAACCCCTGGTTTCTGAACTTGCTTTTTGCAAATCACCCTCCTCTACAGTTCATGGCAGGCAGGAAGATGAATGCATTTCTTTAAGACAAACTTCAGGCCCTGCCTTCTTTCAACTAACTGTTCACATTAAATCTATACTAATAGATTTAACTAAGCTTTAGTGAGAGTCCTTTCCCTGAGAATACCACCTTGGGAAGGCAAAAGAGGCATGAGACAGGTAGCTTATAATCGAAACCCCATCTTCCAATGTGGGATTACCAGAAAAGTGTTATCTCAGTTTTTTTCTCAACATTCTATAAGAAAACATTTATTACTCTTATTTTGGAAAAAAAGTCACTTAAAATTCCCAGTAATACTATACTTACCAGTGAAAACAAAATATGCCAACAATGAAAGTTGCAGAAATAATATCCATGATAAGCCATATGAACATATAGTATCCTGGTGTCTGCAAAACATGAAACCAACCACAGGTAAAGAACTTTAAAGTTGGAAGGGGATTTTAGATCATATGGGCTCAGTCACTTGCTCTGCTGTCAGAGCTGGAGGACAGGACGGGAGGAGAGACCAGGTGAAGGAGCCTTGACTGAGGTGGCAGTCTCACACATGGAGAGCACCTGCAGCTCTCCTCCCAGTTACCTCTCACACAGGCAGGGGCTCGAACACCACTCCTTATTCTCAATACACACGTCTGAGGGAGTCCCAGAGAAATCACACAGCAAGTCCACTCAGGACCCAACACGCAAACCCCAGGTTTCTGGATTTCTAGTACCTACCTCTATGTTTTCCTTGTATGGCTTCCCAAACTTGGCTGTGTAGTCAAATCTACTAGGGCAGCTTTTAGTAACACACATTCCCGGGGCTGAGGACAGACCCAAGAATCAGAATTTTAACATGCTCCCCTGGTATGCTGAAGCAACTAGTCCGTGAACCAGCTCTGGGGAACCACTGTCAAATCGTCATGCTTCAAAGAAGTATGTTAAAGTATAATTCTCCCTTACTTACATACTTCCATCCCTAAGATCCTTGCCCAAATCATCCATTTTCCAGAGCTCCATTTTCTGGATCTGCTCATATGAGTTTTATAATTCCCTGGTTTGACGTTCCCTTCCCACCTCAACTCCTCCCCCTCAATTTCACTTGATGTTACCACTGGGGCAGGCACTTTATGTCCTTTTCATGCTTCCCTATTCCAAGGTCTTTCCTTGGGCTAAATAAAAGTAACACGAATGATCATAACAATGATAACAACAACTGACAATCACTGGACACTTACCAGGAGCTAGGCAAGTGTTCTAAGTACTTTAGGGGCATTTTCACATTTAATCTTCACAACACTCCTACTAGCCAGGAACAACAGAAGCTCCGAAACAACTTCCAGTAAATCAAGACCCTGGATGCTCTCGGAGAAACACACTGACTGATGCTTTGGCTGTGGATTAATCCAGGGCACCCACCCGTGATCTGAATAGTCACTAGGAATCAGTGGTACTTGTTCTCTAAATTGGGTTAACTATATTTGTTATTGTAATTCTGCAACATCATTAAATGTTGCTTAAATTTCTAACATCTGAGTGAAACTAAAAATCTATGCCATTTTCAAGAAAACTAAGTCAAATGTTTTCAAAGACTCAATGAAGACAGATTAAAAAACTTCAAGTGGGCCGGCGCCGCGGCTCACTAGGCTAATCCTCTGCCTAGCGGCACCGGCACACCGGGTTCTAGTCCCGGTTGGGGCGCCAGATTCTGTCCCGGTTGCCCCTCTTCCAGGCCAGCTCTCTGCTGTGGCCAGGAAGTGCAGTGGAGGATGGCCCATGTGCCTGGGCCCTGCACCCCATGGGAGACCAGGAAAAGCACCTGGCTCCTGGCTCCTGCCATCGGATCAGCGCGGTGCGCCGGCCGCAACGCGCCAGCCGCGGTGGCCATTGGAGGGTGAACCAACGGCAAAGGAAGACCTTTCTCTCTGTCTCTCTCTCTCACTGTCCAATCTGCCTGTTAAAAAAAATAAAAAATAAAATAAAAAATAAAATAAAAAAAAATAAAAAAAAAACTTCAAGTGGATTAGGTGTGGGGACAGGAGGAATATAAAATTCAAGGTAGATTCCTCATTCAGATTCTCTCTCCCAAGGATTTTAAATTCTTATTCTGCTTTAAAGAAACAAAAATTAGGGGCCAGCACGTGGCACTGCAGGTGGGGCTGCCACCTGCAACTCCAGCACCCCATAGATACCAGTTTGAGGCCTGGCTGCTCCACTTCTGATCCAGTTCCATGCTAACAGCCTGGGAAAAACAGCAGAAGATAGCCCAAGTGCTTGCACCCCTGCCACCTATGTGGGAGACCCAGAAGAAGCTCCCAACTTCAGCCTGACTTAGACCTGGCCAATGTGGCCATCTGGGGAGTGAATCAGTAAGTAGAAGATCTTTCTCTCTCTTGCTGGGTCTCTCTCTCTAACTCTTTCAAATAAATAAAGTTAAAAGGAAGAAACAAAATTTAGAAATCATAGCTGATTTATTTGGATGGTCAAATAAGCAAGAGAAGCCAGTGCTGTTGTGCAGCGGGTAAAACCACAGCCTGCAGTAATGGCATCCTATATGGGCACTAGTTCCAGACCCAGCTGCTCCACTTCTGATCCAGCTCCCTGCTAATGCACCTGGCAGAACAGCAGAAGATGGCCCAAGTGCTTGGACCCTTGCACCCATGTGGGAGACCCAGAAGAAGCTCTTGGCTTCTGGCTTCAGCCTGGTCCAGCCCTGGCCACTGTGGCCATTTGGTGAGTGAACCAGTGGATGAAAGATCAGTCTCTCTCTCTCTCTCTCTCTCTCTCTCTCCCTCCCTCCCTCTCTCTAACTCTGCCTTTCAAAATAAATAAAATTTAAAAAATAATAAAAATTAAGTAAATTAAAAAACAGAATCTAGTTAACTGAAGTATCTTCAAACAAAAGATGTCTGTGTCAAAGGTGAATGAATTTTAAATTAAAATACATGAAGTAAGTGTGTGGTACACTGTTTTAAAAAACCAACACCACAGGGGCTGGCATTGCAGCATAGCAGGCAAAGCCACCACCTGATGTGCCTGGACCCCCATATGGTACTCCTCTTCCAATCCAGCTCCCTGCTATGACCTGGGAAAGCAGAAGATGGCCCAAGTGCATGGGCACCCTCCTCCCACATGGGAGATCCAGAAGAAGCTCCTGGCTTCAGATCATCTCAACTCCAGCAGTTGTGGCCATTTGGGGAGTGAACTAGCAGATGGAAGACCTTTCTCTCTGTCTTTCCTCCTGTCTATAATTCTGTCTCTCAAATAAATAAATAAATAAATCTTAAAAAAAAAATACAATACTCCTTCCAATCCTATTTGCAGGTCCCTATGCAATGCAACTTAGCTGCACCTCTCCAACAAAGGGTAAAATTTGTTTCCTTCTCTCATCTTAAATCTGGACCTGATCACGTGATTTTCTTCAGCCAACAGAACAGTAGCCAACATAACCCTGGGGGAACATTGAAAAGGTTTTGTGTTTTGCAGCTCTGCCCTCTGTTGCAGCTAATAACCCATCTGCATCATGGGAAATACTCCAGCTAGCCTCCTTAAAGGCATGCAACCACATTAAGAGAAACCCAAGTCGTTCCTGGTGAGACTCTAGAAAAATGAATGAAGCCATGCTAGACCATCTGGTGCAGTCAAGCAGGCGCAGGCCAGAGGAACCACCTAGCCATCATACACAATAGGAGACAGTAAGTATTTGTTTAAGACACTGAGTTTTAGATGGTTTTAATTAGGCATTAAAAGCTAACTTGTAGAGTATACATGTCATTTTTCCTTAGCCCTCATTTTAACTTTCTATATTAGCAGACTAATGATCAGACCAGATACTGTTGAATAGAAGTGCTTCTACTGCACAATTATTGTTCCCAACTTACAGGAAAAAAAATAACCAGAGGTACAGAGAGTTAACTAATGTTTCCATTTCACACACAGCAAGTGGTAGAGCCAAGGTCTAAGTCGCATGCTCTAACTCCACATTGTGGGCTCCATATTCTTGAACAAAATGACATACAACAGGCTAGGAAAAATACATTGGGTCCTTTAGAAAAAATGCCCAGGCCAAGTGTGGAAATCTTTTTTTTTTTTAATCCTTTCATACTTTTTGAACACTGAATCCCATGAAACATTATGAATTCAAATACCAAAATGAAAAAATTCCTGAAGAAACAGTACCATAATTTAAGTAAATATCTATCTTCCAAAGGGACAACTTTGAAAATGATAGAGGAAGATAATGGTTATGGAAGAGTATGTTGCTTTCCAAATTATACATTTCTGAAATAACTGAACTATGAACAAGTTTACCTTTGTAATTAATTTAGAAAAATATTAGAAAACTATAGTATACACGTAAAGGAGAGCTGTTTGCAGACAGGTAGGTGAACCTTAAATGACAGCATCCTATACTAAGAAATGGCAAAGGATCTGAATAGACAGTTCTTAAAAGAAATATAAACGGCCAAGAACTGTATGGAAAAATGCCATCAGAGAAATGCAAATCAAAATCATGGGGGGGCTGGGGTCATGGTGTAGCAGGTAAAGCTGCTGCTTGAAATGCTGGCATCCCATTTGGGCGCTGGTTCAAGTCCCAGCTGTTCCACTTCCAATCCTGCTTCCTTCTAATGTGCCTCAGAAAGCAGCAGAAGATGCACTGAGTGCTTAGGTCCCTATACCATGTAGGAGACCCAGAATAAACTCCTGGCTCCCACCTGGCCCAGTCCTGGGAGATTAAACCAACAAACAGACGACCTCTATCTCCCCCACCCTCATCCCCTCTTCTTTGTTAACTCTACTTTTCAAACAAATCTTAAAACACACACACACACAATGAAGGGGTCGTGTTGTAGTACAGTGGGTTAAGCCACCAACTGCAACACAGGCATCCTACATGAGGGCCAGTTCAAGTTCTAGCTGCTCTACTTCCAATTTCACCTCCCTGATAATATACTTGTGAAAACAGCATAAGATGGCCTCAGAGCTTGGGCACTGCCAGCAACATGGGAGACCCAGATGGAATTCCTGGCTCCTGGCTTTGGTCTGGCCTGGCCTCGGGCATTGTAGCTATTTGAGGAGTACACTAGCAGATGAAGATACATATACACACGAAGTTGTACGGGGACAGGTAGGTGAACCTTAAAGGATGGGTTCCTGCACTGAGAGACCAACCATATATGGTTACTCTCAGTCATCTCCAGAATGTTGCTCAAGTCACCAGAGAAACAACGGATCAGTGATTCCACATTTCCACCTCAGAGCCTTAATGGAGTCTTGGCCCTATAAGACTGTGCCCTTGTCCCTGATCCTCCCTCCCCAGTCCTGATATTGATTAGGTCAGAAACAGAGTCAAGTAGGGGTGGAGATATGGAAAGGGAACCTGAGGCCCTCCCCACTTATGGTTCTGTGCCTAAAGCTTTAACGTTCAAGGCAGTTTGGAGTTGCAGAGATTCCTCTTGACTGGACACTTTAAATGTGAAATGGGGCTGCCTTTTTTTTTTTTTTTCTGACAGGCAGAGAAAGGTCTTCCTTTAACGTTGGTTCACCTTCCAATGGCCACCCCGGTCAATGCGCTATGGCCGGCGCACTGCGCTGATCCAAAGCCAGGAGCCAGGTGCCTCCCCTGGACTCCCATGCAGGTGCAGGGCCCAAGCACTTGGGCCATCCTACACTGCACTCCCTGGCTATAGCAGAGAGCTAGACTGGAAGAGGGGCAACCGGGACAGAATCCAGCGCCCCAACTGGGACTAGAACCCGGGGTGCTGGCGCCACAGGCGGAGGATTAGCCTAGGGAGCCGCAGCGCCGGCCGAAATGGGGCTTTTTTAATGACAAAAACTGAACTCCTAAAAATCATCCAAGAGTGAGTGGAAAGGTTATGGGAACTGAGTGAGATTTAATTCAAGGGCAGAAAGGCCTAGCTCACAGACCAGTTCTAGGGAAACAATGGAGCGCCATTGTGTTCCATTCAGTCAACCTATTCTCCACATCGATAGGGAAAACAGCCTGTAGCAGTAACACATTAGCTCCCCCCACGGGTAATAACCACTAGGATTTAGATGGATTATAATCTGGTTTTCAGGTCCCCAAGCCTCTGGCAGTGAGTATCAGAAGGGCTATGATGGGAAACCAGGACAGGCAATTTGACACTGGTGCTATTTCTTCAAAGGCATTTTATGAAGGACACACCATTTTCACTATAAAAACAAGCACTTCTGGTTTCCTCCCACATCCCATGCCCTTGCCCATTGTTGCTGCACCTCTAGGAAGCTGGGGCTGCAATGACCAATCTCTGGAGGCAGACTGAATCCCTACATCATGAGATGACATGGAAAACACTGTAGAGCCTCAGTTTCCACATGAAATAATAACAGTGGCTAATTTAGAGTGTTAAATTAAAAAATGTGAGGTCAGCACTGTGGCATAGTGGGTAAAGCCACTGCCTGCAGTGCCGGCATTCCATATGGACATCAGTTTGAGACCTAGCTGCTCCACTTTCAATCCAGCTCTCTGCTATGGCCTGGGAAGGCAGTGAAAGATGGCCCAAGTCCTTGGGCCCCTGCACCCATGTGGGAGACCTGGAGGAGGCTCCTGGCTCCTGGCTTCGGATCGCTGCAGCTCCGGCCATTGTGGCCAACTAGGGACTGAACCAGCAGATGGAAGACCCCTCTCCCTCCCTCCCTTCCTCCCTCTCCCTCTCCTTCTCCCTCTCTCTCTCCCATCCCTCCCTCTCTGCCTCTCCTTCTCTGTGTAACTCTTTCAAATAAATAAATCTTTAAAAATATTAAATAACACATGTAATGCACACTTTAAGGGTTCAGTCTTATAACAATGCCCATGTCTCCCAGAAAGTCACAGGAGGATCTGGGTGAGGGAATGGAGAATGCCACATCTCAATACTCTTAGAAATCCCTGCTATTAAGTAGCTCCCAAGGGTCTGCACAGTCAACAACACAGGGATGGGGGATGGGGGATGGGGACACAAATTCCTTCTGTACCAGGCTTGGAAGAACACTCTGGGCAAGCAGCTCACCATGAAGAAGTGAGGGGAATCAAGCTGACTCAGGAGCGGAATGTTGTCTGTGGTCACCGAGTCAATCCTGGAGCACCAGGCCAGTGAGAAGAGCCAAGGCTCGTTGACCAGGTATAAGTTGATGTTGATGTTAGCTGCTTTATAATCCCTGGAACAAAAAGAGAACCCACAGAGGGTTTAGACCCAGCCTTGTTCTCATTATCTAGAAGGTGGAACAACCACCATCTTTGTGAAAGGCTACTGCCTATATCAGCAGAAGCAGCTGGTCCAGGGGCAACTTAGGATACCATGTGACAGCATGGGCTCATGTTGCAGTGAGATAAAGAACTGGATCTAGTCTTTCTGTTCTTGTAGCAATAGTGATGTTCTGGTAAACTACATGTCCTAAGGAGGGCTAGAAAAAAAATAAGAAAAATAAAAAATGGGAAAAAAATCAATTTCTCAGAAAACATACCATCTAAGTGCCATGTAAATGGCCTCTAGACTTTTTATTTTAACATAAACTTGGTACAGCATATTGTAAACTGCCGTGCACAAGCCTGGATTTGAATCCCAACTGTGCTCTATCTTGGCTTGGCAAATATTTATTCTCAATATATAAACTGTAAAAAAATAATTCAACCTCCTTTGCAGGAAGTGCTGGCAATTAGTTACCCAGTATGTTAGAATTGTCTCTACAAAAATTTTAGAGCTCACCTAAAGATAAATTTTTTTTTTTGACAGGCAGAGTGGACAGTGAGAGAGAGAGACAGAGAGAAAGGTCTTCCTTTTGCCGTTGGTTCACCCTCCAATGGCCGCCGCGGCTGGCACACCACGCTGATCTGAAGGCAGGAGCCAGGTGCTTATCCTGGTCTCCCATGGGGTGCAGGGCCCAAGCACTTGGGCCATCCTCCACTGCACTTCCTGGCCACAGCAGAGAGCTGGCCTGGATGAGGGGCAACCGGGACAGAATCCGGCGCCCCAACTGGGACTAGAACCAAGTATGCCGGCGCAGCTAGGTGGAGGATTAGCCTATTGAGCCGTGGCGCCTGCCGATAAATTTAAAAAATAGATATTAGGAACAATAGTAAAAGCTACTTCTTTTTATCTTTTTGAAACCAAAACACAAAAACCAGTCACAGGACAGGTGTTAAGATGTTAACAGCACAGCTGTTAAGACACTAGTTGGAATGCCTACATTCTCTATAAGAGCACCTGGCTTCAAGTTCCAGCTCTACTTTCAAAAATAGCTTCCTGCTAACTTGTACCTTGGGAGACAACAGGCTCAAGTAGGTGGACCCCTTACACCCACTGAGGGACCTGGATTGAGTCCCCACCCAGCTTCCAGCTTTGGTGTGGCCCAGCTCTGGCCTTTGCAGGTATACAGGGAGTGAACCAGTGGATGGGAGCACAGACTCTTTCTTTCAAATGAATAAAATAAATAATTTTTTTTTTGGACAGGCAGTTAGTGAGAGAGAGAGAGACAGAGAGAAAGGTCTTCCTTTTCCATTGGTTCACCCCCCACCCCAAGTGGCCGCTAGGGCTGGCGCGTTGCGGCTGGCGTGCTACGCCAATCCGAAGCCAGGAGCCAGGTGCTTCCTCCTGGTCTCCCATGCGGGTGCAAGGCCCAAGGACCTGGGTCATTCTCCACTGCCTTCCCAGGCCACAGCAGAGAGCTGGACTGGAAGAGGAGCCCCGACCAGGACTAGAACCCGGGGTGCAGTCACCGCAGGTGGAGAATTAGCCTAGTGAGCCGCCATGCTAGCCAATAAATAATTTTTAAAAACCACCATTCTATGTATTAATAAGAAATAGAAAAACTAAATTTTAAAATATCATTAACAATCACTCTAAAGAAAACTAAATACTCACATATAAGCTGAAGCAAACAAGTACAGTATCTGTATACTGCAAATCACAAAATACTCTTGATAGTAACCAAAGACAATGTAAATAAATGGGTAGATATGTGTTCATGATTGAAAACTCAATATAGTAAAACTGTCAGTTGTCCCCAAAATGCTCTGAAAGTTTAATGTCTTATATAAGTCTCAGCAAGTTTTTTGTAAAATTAATCCAGCTAATTCTGAAATTTAGATGCAAGCAGGCAACTAGCCTTGTGTTTGAGATGCTAGTTAAGGTGCTGGTGAATTTATCCATGTCTCATATTGGATTGCTAGGTTTCAATGCATAGTCCCTGTTCCTGATTTCAGCCTCCTGCTAATGCAGCTTTTGGGAGACACGGATGATGAACCAGAAAACTGGGTTACTCCCACCCATGTTGGAAACTTAGAATGGGTTCCTGGCTTCTGGCTTCAGCAGGGCACAACTCTGGCTACTGTGGGCATAAATGGGAGTGATCCAATAGATTGGAACTCTTATTATATCAATCTCTCTCAAAATAATTTTTAATTATATAATTTATCAAGAAGATACAGCCCCAAAATCACTAAAACTATCATGCAAAAGAATAAAAGAGGGAATCACTCTAGCTGATATTATCTGTAACTCTTTCAATTAATCAAAATCTTTTTTAAAAGATGCTATAAAAAAGCTAGATACAGAGAAAATATCAGCAAACCATGTATCCATCAAGGACTCAAATTCAGAATTTATAAATAACCTTCAAAACTCAACAACAGAAGAAAAGATCCAATTACAGAAGATATGAAGAGATATTTCAATGAAGAGGATATACCATTGGCAAATAAATACATGATTATATGTTCATTACCATTAGCTATTAGAGAAGGAAAACTGAAGTTACAGTAACATTATATACTTATCAGAATAACTAAAGTACAAAATAATACACTTGCAAGGCATCCTCATGAGACTAACATCTTTAAACTCTGCATGGTAATCTCTGATGCACCATTGTGATGCCCATGGGAAACAGGGTGATCCGGAATTGTTAACCACTTCATTAACACCATCCATCTTCTGGATGATGATCCAAATGATGCCTCACCGCAGAAGCAGAAATCTTGGGCTCTAAGCAGATGCATGTCCCTCAGAGGGAAGGCCATGATACTGATGACATGCAAGGCTATCTGACAGTATCTGGGGCCAGCTCGGAGCTGCTCCTGCCTCATATCCAGGAGAATGTGGACCTCACTAAGATCAGGGATATGGTACTGGCCAGTAAGTTGCCAGCTGGCACTTGTGCTTTTTCAACTTCCCCCATGAGGTCACTGTGCCAGTTCAGAACACCAGGACCCAGTAAGACCTCCTTTTTCCAGGTTTTGGGCATCACACAAAAATCTCCACAGTACTACTAAAATTCTGAGTGATGCTGATAAAGACTGGGGACAGAGGCTGGCATTGTGATGTACTGCGGCACCGTCATTCCATATGGGCACTGGTTGTGTCCCGGCTGCTCCTCTTCAGATTCAGCTCTCTGCTGATGGTCTGGAAAAGCAGTAGAAGATGTCTCAAGTGCTTGGGCTCCTGCACCTGAATGTGAGACCTGGAAGAAGCCTCTGGCTCCTGGCTTTGTATCGGCCCAGTTCCAGCCATTGAGGCTATTTAGGGAGTGAACCAGCAGATGAAAGGCCTTTCCCTCTGTCTCTCCCTTTGTCTATAACTTTACCTCTCAAATAAATAAATCTTTAAAAAGAAAAAAAAAAAAAGATTGAAGACGAAGTGGGAGCCAGCAAGGCCACATTGCTGAATATGCTAAACATCTCCCCCTTCTCCTCTGCGCTGATCATCCAGCAGGTGTTCAAGAGCGGCAGCACCTATAACCCTGAAGTCCAGGAAATCACACAGGAAACTCTGTATTCTCACTTTCTGGAGACTGTAATGTTTCCAGTGTTTGTCTGCAGACTGGTTATCCAATTATTGCATCAGTACCCCAGACTACCATCAACAGATAAAAGTGGATCCTGGCTTTTTTTTTTTTTTCATTATTTACTTATTTAAAAGGCAGAATTAGAGAGAGGCAGAAGCAGAGGCAGTGAGAGGTCTTCCATCCTCTGGTTCACTCCCCAGATGATTGCAACCGCTGGAGCTGTGCTGATCTGAAGCCAGGAGTCAGGAGCTTCTTCCAGGTCTCCCATGTGGGTGCAGGGCCCAAGGACTTGGGCCATCTTCTGCTCCTTTCCCAGGCCATAGCAGAGAGCCAGATTGGAAGTGGAGCATACAGGACTTGAACCGGTGCCCGTACGGGATGTCGGCACTGCAGGCAGTGGCTTTACCCACCATGCCAAAGGACTAACCCCGGTCCTGGCTCTGCCTGTGGAGATTGAATATACCTGCCTACTGCTGCTCCTGCAGCTGCTGTAGTCCCAGCGAAGGCTGAGACCAAGGAAGAGTCACAGGAGTTGGATGAGGATATAAGATTTGGTCTCTTTGACTAATTTCCCAAAAGCAACCAACTCAGTCAGACTTACTTCTGGGGCTGACACTGTGGTGCAGCAGGTTAAAGCCCCAGCCTGCAGTGCTGGCATCCCATACGGGAGCTGGTTTTAGTCCTGGCTGCTCCACTTCTGATCCAACTCCCTGCTAACGTGCCCAGGAAAGCAACAGAGGATGGCCTAAGTGCTTGAGCCCCTGCACCCACATGGGAGACCCGGAAGAAGCTCCTGGCTTCTGGTTCCAGATCAGCTCAGCCACAGCCATTGCGGCCATTTGGGGAACGATTCAGTGGATGAAAGACCTCTGTCTCTACCTCTCTAACTCTCTGTACCTCTCTCTGTAATTACTAATGCTTCAGTAATTGCATTCTTGCACATTTATTTATCTATCCCAGAGAAAGAAAATATTTTGTATACATAAAACCCTGTATACCAATGTTTACAACAGCTATGTTTTTCTTTAAAGATTTTATTTAATTTACTTATTTTTATTTATTTATTTGAAAGGCAGAGATATACAGAGAGGGAGAAACAGAGCTCTTCCATCTACCTATCCACTCCCTAAATGGCCACAAGACCTGGGGCTGGGTGAGGCCATAGCCAGGAGCCTGGAACTCCACCTAGGTGTCCAACATGGATAGCAAGGGCCCAGACACTTGGGCCTTCTTCTGCTGCTTTCCCAGGAACATCAGCAGGGAACTGAGTCAGAAGTGGAACAGCTAGGACTTAAATCGGTACTCATATGGGACATATGGGTGTCTCAGGCAGCAGCATAACCTGTCAGCCCCCAGGTTTTTTTATAATAGCTCATAAATGGGAACAATCAGATGTCCATAATGATGAAACAAACTTTGGTATCTTCAAACCATGCAATACCACTCAGCAACCTAAAGGAACAAACTATTAAAAAGTTAAACACAACTTGCATGCATGGCAAAGAAATTATGTTGAATGAAAAAAGCCAATTTCAAAAGGTTGCATAATCTAGGAGTCCATTTGCCTTTTTTTTTTTTTTTTTTTTTTGACAGGCAGAGTGGACAGTGAGAGAGAGAGACAAGAGAGAAAGGTCTTCCTTTGCCGTTGGTTCACCCTCCAATGGCCGCCGCGGCCGGCGCGCTGCGGCTGGCGCACCGCGCTGATCCGATGGCAGGAGCCAGGTACTTACCCTGGTCTCCCATGGGGTGCAGGGCCCAAGCACTTGGGCCATCCTCCACTGCACTCCCTGGCCACAGCAGAGAGCTGGACTGGAAGAGGGGCAACCGGGACAGAATCCGGTGCCCCGACCAGGACTAGAACCCAGTGTGCCGGCGCCGCAAGGCGGAGGATTAGCCTAGTGAGCCGCGGTGCCAGCCCTCCATTTGCTTTTGAAATAACAAAATTATAAAATAGAGAATAAATTAGCACTTGCCCGTGATTAGAGTCTGAGGCAGAGGCAAAGGGATAGAAGAAACATGAATGTGCTTATCAAAGGAATACTTGTGGTGGAAATGATAGCATGCGGTGTTAGATTTACAAACATACACATGTGACAAAATTGCAGAGAACAATACCCTTGTATTTAAATACACACACACAGGCTGGCGCCGCGGCTCACTAGGCTAATCCTCCATCTTGTGGCGCCGGCACACCGGGTTTAGTCCCGGTTGCCCCTCTTCCAGGTCAGCTCTCTGCTGTGGCCAGGGAGTGCAGTGGAGGATGGCCCAAGTGCTTGGGCCCTGCACCCCATGGGAGAGCAGGAGAAGTACCTGGCTCCTGCCATCGGATCAGCGCGGTGCGCTGGCCACAGCGTGCCGGCCGCGGCGGCCATTGGAGGGTGAACCAACGGCAAAGGAAGACCTTTCTCTCTGTCTCTCTCTCTCACTGTCCACTCTGCCTGTCAAAAAAATTAAAAAAAAAATAAGTGAAATAAATACACACACACACACACACACAAATGAATGTAAGTAAATTTAAATAAGATCAGTGAATTACATCAATGTTAATGTCTTAGTTGTGATACTGTAACATAGTTTTACAAGGTGTAAACATTGGAGGTACACAGAATCTTTACATATAGTTCTTATATGTTAATCTGCACCTATTCAAAATGAAAAGTTAAATTTTTAAAAATACTATTGATTTTTTTTTTTATTTTTTATTTTTTTTTTGACAGGCAGAGTGGACAGTGAGAGAGAGAGACAGAGAGAAAGGTCTTCCTTTTGCCGTTGGTTCACCCTCCAATGGCCGCCGCGGTCGGCGCGCTGCGGCCAGTGCACCGCGCTGATCCGATGGCAGGAGCCAGGAGCCAGGTGCTTTTCCTGGTCTCCCATGGGGTGCAGGGCCCAAGCACCTGGGCCATCCTCCACTGCACTCCCTGGCCACAGCAGAGGGCTGGCCTGGAAGAGGGGCAACCGGGACAGAATCCGGCGCCCCGACCGGGACTAGAACCCGGTGTGCCGGTGCCGCTAGGCGGAGGATTAGCCTAGTGAGCCGCGGCGCCGGCCTAAAAATACTATTGATTTTAAAATAAATATAATAGAAATATACTGGGATGTTTATGCTATAAATAAAAGTGAAGTATATGACAACAATAGCACCAAGGGTAGTATGTAGTACAAGGAATTATACTACCTTAAAGTTTGAATATCTTTTATTTTATATGGTTGGATAGTATTAGCTCAAGGCAAATTGTCACCAGTTAAGGATGCTTTTCATAATCCTTACAGAAAACACTAAAAAATAATTTAAAGAAATAAAAAGCCAGTATTGGAAAAGAATTAGAAAAAACAACAAATAGAGTACAAGCAGAGAAAAGAGTATGACAGTGATATAAATCCAAATATATTAAGTAAACAAAATATTAATGGACCAAATATTCCAATTAAAAAGCAGATATTGTATAACTAGATGTAAAAGCAAGAGCCAATAATCTTCTGGTTACCAGAGACATATTTTAAATATAAAGATGCAAAATAACAGAAAGATAAAGGATAAAAAAGTAATACACAAACATAATTAGTAAGAAAGTATGCCAAGATTAGCATAAGAAAAAGTAATCTTTAGATAGGAATTATTAGCAGAGACAAGAGACATTTCATAATGAGATAATTCACCAAGAAATACAATGATCCCAAATGCACTTAATAAAAGAATTTTATGATGTAAGAAGAATAACTAAAGGATCAATATTTATGACATAAATCAACATTCACAGTTAAAAGATATTAAACATTTCTTTCTTGGTAACCAACAGATGGGGCACAAGGAACTCTTCATTTCTGTCTGACTGCAGAGGCTGCCTCCCAGAAAAAAGAAGACAGAAAGTCTGGAGTATTCTTTGTCAACATGATAGCTACATCCTTTGTAAATAGAATAATGGTATTTACTAGGGAAAGAAGCCTTTTATATGTAATGCTCTTAGAGGAATATTCCTGGTTAAGTATTTTATTACATATTTTGTAAATAAACACAGAATGGATTTATGAGGCATAGATCTCTGGAGAATGATACATAAGCTAGGTAACTCTCTGGAAACATTAAATGGAAGTACTCCATAACTCAAATGTTTCCCTTCTGTGTGAGATAATTATGAAAATCTTGCTTGGAAGCTTCAAACATTACTCTAGGTTGCAGAGTATATGTCCAATACAGGAAGATATTGGAGATCCAGAAAAATGTCTCTGACTGTTCCTTGCTTTTTCTGAAAATTGCCTGTTGTATCCTTGAAGTTAATAATAAATGTAGACAGTAGGCAAATTCTGTGAGGTGTGTGACCCATCTGAAATCTAATCCTTTGTGTTAGCTCAACAGAAAAGGAGGAAGAAAATGAGTGTAAGTTTTGAAACACTATTAATCAACTGGAATTAAGTATACTTATAGAATACTATACCCAATAACTGAAAAGATCAAATAGCTTTCAAATGGACAGGTTTGCCAAGATAAATCATACAGTGGCCACAAAGCAAGTTTTAATGAATTTTAAAAGATTGAAATCATGAGTTATTCTCTCATCACAAAGAATTTAAATCAGAAATTGGTAACTATAGTAGCTGGAAAATCCTCAAATGTTTAAAAATTAATAACACACTTCTAAATAATCCATTAAAATGAGAAATAAGGTAAACTTTAAATATTTTAAATTAGATAACAAGGAAACAGTCTATGAAAATCATTTGTGGAATATAACGCAATCTTATACCAGAAAAGAAGATCTAAAGTTGATCCCCACTTAATTTTCTACCTAAAGAAGTAATAAGAGAGTAAATTAAACCTAAAGTAAAAGAATGAAAACTTAAAAAGATCAGAAATCAATGAAACATTAAAATAAAACTGCAATAGAAAAAAAGCTTAAAAAGCTAAAATTTACTGGTTTGTTGTTTTTTTTTTTTGTTTTTTTTTTTTTTTTTTTTTTTTACAGGCAGAGTGGACAGTGAGAGAGAGAGACAGAGAGAAAGGTCTTCCTTTGCCGTTGGTTCACCCTCCAATGGCCGCCGCGGCCGGCGCGCTGCAGCCGGCGCACCGCGCTGATCCAATGGCAGGAGCCAGGAGCCAGGTGCTTTTCTTGGTCTCCCATGGGGTGCAGGGCCCAAGCACCTGGGCCATCCTCCACTGCACTCCCTGGCCATAGCAGAGGGCTGGCCTGGAAGAGGGGCAACCGGGACAGAATCCGGCGCCCCGACCAGGACTAGAACCCGGTGTGCCAGTGCCGCTAGGCGGAGGATTAGTAAAATTTACTGTTTTTAAGTGATTAATACAATTCATAACCCCCAGGGAGACTGACCAAGAAAAGAAGGGAGAATAAAAATTTCTAGTATCAAAATATATTGGCACTAGAGGTGGTAGTTGTACAACATTGTCAATATACTGAATACTACTGAATGGTTTGCTTTAAAAAGGTTAAATCTGGGGAGGACAGCAGCAGCCAGGCAGCCCAGCTTTGCAAAGGCTCTCTGCATGCCGAGGCCTGCAGGCACCCAGCACGTGCCCTCCCCACTGCCAAGATGCCCAAGAGGAAGCTCAGCTCTGCTGAAGGGTCAGTGAAGGAAGAGCCCAAGAAGAGACCAGTGAGGTCATCAGCTAACCCAGCTCCTAAAAAAGTGGAAACAAAGCCCAAGAAAGCAGCCGAGAAGGACAGGTTGTTGGAGAAAGTGCAAGCAGAGGGGAAGACAGGAGCACAGGGAAAACAAGCCGAGGTGGCTAACAAAGAACTAAAGATTTGCCTGCAGAAAACAGAGAAACTAAAACTGAGGAGAGTGCAGCCTCTGATGAAGCAGAAGAGAGAGAAGCCAAGTCTGATTAGTATCATATATCATATCTTCTCAGTGGTCACTGTCTCCCTTCTTAAACAATCCAGAGGGATATTTTTATCAACTATTTTATAAATGCATATATTTTAGTAGCTCTAGACATATTTAAGAAGGAAGGAAGCCCATCTCATCCCATTTTTAAGTGTAAACGACTTTTTGAGAAGTGATATCATTTGCTGGTGTCAACCAGAAAATAGTGGGTTATGGGGCTGGCGCTGTGGCACAAAGGGTTAAAGCCCTGGCCTAAAGCTCCAGCATCCCATATGGGTGCTGGTTCTAGTCCTGGCTGCTCCTCTTCCGATCCAGCTCTCTGCTATGGCCTGGGAAAGCAGTGGAAGATGGCCCAAGTGCTTGTGCCCCTGCACCCACGTGGGAGACCCGGAAGAAGCTCCTGGCTCCTGGCTTCTGATCAGCGCAGCTCTGGCCGTTGCTGTCATCTGGGGAGTGAACCAGCGGATAGAGGACTTCTCTGTCTCTACCTCTCTGTAACTCTTTCAAATAAATAAAATAAATCTTAAAAAAAAAAAAAAAGGGCTCGGGGGGGAGGCAAGATGGCGGAATAGGAAGGGAGCACACTGATAGTCCGGGGAGAGACAGTTTAATAACAGTGGAGATACTGCAGGTTCAAGGAAGAGTAGGGGAGGAAACAGCAGAAGAAACTCTTCCGGAACGCGTGATTCACAGCGGACCTGTGTGGAGAGCGTGGGAGCCCACAGTTCGGGACACCAGCGGCAGACTCAACACACCAGCGCTGAAACGCAAGGTGAGCCGAACCTCAATAGCCCAAGACACCGGCAGGCAAGCGGAGAGAGGAGACTAGAGGGAACGACCCCCGGGGGGAAGGAAAGTTCACCAGGCTAACTGGAAGAGAGAGAGAGAGAAAAAAAAAAGGTGACTGGTACGGACACGGGTTTCTCTCTCTCGGCTCACCTCTCAAGGGCGAGCAAGACAAAGAGCAGGCACCATCTTGGACATACGTCATAAGCAGAGCGACCTCAGGTCTGCACCGGCCCTGAGCCTAGCAGAAAAACCTGACTCTGGGCGGGGCGAATTAACAGGAGATTAGGACCTAGTAAATTTGTGGCGCTACTGAACTGAGACTGTGAAAAAAGAGATGGTGGGGGAGAGAACTCACAGAATTCACGTGAGTACTCTCCAGAGACGCTACAATTCTGTAACTTTGGAAACCCAGTGGGAGACTGAAGGAGAATTTGAGCCCACTCTGAGGGCAGAACAGATTCCCTGTGTGCTCCTTGGGAAAGAGCTTCCGATCTCTGGCTCCTGTGGGTATATCATTTACCTGCTAACTACCTCCAACTTCGTTCAGCTGTGCAGAATTACTTCCCTTTTGAATCAAAAAAAGAAAGAAAGAGAGAGAGAGAGATCTATCACGCCTAACCTGGGAGTGTCACCTTTGGCACACCAAACAGACCTCTCAGGTCACACCCATTTCAAGCCTCTAAGGCTCCATCAAAAACAGACAGTCCACTTAATCTAGAGTCATAGTATAACAAGAAAAAGCACCACAGTGAAGAAACCAAATATCTCCAATATGCCAAATAACAAACGCAAAAACCGAGATAATAGAAACAAGGAAGTCACCATGATGTCCCCAAATGAAAAAGACACCCCAATTCAAGATTATGAAGATGATGAGATAGAAGAAATGCAAGAAACAGATCTCAAAAAATTGATAAGAACATTAAGAAGTTCTCATAAACAAACTCTTGAACTACAAAAATCCTTAATGGACAAGGTAGAAAATCTCTCTCGTGAAAATGAAATATTAAGGAGGAATCAAAATGAAACAAAACAACCAGTACAACAGGAAACTGGGATAGTGACGAGAAATCATAATGAAGTGAAGAATTCAATAGATCAAATGAAAAACACAATAGAGAGCCTTACAAACAGAATGGGTGAAGCAGAAGAGAGAATATCGGACTTAGAAGACAGAGAA
The DNA here is from genome assembly GCF_964237555.1 of Oryctolagus cuniculus. Lineage (NCBI taxonomy): Eukaryota > Metazoa > Chordata > Mammalia > Lagomorpha > Leporidae > Oryctolagus > Oryctolagus cuniculus. The sequence continues at coordinate 68,325,349 of NC_091432.1, forward strand.
CAGGAAAGGATACAGTCAGACCAAAGAAAAGAAGAGGAAATTAAATCTAAAATATATTGTCAGGAATCTTCAGGATGCTATTAAAAAAACCAACATTCGGGTTCTAGGAGTTCCTGAAGGCATGGAGAGGGAGAAAGGATTAGAAGGCCTTTTTAGTGAGATATTAGCAGAAAATTTCCCAGGTTTGGAGAAGGACAGAGAAATCCTAGTACAGGAAGCTCACAGAACCCCTAATAAACACGACCAAAAGAGATCCTCACCACGGCACGTTGTAATTAAACTCTCCACAGTGAAACATAAAGAAAAGATCCTAAAATGTGCAAGAGAGAAACGTCAAATTACTCTCAGAGGATCTCCAACCAGACTCACAGCTGACTTCTCATCAGAAACCCTCCAAGCTAGGAGGGAATGGCGAGATATAGCCCAGGTACTAAGAGAGAACAACTGCCAGCCCAGAATATTATATCCTGCAAAGCTATCATTTGTGAATGAAGGTGAAATAAAGACTTTTCATAGCAAACAGAAATTGAAAGAATTTGTTGCCACTTGTCCAGCCCTGCAAAAGATGCTTAAAGATGTGTTACACACAGAAACAAAGAAACACGGTCATCAATATGAAAGAAGGTAAAGGAAGGAAAGCTCACAGCAAAAGATCACAGGGAATTCAAAGCATATATTAGAACTTATCTTTGGCAAATGGCAGGGCAAAGTTACCACTTATCATTAGTCACATTGAACGTGAATGGCCTGAACTGTCCAGTTAAAAGACACAGATTGGCTGATTGGGTTAAGGAACAAAACCCATCTATTTGCTGCTTACAAGAAACACATCTTTCCAACAAAGATCCATACAGACTGAAAGTGAAAGGCTGGAAAAAGATATACCATGCCAACAGAAATGAAAAAAGAGCGGGCGTAGCCATCTTAATATTGGACAACATAAACTTTACCACAAAAACCGTTAAGAGAGACAAAGAGGGACACTATATAATGATTAAGGGATCAATACAACAGGAAGATATAACAATTATCAATGTATATACACCTAACTACAGGGCACCAGTTTATCTAAAAGATTTGTTAACAGACTTAAAGGGAGACTTAGACCCCAATACAATAGTACTGGGGGACTTCAATACTCCACTCTCAGAAATAGACTGATCAACAGGACAGAAGATCAACAAGGATACAGTAGATTTAAACGACACTATAGCCCAAATGGATCTAACAGATATATACAGAACTTTCAATCCTACAGCTAAAGATTTTACATTCTTCTCAGCAGTACATGGAACCTTCTCTAGGATTGACCACATACTAGGCCATAAAGCAAGTCTCAGCAAATTCAAAAGAATTAGAATCATACCATGCAGCTTCTCAGACCATAAAGGAATGAAGTTGGAAATTAGCAACTCAGGAATCCCTAGAGCATACGCAAACACATGGAGATTGAACAACATGCTCCTGAATGAACAACGGGTCATAGAAGAAATCAAAAGAGAAATCAAAAACTTTCTGGAAGTAAATGAGGATAACAGCACAACATACCAAAACTTATGGGACGCAGCAAAAGCAGTGTTAAGAGGAAAGTTTATATCAATAGGTGCCTACATCAAGAAATTGGAAAGGCACCAAATAGAGGAGCTTTCAATTCACCTGAAGGATCTAGAAAACCTACAGCAAACCAGACCCAAATCTAGTAGGAGAAGAGAAATAATTAAAATCAGAGAAGAAATCAACAGGATTGAATCGAGAAAAACATTCCAAAAAATCAGCCAAACGAGGAGCTGGTTTTTTGAAAAAATAAACAAAATTGACACCCCATTGGCCCAACTAACTAAAAAAAGAAAAGACCCAAATCAATAAAATCAGAGATGAAAAAGGAAACGTAACAACAGACACCACAGAAATAAAAAGAATCATTAGAAATTACTGCAAGGACTTGTATGCCAGCAAACAGGGAAACCTATTAGAAATGGATAGATTCCTGGATACATGCAACCTACCTAAATTGAACCAGGAAGACATCGAAAACCTAAACAGACCCATAACTGAGACAGAAATTGAAACAGTAATAAAGGCCCTCCCAACAAAGAAAAGCCCAGGACCAGATGGATTCACTGCTGAATTCTACCAGACATTTAAAGAAGAACTGACTCCAATTCTTCTCAAACTATTCAGAACAATCGAAGAAGAGGGAATCCTCCCAAATTCTTTTTATGAAACCAGCATCACCTTAATTCCTAAGCCAGAAAAAGATGCAGCATTGAAAGAGAATTACAGACCAATATCCCTGATGAACATAGATGCAAAAATCCTCAATAAAATTCTGGCCAATAGAATGCAACAACACATCAGAAAGATCATCCACCCAGACCAAGTGGGATTTATCCCTGGTATGCAGGGATGGTTTAATGTGCACAAAACAATCAATGTGATACACCACATTAACAGACTGCAGAAGAAAAAACATATGATTATCTCAATAGACGCCGAGAAAGCATTTGATAAAATACAACACCCGTTCATGATGAAAACTCTAAGCAAACTGGGTTTGGAAGGAACATTCCTCAATACAATCAAAGCAATCTATGAAAAACCCACAGCCAACATCCTATTGAATGGGGAAAAGTTAGAAGCATTTCCACTGAGATCTGGTACCAGACAGGGATGCCCACTCTCACCACTGCTATTCAATATAGTTCTGGAAGTTCTAGCCAGAGCTATTAGGCAAGAAAAAGAAATTAAAGGGATACAAATTGGGAAGGAAGAACTCAAACTATCCCTCTTTGCAGATGATATGATTCTTTATTTAGGGGACCCAAAGAACTCTACTAAGAGACTATTGGAACTCATAGAAGATTTTGGCAAAGTAGCAGGATATAAAATCAATGCACAAAAATCAACAGCCTTTGTATACACAGACAATGCCATGGCTGAGGAAGAACTTCTAAGATCAATCCCATTCACAATAGCTACAAAAACAATCAAATACCTTGGAATAAACTTAACCAAGGACGTTAAAGATCTCTACGATGAAAATTACAAAACCTTAAAGAAAGAAATAGAAGAGGATACCAAGAAATGGAAAAATCTTCCATGCTCATGGATTGGAAGAATCAATATCATCAAAATGTCCATTCTCCCAAAAGCAATTTATACATTCAATGCAATACCAATCAAGATACCGAAGACCTTCTTCTCAGATCTGGAAAAAATGGTGCTGAAATTTATATGGAGGCACAAGAGACCTCGAATAGCTAAAGCAATCTTGTACAACAAAAACAAAGCCGGAGGCATCACAATACCAGATTTCGGGACATACTACAGGGCAGTTGTAATCAAAACAGCATGATACTTTGTACAGAAACAGATAGATAGACCAATGGAACAGAATAGAAACACCAGAAATCAACCCAAACATCTACAGCCAACTTATATTTGATCAAGGATCTAAAACTAATTCCTGGAGCAAGGACAGTCTATTCAATAAATGGTGCTGGGAAAACTGGATTTCCACGTGCAGAAGCATGAAGCAAGACCCCTACCTTACACCTTACACAAAAATCCACTCAACATGGATTAAAGACCTAAATCTACGACCTGACACCATCAAGTTATTAGAGAACACTGGAGAAACCCTTCAAGATATTGGCACAGGCAAAGAATTTCTGGAAAAGACCCGGGAGGCACAGGCAGTCAAAGCCAAAATCAACTATTGGGATTGCATCAAATTTAGAAGTTTCTGTACTGCAAAAGAAACAGTCAGGAGAGTGAAGAGACAACTGACAGAATGGGAAAAAATATTTGCAAACTATGCAACAGATAAAGGGTTAATAACCAGAATCTACAAAGAGATCAAGAAACTCCACAAAAACAAAACCAACAACCCACTTAAGAGATGGGCCAAGGACCTTAATAGACATTTTTCAAAAGAGGAAATCCAAAGGGCCAACAGGCACATGAAAAAAATATTCAAGGTCATTAGCAATCAGGGAAATGCAAATCAAAACCACAATGAGGTTTCACCTCACCCCGGTTAGAATGGCTCACATACAGAAATCTACCAACAACAGATGCTGGCGAGGAGGTGGGGAAAAAGGGACACTAACCCACTGTTGGTGGGAATGCAAACTGGTCAAGCCACTATGGAAGTCAGTCTGGAGATTCCTCAGAAACCTGAAGATAACCCTACAGTTCGACCCAGCCATCCCACTCCTTGGAATTTACCCAAAGGAAATGAAATTGGCAAACAAAAAAGCGGTCTGCAGCCTAATGTTTATTGCAGCACAATTCACAATAGCCAAGACCTGGAACCAACCTAAATGCCCATCAACGGTAGACTGGATAAAGAAATTATGGGATATGTACTCTTTAGAATACTATACCGCAGTAAGAAACAACGAAATCCAGTCATTTGCAACAAAATGGAGGAATCTGGAACACATCATGCTGAGTGAAATAAGCCAGTCCCAAAGGGACAAATACCATATGTTCTCCCTGATTGGTGACAACTGACTGAACACCAAAAAGGAAACCTCCTGAAGTGAAATGGACACTATGGGAAACGGTGACTTGATCAGCATAGCCCTGACTGTTAATGAACAACTTAATACATTATCCCTCTTAGTAGTTTTTTTTTTTTTTGTCTGTTCTACTTAATATGACTGGTTTAATTTTGTAATTAATACACAGTTATTCTTAAGTGTTGAAATTTAACTGAAATTTGATCCCTGTTAAACATAAGAGTGGGAATAAGAGAGGGAAGAGATGTATAATTTGGGACATGCTCAAGCTGACTTGCCCCAAATGGTAGAGTTAGAAACATACCAGGGGACTCCAATTTAATCCCATCAAGGTGGCATGTACCAATGCCATCTCACTAGTCCAAGTGATCAATTTCAGTTCACAATTGATCATAATGAAAGGACTAAGAGTCAAAGGGAGCACATAAACAAGTCTAGTACCTGCTAATACTAACCGATAGAATAAATAAAGGGAAGAGTGATCCAACATGGGAAGCGAGATACTCAGCAGACTCATAGAATGGCGGATGTCCTAAACAGCACTCTGGCCTCAGAATCAGCCCTAAAGGCATTCGGATCTGGCTGAAAAGCCCATGAGAGTATTTCAGGCATGGAAAGCCAAGACACTCTGGCAAAAAAAAAAAAAAACAAACAAAAAACAAAAAAAAAAAAACCTAAATGAAAGATCTCTGCGAGTGAGATCCCAGTGGAAAGAACAGGTCTTCAAAGAAGGAGGTACCTCTCTCTGAAGGGAGGAGAGAACCTCCACTTTGACTATGACCTTGTCTAAACAAGATAAGAGTCGGAGAACTCAGAGGGCTTCCATAGCCTTGGAAACTCATGACTGGTGCATAGGGAGATTACTGATGCCATAAACAGGAGTGTCAATTTGTAAAGTCAACAACAGGAGTCACTGTGCACTTACTCCTCATGTAGGATCTCTGTCCTTAATGTGCTGTACATTGAGGCTTAATGCTATAACGAGTACTCAAACAGTATATTTCACTCTGTGTTTCTATGGGGGTGCAAACTGTTGAAATCTTTACTTAATGTATACTAAACTGATCTTCTGTTAAAAAAAAATTAGCAATTCCCAACTTGACTCTCGCTGGGATTAAACATGACAATAGGTCTGATCTGATTTCATCATCATTTAAAAAATCATCTATTATTTTTCACTTTATGTTTCTGTGTGGGAGCAAACTGTTGAAATCTTTACTTAATGTATGCTAAACTGATCTTCTGTATAGAAAGAGAATTGAAAATGAATCCTCATGTGAATGGAAGGGGAGAGGGAATGGGAAAGCGGAGGGTTGCAGGTGGAGGGACGTTATGGGGGGGAAGCCATTATAATCCATAAGCCGTACTTTGGAAATTTATATTCATTAAATAAAAGTTAAAAAAAAAAGGGCCTGCGCCGCGGCTCACTAGGCTAATCCACCGCCTTGCGGCGCAGGCACACGGGGTTCTAGTCCCAGTCGGGGCGCCGGATTCTGTCTCGGTTGCCCCTCTTCCAGGCCAGCTCTCTGCTGTGGCCTGGGCAGGCAGTGTAGAATGGCCCAAGTCCTTGGGCCCTGCACCCCATGGGAGACCAGGATAAGCACCTGGCTCCTGCCATCAGACCAGCGCGGTGCGCCGACCGCAGCGCGCCGGCCACGGCGGCCATTGGAGGGTGAACCAACAGCAAAAGCAAGACCTTTCTCTCTGTCTCTCTCTCTCACTGTCCACTCTGCCTGTCAAAAAAAAAAAAAAAAAGGAAAATATGTATAAGCTAAAAAAAAAAAATCTGATAAAGGAAATAAATTCAGTAGAACTGTAGGATACAAAATCCATGTGCAAAAATCCATAATATTTCCATACACTAACAATGAACAATAGGAACAAAATAAAATACAAAGGAACATACTAATCAAGGAGGTGAAATATGTGTACAATGAATACTGTAAAACACTACTGAAAGAACTTAGAATAAGATACAAATACACAGAAAGATATCCCATGTTCATGGATGGGAAAATTTAATACTATTAAAATGTCAACACTACCCAATGTGATCCATAAGGAAAATACAATCCCTATCAAATGTCCACCATAATTTTTCACAGAAATAAAAAACAATCTTTAAATTAATATGGAACCGGGGGGCTGGAGCTGTGGTGTAGTAGGTAAAGCTGCTGCCTTCAATGCCAGCATCCCATATGGGCACCAGTTTGAATCCCAGCTGTTCCACTTCTGATCCAGCTCTCTGCTGTGGACCAAGTCCTTGAGCCCCTGCACTAGTGTGGGACACCTGGAAGAAGCTCCTGTCTCCTGGCTTTGGATCAATGCAACTCTGGCCATTGAGGCCATCTGGGAAGTGAAGCAGCAGATGAAGGACATGTCTGTCTGTCTGTCTCTCTCTCTTCCTCTCCTTCTCTCTCTGTATAACTCTTTCAAATAAATAAATAGATTTTTAAAATAATTAATATGGAACCACAAAAAACTAGCAAGTAGCCAAAGGAATTTACTAGATGAAAAAGTAGGAGAAAATCTCTATGACATTTCTCTGGGAAATGATTTTTTGAATATGATCTCAAAGGGACAGACAACAAAAATTAAAATACACAATTAGGTGCAGAGGTTAAGCGGCCTCTTGTGATGGCCACATCCCACAACAGAATACCTGTTCTAGTCACAGCTGCTCTACATCTAATCCAGCTCCCTGAGAATGTGCCTGGGAGGGCAGCCAAAGATGGATCAAGTACTTGAGTCCTGCTGCCCACATGGGAGAACTGGATTTCCAGACTCCTGGCTTCAGCTTGGCCCAGTCCTGGCCACTGTGGGCATTTGGGGATTGAATCAGGGGGTAGAAGATCTCTTTCTCTCTGTCCCTTTGCTTTTCAAATAAATCAATCTTTAAAAAGTAATAAAACAGTACATCTCTGTCTTCATATAATTTTTAGTAAAATGAGGTATTTAAAACATTAGTCAAACTGGCATGTTCACAGCATCTTGTGATTGGTCTGATGTACCAGGAAGTGAATATTGATCAGAGAGAATTTACTGGAAAGGTGATGTAATCACAAAATATACTGATTGTTACAGAACTATTTACAGTATAACCACTTAACTCTTCCAACTTAGAGATCTCTGAGTGAAATGATTTGGAAGTCCTACCTGTTGAACTTACTACAACTAGCTCTGCAGTACAGCTATACGGAAAAAGTCTTCCTCTCACTACTGGAGAATATGCCTTCCTTCTGGAGGAGGATGATGTCGCTCCCCCTCTTCGTGGAGGAACGACACAGGACCCTGCGCTGTTCTTTCGTCTGCTCGGCCCTCCCCGGGTTTGCTGCTGGTTCTTCCCGGGTTGGCTACTATCCCTTCCACCTCCGTGGAAGGGCAGTTCCCCCTGGCCACATTCCCCACTTCCGCAGGGGAGCGGCACACCGCCGGCCGGCTCTTCTCGGGGGCTGCACAGGTGTTCCTTCAAATAGGTGTTCCCCTTAGATGTTCCTGGTGCATGCCGTCTCTCTCCTCCTTTATAGTCCTCCTCCGCCAATCCCAACTCGGCTGCCCACACGCCGAGTACGCTGCTCTCCTCCAATCAGGAGCAAGTCCTGCAGCTTGTCAAGTTGGTGAGAGGCAGCTGGGTAGAAGCTGTTTACTTCTCTCCCAGCGCCATATTGTGGGAGAGCAGATGCATAGAATAAGTCTTAATTCCAGTAACTCAGTCTAGTCCGGTTTGCTCCCCACAGATGATGTCTGGCTTATATTGCCCTTTCACATAAACATGTCTTGGTATACTGTAGATAGTACTGCTCAGTAAGTATTTGCTGAGCTAACTGACTTTATAATAGGATCTGTGTTAAATCTGATACCAGTTGCAACTATGGCCAATGAGTAACTTTAAAGTTACTTTAACTTCTTCCCTCTTGAGAAGAATTTGGATTCTGTAAGATCTGTATTTAAATCCCAGGTTGGGGCCAGCACTGTGGCGTAACAGGTAAAGCTGCTGCCTGGCAGTGCTGGCATCCCATATGGGCGCCAGTTCAAGTCCCGGATGCTCCACTTCCAATCCAGCTATCTGCTGTGGCCTGGGAAAGCAGTAGAGGATTACCCGGACCCTTGGGCCCTTGTACCCACTGGGGAGACCTGGAGGAAGCTCCTGGCTCACTTCAGATCGGCACAGCTCCAACTGTTGAGGCCACGTGCCAGCAGATGGAAGCTCTCGCTCTCTCTTGCACGCGCTCTCTCTCTCTCTCTCTCTCTGCCTCTCCTTCTCTCTCTCTGTAATTCTGACTTTCAAGTAAAATAAATAAATCTTAAAAAAAAAAAAACCTAGGTCTACCACTGATTAATTGTATCAACTTGGGTGAACTAGCATACTTCTGTCCATGGGAAATGATTAACACATAGCACAACATAGGGGGATGGTGACAGTAAAAGCAGCAGCTACCATTTATCGTCATTTTACATTTGCCCAGCATTTTGCTGCATGCATAGTAAGAATTATCTTCTTTAGTCTTTTAATATTCCACTTCTAGCTGATACCATTGTTAAACTAATTTACAAAGGAGAAAATGAACACAAACTTGTCCAAGGTCACACATGTAGCTGATGTGTAGATCAGGATTTGAAATAAGAGCCTGTGGTCTAGCAAGCACAGAATGTTTTCTATTTGAAAAAATAAATAAATAAAAGGAAGTAAAATATACTCAAAGTACCTGAGTAATGAGAAAAATTCCTAAACGGAAAAAAAGTAAAACGTACCTAATTTTCCAATGCTAGAAGAAAAAAGACATCATTATGTGATCAACCACGCCATACCATAGCCAGAATCACAGGGAAAGCAGGAACAGGAACAGAGGTGCATACAACAGCATGGTTCATGCCTTGGGATGCAGAAAGATATGCAGGGGAATTTTTTATGACACCTTGGCAGACCATATATTTAGATTTACATACATACACATGCGAGGGAAATATATATATATATGAGTATGTGTGTGTATGTGTGTGTTTGTGTGTCTCCAAGGATTTTGTCTCTGAAGCATTTAGAATTATCTGAAAAAAATTATCCTTAAATCAAAGAGTAAGGGGATATGGATCAAATTAAGCAACGATTAATAACAGGTTTGCAAATGTACTGGGTTATTCTCAAGTGCTTTCAATTCTGAAACTCTGTCTCGGTTGTTTATTGTAAACATGGTATTAATAGTTTTAGTTTCTTCTCATGCTTGGATATTTTGTTTTGATTTTCAATAAGTGGATTTAAAATTTTTTAAATTTATTTGACAGGCCAAGGAATGGGGGCAAGGGAAACAAAAGGAGACAGAGACACAGAGAAAGTGAGCACTCACAAGATGGTTTACTCTCCAAATGCCCACAATTGGCTAGTCTCTCACTTAAGTGGCAAGAACCCAATCATTTGCACTAACACTACTGCCTCCCAGGGTCTGCATTAACAATAAATTGCAGTGAGGAGCTGGAGCCAGGTATTGAAGCCACACATTCTGATATGGAACTCTGGCATCTTAACTATTAAGCTAAAAGCTCAGCCCTTAAGTTTAAATAATGGTTTAGAAATATTCTTAATTATACCAACAAGAACCATCTTGATCACAAAACTATTTATGAGTTACTATATTTCATCTGTTATTGGCAGGAGAAGGTAAGCTTTTATTTTTCAGTTCTGACTTTTTAGTGTTTACCTTATAGAAAAACACAAATGCTAAGCATATAAAAAAGTGTGCTAAATGATGTCATCATAGCACAAAGGAGAAGGGACTGAAATCTATATTCCAAGGGCATATTCCATACTTGATAAATGTTTATTGGCAGAGGATACCAGCAAGATAACCACAGAAAGAAATCCTAAGACGGGAAGTTTAGCTTAGTTGGAACACATATTTTCTGCAAGTAAGATAACACATGCCAAGAGAGCTACAATCAAACACTTACCTAAACCCTCTGTAGAACAAATTCTTGTAGTCAACATTTATTGTACTGATATTTTCTTTCTTAAGTTCTTTAATGGTGTATAAACGGCCCACCAGCTGAAAACCAGGTGCTGTCTCCCTGACGTACTTTCTATCATGAGTTGACAACCAATAAATCTGTAAGGAGAAACAGGAAGTCCTGCAGCAAATAATCGCCTGCCTAGGTACAATGGGCCCATACATAATTGATGGAGTGCCATTCCAGCACTCGTAGTAGTCTATTGTGAGCAGAAAGAGATTCTAGTCCTTGATCAAAAAATAAACCTGACCTAATGTTAGCTAATGAACTCTCATAATGGGGTTGTCACCAAGGCTGTTCTAGAGCTGAGTTTTTTTAGGACTGCTCCATCCACATTAATATTAAGTGTCAAGGACCACATATACAGAAAACCTCATACTACCAAAGAGTTGGTAAATATGGGATGAAAGGTGGTAATCAAAATATCTGTGGTTGATGTTCCTAAAAATCACCTGAGAGGAGTCATTTCTCGCCAACAGGGACAGTATTATGATTCATCTGTGGAAACAGCTCTATTTGCAAGAAGACAGATATTTGTTTCACTCACAGTATTCCCATTTTCTGAGAATTTAAGTGATTTGGAATAATTAACTGCTCAAACACAATTACTTCTAAAAAACATGAGTAAATCTCAAGAACCAGTTGTCTTTCTATCACACTCAGGAAAGTCAAGCCTTCAAAGCTTAGGCTCTTTCTAACAAATCTACATTGGTGATGGTACAGGTCACATCACGTAGTTATTACACACACCACACTTTAGCTCTGTTGCTAGTATTTCACTTGGTTTGGGATAGCAAATAGCTTCAATGTTCTTCCTCACTGACATAAATTTCTCTGATTCACTCTTAGATTATCTCATGTAACTGTGTAAGTAACAATCTCCACTTCCATAGAAAGTAAATTACTTAAAGCTCTCAGGCAAGAATTACAAGGTAGGTCAAACACAACTACTATGCTCCTGGGACAAGGTACCCACCTCCCAACCTCTACTATAATACCAAGATAGACATACCAGATGTGGCTCAATTTTAGAGTCAAGGATCACTTTTGTTACATGCTTAACAAATGAGTAGTTGAGAGGATGTTTCGCTGGAGGGCCATAAAGATCAAATATCACAAATTTATTTGCCTTCTTTGCAAGTTCCAATAAATCATCTAGTTTTGGAATCGACTGGTTTCTTGCTCTGTTTTTATCAGCCTCTGATAGAGGTTTCATATTGAAAAACGGTTTGCGCTAAAAATAAACACATCAAAGAATACATTGGTTCCTATCAAAATCATTTTCTAGTTCTCCTACTGTATATTCCCACACTGAGTTCCATACTGTGCCATTAACACTCAATTCACCAGGCCCTCTGAAATACTAGTTCTAAGATAAAAGATGACATGGAGAGAAATAAAATGTGATCTCCATCAGTAATTATGGCATTTGGAATCATTTCTTCTGTAATCTAGAACCTGCTGTATCTGCACTGAAAGTCCTTCATTCTGTTCTTGACCTTCCTTTCCAGCCTCTTTCCCCATAACTTGAAGTAATACATAACTTTTCAGTCATGCTGGCTTCTTGCATGAGCTCTCACTGTTCTAGAATTGTGTAACAAAAAAAGAACACAAGTGTTGGCTTTAAAACTCAAATAATATTTTTCTTTACACAACTTCATTTTCATTCTCATTCACACTTATATTATTTCCTCACCTCTTGCCATTAGCCTCCAAAAAAAAACTATTCTTTCTCATTTTTCTCAAGAAAGGGAATAATCACTTGTACAATAGCCCATAAAATTGGTATATAAGAGGGCAGATCACAGAAACTGAATTAAACCATGGTCTATATGATTTGTATTTGAGTGGAGGGCTACAATTAAAGGTTTTGTTAATTGCCAAGGAAACAAAAATTCATTTTAGAAATCAAGACGTTTTTAGATGCTACCAGATCCAGACCAACTAGTTCACTTACTTGTTAGGCCTTCAAGTGAGGAAAATGTTAAAAGAACAGGATGGGAAAGTTCAAAACAGAACCAAATATTCAAAAATGATAACGATTAACCAATAGAGTTTAAAACTAGACTCCAAGGAGCTTTAAATAGTATTATGGGGGGTTAGATATAACAGCTGAAGTAAATTAAGTCTTTTTTGCATATAAAACAAGGGGTTTAATCAGAAAAATAATCCAGAAAGGGACAATGCTTGTTTAGATTGTATACAACACTTGGTTGAACATTTTCAAAAAGCCCTAGGAAATAACAAAGTTAGAAATGAAACAAACTTCTGGTTCTACAAATAAAATACAGGAAAATGCCACATACATATGGATGCATTGAATAAATTTATGAAATACCTGGATAAAAGAGAATTATATGACAAGAATAAGTTCACAAGTTTGTCTTCAGACATTTTGGCAAATGTACAAAAAAGAAATCAGATCTATTGCATTACCAGAAAAGACCTCCTGCCAATTCCATAGTCCTGCTTCAAACTGGGATGAAACTGTGTACACTTGCCTGTCTTCATTTATGGCCTTTATTTCCAGGAGCAGCACATGACCCTGAACATATGAGGGATTCGATGCAGGTTTGTGGAACTCGGGAACGTTTCTTACCCATGGGTCTATAAACCATCTGCCTGCATTCAGAGTCGACAGGAATGTCCAATTGAAGAGGGCAGGATGCTGAAGTGCAGCTTCTGGCAGGACCTCCTCGATATTGGTCGTTCTTCTCAAGTCAAAGTCATGCATGTGGAAAGGCACACGATCAATACTGCAAGCAGAGGAAGGAGAGAGGCAGGGGTAGACAGGCTGAACTTAGCCACCCTGACAGACAGGATCCCCAGAAAGTCCTTCAAGGTTACAAGTCCTACAAGGGTCCCTTACTGCCTCTCAAATCACACCAAAGCACTAAGAACAAGTCATTTGCAATTTGTCAGTATTTTTCAGTCCTAGGAATCAATATTTCATGACACATAATCACATTAGTAATGGTAAACATTTATTTAGCGGTTTTCTGGCATAAAAGAAGCAATGGTTACAGTAATGGCTTGAGAATAAGAAAATAGGGTTGAGGATAAGGCAGGATCCTGAATCCCAGGAAGTATATTGCATATACATTTACACAATTTGTCTGTTTTTCTGACCCTTTTGTGGGGAGCAACTCGGACTAGACTAAGTTACTGGAATTAAGACTTATTCTATGCATCTGCTCTCCCACAATATGGCGCTGGGAGAGGAGAAAACAGCTTTTACACAGCTGCCTCCAGTTCAGCCAATAAACTGTAGGACTTGCTCCTGATTGGAGGAGAGCAGCGTACTCGGCGTTTGGGCAGCCGAGTTGGGATTGGTGGAGGAGGACTATAAAGGAGGAGAGAGACGGCATGCACCGGGAACATCTAAGAGGAACATCTAAGGGGAACACCTGTGCAGCCCCCGAGAAGAGCCGGCCGGCGGTGTGCCGCTCCCCCGCGGAAGTGGGGAATGTGGCAGGGGGAACCGCCCTTCCACGGAGGTGGAAGGGTCGGTAGCCAACCCGGGAAGAACCAGCAGCAAACCCGGGGAGGGCCGAGCAGACGAAAGAACAGCGCAGGGTTTAGTGTCGTTCCTCCACGAAGAGGGGGAGCGACACCTTTTCCCAACCAGGCATCTGCCCTGAGTATTTCTGGTCCTAGACCCTCCACATTAGAAAGGTTCCTGGTCCTATTAACGGCTTTAGAGAATCTCTTTTATAAAACTCGAATAATATTCCCTTTTCATTAAAATATCTATGAAGGGAGTATCTATAATGGCCATGAAGAAGGGTGATGACTTAGTCTCCTGCCATAAACAACTAGAAAACTGGGCAAAATAAAGGAACTACATCTAATTATTTTCAGTCAATTGGCAGAGAGCATAATATGCTCTCTGAGATAAAGGACATAAATGAAATAAAATCTTTCATTACATAGGCATCCTTCCCATAGGGGAATATCAGATTGTTGTATAGGTACAGAGAGGAGGAGTCTAAAAGGGACCCACCTATTTTTCTGAAATGAGGAGAAACAAATGAGAATAAGTAGATGTCAAGACAGAATTTGTAGGATAGAATCGGTCCCTTGAATATATAACTAAATACCAATTCATTTCTAATTTGCCTTTTGTTTCATGTATTTATTCTAGATATTTAATTTAACTATGGTCATACATTATTTATCCTTTTGTGTCTAGCTTATTTCCTTTAGTGTAACATATTCAAGGTCCCAAATTCTAACATCCATATTGTAGCAGACTTCATTCATATTCATGCTTGAAATAACCCATTGCATGTATATATAGCACATGTTGTTAATCCATTCATCTAGTGATGGATACTTGGGTTGTTTCCATCTTTTAGTTACTGTGAATACTGCTGCAACTAACATGGACTTACAAGTATCTGTTTCAGTTCCTGTTTTCAATTCTTTAGGTGTAGACCTAGACTTGGAATTGCAATTCAATTCTGTGTTAAGCTCTTTTAAGTACCCAGTTGTTTTTTCATAGTAGCTGTACCACTTTACATTACCACCAGCAATGTACAAGATTTCCAATTTCTTAACATCCTCACCAACATCTGTTATATTCCACTTTTTAATTACAGCCATACTAGTAGATGTGAAGTGCTAATTGTGGTTTTGAGCCGCATTTTTCTGATGCTTAGTGATGCTGCATATCCTTTCACATACTTGCTGTCAATCTGTATGTCTTCTTTTCAGAACGTCTATTCAGTAACTTAACATTTTTAAATTGGGTTGTCTTTCTGTTGTGCAGCTGAAGTTTATATATTTATATTTTAGATAGACATAAATCCTCATCAGACACGTGATTTGCAATTTTTCCTCCCATTATATAAGTTATCTTTGTGCTATCTTGACAATACCATTTGATATGCAAAAGTTTCTGGGGCCGGCGCCATGGCTCACTTGGTTAATCCTCCTCCTGCAGCGCTGGCATTTTATATGGGCGCCAGGTTCTAGTCCTGGTTGCTCCTCTTCCAGTCCAGCTCTCTGCTGCGGCCTGGGAAGGCAGTGGAGGATGGCCCAAGTGCTTGGGCCCCTGAACCCACTTGGGAGACCAGGAAGAAGCACCTGGCTCCTGGCTTCGAATCGGCGCAGCGCCGGCAGTAGCGGCCATTTGGGGAGTGAACCAACAGAAGAAAGAAATTTCCTCTCTCACTGTCTATAACTCTACCTATCAAAAAAAAAAAAGCTTAATAAAAGTTTCTAATTTTGTTTTTTTTTAAGATTTATTTATTTATTTGAAAGACAGTTACAGAGAGAGGTAGAGAGAGAGAAAGAGATCTTCTATCCGCTGGGTCACTCTCCCAAATGGCTTTAATGGCTGGAGCTGAGCAGATCCGAAGTCAGGAGCCAGGAATTTCTTCCAGGCTTCCCACGTGGGTACAGAGGCTCAAGGACTTGGGCCATCTTCCACTGTTTTCCCAGGCCATCACAGAGAGCTGGATCGGAAACAGAACAGCCGAGACTAGAACCAGCGCCCATATGGGATGCTGGCACTTCGGGCCGGGGCTTTAACCCTCTGTGCCACAGTGCCAGTCCCAAAAGTATCTAATTTTGAAAAAGTTCAATTTTTTTTTCTTCTGTTGCTTGTGCTTTTGATGTCTTACCTGAAAATTCATTATCAAATATGAGACTATGTTTTCTCCTAAGAGTTTTAATTTTAGCAATTATACTAAGATAACTGATCGATTTTGAGTTATATTTTGTGTATGATGTGAGATAAAGTTCATTTAACTGCTTTGCATTTTTTTTTTTCAAAAATCAGCTGGCATCAAAAAATGAAAAGATAAACTACTAAATGGGAAAATATTTCCAAATTATATATTGAATAATACAGAGTTCCTCTTTAACTCATGACTTAAAAGTACATATGTTCAGAGTCCAAATGTCTAGATATCTTGTTAACTTTGACACTAATTTCTAATTTGATTCCATTGTGAACACAGAACTCCTCTGTATGACCTAAATTCTTTTAAATTTGCTAAGGTTTGTTTTATGGCCCAGCATATAGTCTATGTTGGTATATGTTCTGTGAACACTTGAAAAGAATGTGTCCTCTGCTGTTCATGGGTTGGGTATTGTAGAAATGTCACTTAGAGCCTGTTGGTTGATGTTGTTCAGCTCTTCTCTATTTTGATGGTTTTCTGTTTAATAGTTGATGCTATTCAGCTCTATCTTTGATGATTTCTATTAATGGTTACATCAGTTACTAAGATAGGGATGTTATAGCACTCAACTATAGTTGTGGATTTGTCTATTTCTTCTTCCAGTTCTGTCTATTTTTTCTTCATTTATTTTGAAGCTCTATTATTGGGCTCATAAATTGGAAACTGTTATGTCTCCTTAACAAATTAACTTTCTAAAAATCATTATGTATAGGTCCAGCACTATGGCATAGTGGATAAAGACACCACCTGCAGTGCCTGCATCCCATATGGGTGCTGGTTCACCTACCTGGCAGACCCAGAAGAAGGTCCCAATCAACCCAGCTCCAGCCATTGTAGCCATGTGGGGAATGAACTAGTGGATGGAAACTCTTTCTCCCTCTCTCTGCTTCTCAGCGTCTCCATCTCTCTCTGTGTAACTCTTTCAAGTAAATAAATAAATCTTCAAAAAAATCTTTATCCATTTAAAAACTAAAAATCATTATGTAATGCCCCTCTTCTTCACTGGTAATTTCCTTTGTTCTCAAGTCTATCTTGTCTAATGTGAACATAGACATTCCAAGCTTTCTTTGATTAGTATTTGCAAAATATACTTTGTATTCTTTTAATTTACCTATATCATTTAAGATGTATTTCTTATAGAGAGTATACAGACTGCTCATAGTTTTAAAATTAATTCTACCGGTCTCTTTTAATTTGTTTAGTTACATCTTCTATATTGAATATGTTTGTTGGTAAATTAGGATCTAAATCTGCCATTTTAATACTAGCTTTATTTTTTCTCCTTTTGATGTTATTCCTGTTTGTCCTTTCTAACCTTCTTGTTAGTCTTCATAAACTTTTTTTAACCTGTGTGTTTCTTTTTAATGTATCTCTTCAAATAATATTTGGATTTACTTTAGAAATTATAAAACACGCCCAAGAGGATTCAAAATTTCATGGAAAATGTGTACTATCTTTTAATTCCATTTATCCATGAACTTTTTTAAGTCCACATATACCCACATCTGCACACAAACTTATCAGTCTACCAATCTGCCACTTCAAGTTGAATGTAGAAACATGAACACTCTTTAGGTTCCTTTACCACACCTATATCAAAACATATTGAGATACACATCAGACAATGTCACAATTTTTAAATGCTATTTTGTTTACTTATATGTTATTCTCTGTGTTGCTTATTCTTTTTTTTCCGGTGTACAAAGTTTATTTTTGCAATCATTATTTATTTTGTCTGAAGAATTTTCCTTTCCATTTAGTTCTTCTTTATTCCTTTGCTAAGATTATCTACTTTTTATTTATTTCATAAGCTTTCTTAATTGCTTTTTGGAGTTACTTTATGGCAGCTATTTTTAAATCTTTCCCACATGATTCCAACACCTATTTCTCTTGGTGTTGACATTTATCAATTATCTTTTCTCATTCAAATTAAGATTTCCATAAGTTTTGGATTGTGTACTGAGGATTTTTAGCAATATAAATGTAACATTCTCTTTTTTAGATTTACTTATTCATTTGAAACACAGAGTTACAGAGAGACAGAGAGAGAGAGGAAAAGACAGAGAAAGAGATTTTCCATTGGCTTGGTTCACTTCCCAAATGGTAACAATGGCCAGAGGTGGACTGGTCCAAAGCCAGGAGACAGGAACTTCTTCTGGGTACAGGGGTCCAAACATTTAGGCCACCCTCCACTGCTTTCCCAGGTACATAGCTGGGAGCCAGATCAGAAGTGGAGCGGCTGGGACTCAAACTTGTGCCCATATAAGATGCTGACATTGAAGGCAGAGGCTTTACTTGCTACACCACAACACCAGCCACAATGGTTCTTATTTAACTCTATTTATGGCAGAGGTTCAAAAACTTTAGGTTCAGAACATGTCTTAGTAAACGTTTTGGGCTGGGGTTCAAATGCCAATTTAGTTTTCTATGATTCTACAGTGCTCTTCTGGTCTTTTCCAAATGTGTGCTACCCAGAAACCAGTCTATAAACTGGGTTGAAGCTGTGGCATGGTGAGTGGAAATGCTGCCTGCGGTGCCAGCATCCCATCTGGACGCTGGTTCTAGTCCCAACTGCTCCACTTCCCATCCAGCTCTCGGCTGTGGCCTGGCAAAGCACTGGATGATGGCCCAAGTCCTTGGGCCCCTGCACCTGCATGGGATACCTGGAGGAAGCTCCTGGTTCCTGGCTTCTGATGGGTGCAGCTCCCAGCGTTGTGACCACCTGGGGAGTGAAGCAGTGGATGGAAGACACCTCTCTGTCTCTCTCTCTGCCTCTGCCTCTCTGTAGCTCTGCCTTTCAAATAAATAAATCTTTAAAAAAAAATACAACCTGGGCCGGCGCCATGGCTCACTAGGCTAATCCTCCGCCTAGCGGCGCCGGCACACCGGGTTCTAGTCCCAGTCGGGGCACCGGATTCTGTCCCGGCTGCCCCTCTTCCAGGCCAGCCCTCTGCTGTGGCCAGGGAGTGCAGTGGAGGATGGCCCAGGTGCTTGGGCCCTGCACCCCATGGGAGACCAGGAAAAGCACCTGGCTCCTGGCTCCTGCCATCGGATCAACGCGGTGCGCCGGCCGCGGCGGCCATTGGAGGGTGAACCAACGGCAAAGGAAGACTTTTCTCTCTGTCTCTCTCTCTCACTGTCCACTCTGCCTGTCAAAAAAAAAAAAAAAAAAACCTGGATGATGTTCCAAAGCAATATTCAAGTAATCTACTATGGTATTTCTCATTGGTTTCATGTATAAGTTATTCAAAAGTGTGCCAAGGACTGTACATAAAGGTTTTAAAATTCCATTAGTCGATCATGACCATTCCTTAAATAATTAAATAAATCACTGTATTACTCAGCAATTCCACTTCTGGGTATATAGACAAAACAATGGAAAGCAGGGATTCAAAAAGATATTTGTACACCTATGTTCATAGCAGCATTATCAGGCTGGATAATGGTAGATGCAATCCAAATGTCCATCAATAGATGACTGAATAAACAAAATCTGAGAGTATTAGTCAATCTAGAAAAGGAAGGCTTGAAAACCTCCAGCTAACATCACACTCAGTGGTAAAATCCTCAAAGTCTTTCCTCTAAGATAAGGAACAAGGCAAGAATTTCTGCTTTTGTCGTTTCTGTTCAACACAGTACTGAAGATCTAGTCAGTGGAATTAAGAAACAGAAATGAAAGAAATCCAAATCTGCAAATAGTAAGTAAAATCATCTCTGTTTGCAAATGAAATGATCTAATATGTAGAACACTTTAAAATTCCCCCCAGAGAAACTGTCAAACAAATTCAATACAGTTGCAGAACACAAAATCAACATGTGAAGTAAGTTTCACTTCTGTATCCTAATAATGAGCAATCTGAAAGAAAATTAAGAAAACACTCCCATTTATAATAGCATAAAAGAGAGTAATGCTTAGGATTATACCTAACCAAGAAAATGAAAAACCTCTACACTGGAGGAAACACTATGAAAATAAATAGAATGACATCTATATTGGGGAGGGGGGTAATATATATTTTTAAAAGGATTCAATAATCCTTTCTTAAGTGAAAACAAAACGTGACGAGAGGAGGAGGAGAAGAAATATCCAGTTATCATCAATGTAGATTGTTTACTTAAGGCCTTGTATTTGTACGTGTACATATAACAGACCATAGCACACACAAAAAAAATGTTGTCTGGCTCTCTTAACATACAATATGCATCAGAACATTAGTCTACATTCATTGAGTGCTGTCATCTTTGGATGTCTTTACAATGGGTAAATTCATTGATATCTAACTCCAAATACTCATGTCAGTTCCTTGAAATGTTACTGCCCATGAATCATGACAAGTACTTTTTATAACAGAAGCAGAAGCCAAAATATTTAGATAACACAAGTTAATGGTTATTTTAAAAAGAGAAAATAAAAATTCAGTTACCAACTTACGGGATTTTGTATATTACTAAGTATTCTATTTTATTTTCATGGCTTGAATTTTATTTATTACTTGAGAAATCAAACTTAATTTCTTTTTTTAACTTTTATTTAATGAATATAAATTTCCAAAGTACAGTTTATGGATTACAATGGCTTCCCCCCCATAACATCCCTCCCACCCGCAACCCTCCCCTTTCCCACTCCCTCTCCCCTTCCATTCACATCAAGATTCATTTTCGATTCTCTTTATATACAGAAGATCAGTTTAGCATACATTACGTAAAGATTTCAACAGTTTGCACCCCCATAGAAACACAAAGTGAAATATACTGTTTGAGTACTTGTTATAGCATTAAGCCTCAATGTACAGCACATTAAGGACAGAGATCCTACATGAGGAGTAAGTGCACAGTGACTCCTGTTGTTGACTTAACAATTTGACACTCTTGTTTGTGGCATCAGTAATCACCCTAGGCTCTTGTCATGAGCTGCCAAGGCTATGGAAGCCCCCTGAGTTCACCAACTCTGATCATATTTAGACAAGGTCGTAGTCAAAGGGGAAGTTCTCTCCTCCCTTCAGAGAGAGGTACCTCCTTCTTTGATGACCCCGTTCTTTCCACTGGGATCTCACTCGCAGAGATCTTTCATTTAGGTTTTTTTTTTTCCCCAGAGTGTCTGGGCTTTCCATGCCTAAAATACTCTCATGGGCTTTTCAGCCAGATCCGCATGCCTTAAGGGCTGATTCTGAGGCCAGAGTGCTGTTTAGGACATCTGCCATTCTATGGGTCTGCTGTGTATCTCACTTCCCATGTTGGATCGTTCTCTCCCTTTTTTTTTTTTTTTTTTTTGACAGGCAGAGTGGACAGTGAGAGAGAGAGAGACAGAGAGAGAAAGGTCTTCCTTTGCCGTTGGTTCACCCTCCAATGGCCGCCGCTGCAGCCGGCGCACCGCGCTGATCCTGGCAGGAGCCAGGAGCCAGGTGCTTTTCCTGGTCTCCCATGGGGTGCAGGGCCCAAGCACCTGGGCCATCCTCCACTGCACTCCCTGGCCATAGCAGAGAGCTGGCCTGGAAGAGGGGCAACCGGGACAGAATCCGGCGCCCCAACCGGGACTAGAACCCGGTGTGCCGGCGCCGCAAGGTGGAGGATTAGCCTATTGAGCCACGGCGCCGGCCCCGTTCTCTCCCTTTTTTATTCTATCAGCTAGTATTAGCAGACACTAGTCTTGTTTGTGTGATCCCTTGGGTTCTTAGTGCTATCATTATGATCAATTGTGAACAGAAACTGATCACTTGGACTAGTGAGATGGCATTGGTACATGACACTTTGATGTGATTGAATTGGAATCCCCTGGTATGTTTCTAACTCTACCGTTTGAGGTAAGTCAGCTTGAGCATGTCCCGAATTGCACATCTCTTCCCTCTCTTATTCCCACTCTTATATTTAACAGTGATCACTTTTCAGTTAAGTTTCAGCACTTAAGAATAATTGTGTATTGGTTACAGTATTCAACTAAAAGTATTAAATAGAACAAACAAACAAAAATACTAAGAGGGATAACATATTAAGTTCTCATCAACAGTCAGGGTGAGGGCTGATCAGGTCACCGTTTCTCATAGTGTTCATTTCACTTTAACAGGTTTCCTTTTTGGTGCTCAGTTAGTTGTCACCGATCAGGGAGAACATATGGTATTTGTCCCTTTGGGATTGGCTTATTTCACTCAGCATAATGTTTTCCTAATTCCTAACAGGGATCACTTTTCAGTTAAAATTTAAACACCTAAGAATAATTGTGTGTTAATTACAGAGTTCAACCAATGTTATTAGAACAAAAAAAAATACTAAAATGGATAAAGTATTACATTGTATATCAACCGTCAGGACAAGAGCTGATCAAGTCACTGTTTCTCATAGTGTCCATTTCACTTCAACAAGTTTCCCCTTTGGTGCTCAGTTAGTTGTCGCTGATCAGGGAGAACATATGATACCGATCAGGGAGAACATATGATATTTGTCCCTTTGGGAGTGGCTGTGGGGAGCAACTTGGACTAGACTAAGTTACTGGAATTAAGACTTATTCTATGCATCTGCTCTCCCACAATATGGCGCTGGGAGAGGAGTAAACAGCTTCTACACAGCTGCCTCCAGTTCAACCAGTAACCTGCAGGAGCTGATCCCACTCCTGATTGGAGGAGAGCAGCGTGCTCGGCATGTGGGTAGCAGAGCTGGGATTGGTGGAAGAGGACTATAAAGGAGGAGAGAGACAACATGCACCAGGAACATCTATCTGAAGGAACACCTGAGCAGCCCCCGAGAGAGCCGGCCGGCGGTGTGCCGCTCCGCCGCGGAAGTGGGGAAAGTGGCGGGGGGAACCGCCCTTCCACGGAGGTGGAAGGGACGGCAGCCAACCCGGGAAGGACCAGCAGCAAACCCGGGAAGGGCCGAGCAGACAAAAGAACAGCGCAGGGTCCTGTGTCGTTCCTCCGCGAAGAGGGGGAGCGACAAGTGGCTTAATTCACTCAGCATGTTTTCCAAATTCCTCCATCTTGTTGCAAATGACCGGGTTTCGTTGTTTTTGACTGCTGTATAGTATTCGATAGAGTTTCTAAACACTTATTTTATCTCTCTTCAGTAGAAACAGTTTTCTCTTTGGCAAAACTGACCTGAGAAACAAAACTAATGCCTTTCTAGTTAAGAACACCAAGTCTTCCTTAAATGTAAATAATAATAAGAATGGAGTAGCAGTTTTTTAAAATTTTATAAAAGCTACTGTTAAGATGATGGTTTGACAATTTTGCAGATGGTCCACCTGAACTAGCTCTGCTATCAATGTAATTTTTATCTTTTGTATTGTCTTCATCATCGCTGTCCAAAGCCTCGTCTCAAGCTACCACCACCCAGTCCTGCACATTCTATTATACCAGCAGGCCGGAGCTCAGTTACCAGCTCCCACATTTGGGCCACACCTGACAGCAGGCCTTGGAGAGGGTCAGAATCAACCAAAGTCAGCTTGGGTGGCTTCCCTTCTTGCTGACACACTCTCCCAGTAACTCCATGGCAGTCACTGAGCTTCAAGACCACACCACAGGGTCTGCAAAGATGTCTTGTGTTCATGGATTGTTAGCATATCCATGCTTGCCAGAGAAATCTATAGATTTAATAGTGTTTATCAAAATGCTTACAGTATTTTTGATAGAACAACTGATATCCTCTTCATATGAAATCAAAGAATCTTAAACAACCAAAACAATTTTTTAAAAAGAAAACCAACTTGGAAGGTTCACATTTATTAATTTCAAAGATACATTAATCAAAACAATGTAGTACTGTTAGGGCAAAAACAGATCAATGGAATAAAGATCTGAGAAATAAACCCTTGTGTTTACGGTCAGATGATCCTTGAGAAGGGTGCCAAGACCACTCAATGAAGATAAGAAATTCTCTTCAGCCAACAGTATTGGGAAAACTGGATATCCAGAGACAAAAAAAAAGCTGGACCCTTACATTACACAATACACAAAAATCAATTCAGGGGGGCGGAGCCAAGATGGCAGAATAGTGAGGGCACGCACCGATAGTCTGGGAAAATTTAGTTTAATAAAAGGGGAGTTACGGTAGCCTCAGAAAAAAGAACCAGGAAAATATTGCAGAGGAAAATCTTCTGGATCGAGTGGCCGTGAATCGGAGGACCTACTGGGAGAACAAGGTCGCCCACCGCACGGAAGCCGAGCCGCGGGACCGAGCCGAGGAAGCTGAGCCGGGGGACCGAGCTGCGCAAGCCACAGGGTCTGCGCGCCAGTGCTCGAAGGGGAGTGCGTGCCACAGAGACAACAGCGGGGAGACTTGGGACGTCCAGGGCTCCGAGTCCACACATCGGCGCTGGAAGGGGAGCGGACCTGCGTGGAGAGCGTGGGAGCCCACAGTTCGGGACACCAGCGGCAGACTCAACACACCAGCACTGGAACGCGAGGTGAGCCGAACCTCAATAGCCCGAGACACTGGCAGGCAAGCGGAGAGAGGAGACTAGAGGGAATGACCCCTGGGGGGGAGGAAAGTTCACCAGGCTAACTGGAAGAGAGAGAGAGAGAAAAAAAAAAGGTGACTGGTACGGACACGGGTTTCTCTCTCTCGGCTCACCTCTCAAGGGCGAGCAAGACAAAGAGCAGGCACCATCTTGGACATACGTCATAAGCAGAGCGACCTCAGGTCTGCACCGGCCCTGAGCCTAGCAGAAAAACCTGACTCTGGGTGGGGCGAATTAACAAGAGATTAGGACCTAGTAAATTTGTGGCGCTACTGAACTGAGACTGTGAAAAAAGAGACGGTGGGGGAGAGAACTCACGGAATTCACGTGAGCACTCTCCAGAGATGCTATAATTCCGTAACTTTGGCAACCCAGTGGGAGACTGAAGGAGAATTTGAGCCCACTCTGAGGGCCGAACAGATTCCCTGTGTGGTCCCTGGGAAAGAGCTTCTGATCTCTGTCTCCTGTGGGTATATCATTTGCCTGCTAACTACCTCCAACTTCGTTCAGCTGTGCAGAATAACTTCCCTTTTGAATCAAAAAAAAAAAAAGAAAGAAAGAGAGAGAGAGAGAGAGAGAGAGAGAGGTTTATCACGCCTAACCTGGGAGTGTCACCTTTGGCACACCAAACAGAGCTCTCAGGCCACACCCATCTCAAGCCCTAAGGCTCCATCAAAAACAGATAGTCCACTTAATCTAGAGTCATAGTATAACAAGAAAAAGCACCACAGTGAAGAAACCAAATATCTCCAATATGCCAAATAACAAACGCAAAAACCGAGGTAATAAAAACAAGGAAGTCACCATGAAGCCCTCAAATGAAAAAGACACTCCAATTCAAGATTATGAGGATGATGACATAGAAGAAATGCAAGAAGCAGATCTCAAAAAATTGATAAGAACATTAAGAAGTTCTCAAAAAGAAATTCTTGAACTACAGAAATCCTTAATGGACAAGATAGAAAATCTCTCTCATGAAAATGAAATATTAAGGAGGAATCAAAATGAAACAAAACAACCAGTACAACAGGAAACTGGGATAGTGACTGAAGTGAAGAATTCAATAGATCAAATGAAAAACACAATAGAGAGCCTTACAAACAGAATGGGTGAAGCAGAAGAGAGAATATCGGACTTAGAAGACAGAGAACAGGAAAGGATACAGTCAGACCAAAGAAAAGAAGAGGAAATTAAAAATCTAAAACATATTGTTGGGAATCTTCAGGATACTATTAAAAAACCCAACATTCGGGTTCTAGGAGTTCCTGAAGGCATGGAGAGGGAGAAAGGATTAGAAGGCCTTTTTAGTGAGATATTAGCAGAAAATTTCCCAGGTTTGGAGAAGGACAGAGAAATCCTAGTACAGGAAGCTCACAGAACCCCTAATAAACACGACCAAAAGAGATCCTCACCACGACACGTTGTAATTAAACTCTCCACAGTGAAACATAAAGAAAAGATCCTAAAATGTGCAAGAGAGAAACATCAGATTACTCTCAGAGGATCTCCAACCAGACTCACAGCTGACTTCTCATCAGAAACCCTCCAAGCTAGGAGGGAATGGCGAGATATAGCCCAGGTACTAAGAGAGAACAACTGCCAGCCCAGAATATTATATCCTGCAAAGCTATCATTTGTGAATGAAGGTGAAATAAAGACTTTTCATAGCAAACAGAAATTGAAAGAATTTGTTGCCACTTGTCCAGCCCTGCAAAAGATGCTTAAAGATGTGTTACACACAGAAACAAAGAAACACGGTCATCAATATGAAAGAAGGTAAAAGAAGGAAACCAAGGAAGGAAAGCTCACAGCAAAAGATCACAGGGAATTCAAAGCATATATTAGAACTTATCTTTGGCAAATGGCAGGGCAAAGTTACCACTTATCATTAGTCACATTGAACGTGAATGGCCTGAACTGTCCAGTTAAAAGACACAGATTGGCTGATTGGGTTAAGGAACAAAACCCATCTATTTGCTGCTTACAAGAAACACATCTTTCCAACAAAGACCCATACAGACTGAAAGTGAAAGGCTGGAAAAAGATATACCATGCCAACAGAAATGAAAAAAGAGCGGGCATAGCCATCTTAATATTGGACAACATAAACTTTACCACAAAAACCGTTGAGACAAAGAGGGACACTACCAAATGATTAAGGGATCAATTCAACAGGAAGATATAACAATTATCAATGTATATGCACCTAACTACAGGGCACCAGTTTATCTAAAAGATTTGTTAACAGACTTAAAGGGAGACTTAGACCCCAATACAATAGTACTGGGGGACTTCAATACTCCACTCTCAGAAATAGACAAATCAACAGGACAGAAGATCAACAAGGATACAGTAGATTTAAACGACACTATAGCCCAAATGGATCTAACAGATATATACAGAACTTTCAATCCTACAGCTAAAGATTTTACATTCTTCTCAGCAGTACATGGAACCTTCTCTAGGATTGACCACATACTAGGCCATAAAGCAAGTCTCAGCAAATTCAAAAGAATTAGAATCATACCATGCAGCTTCTCAGACCATAAAGGAATGAAGTTGGAAATTAGCAACTCAGGAATCCCTAGAGCATACGCAAACACATGGAGATTGAACAACATGCTCCTGAATGAACAACGGGTCATAGAAGAAATCAAAAGAGAAATCAAAAACTTTCTGGAAGTAAATGAGGATAACAGCACAACATACCAAAACTTATGGGACGCAGCAAAAGCAGTGTTAAGAGGAAAGTTTATATCAATAGGTGCCTACATCAAGAAATTGGAAAGGCACCAAATAGAGGAGCTTTCAATTCACCTGAAGGATCTAGAAAACCTACAGCAAACCAGACCCAAATCTAGTAGGAGAAGAGAAATAATTAAAATCAGAGAAGAAATCAACAGGATTGAATCGAGAAAAACATTCCAAAAAATCAGCCAAACGAGGAGCTGGTTTTTTGAAAAAATAAACAAAATTGACACCCCATTGGCCCAACTAACTAAAAAAAGAAAAGACCCAAATCAATAAAATCAGAGATGAAAAAGGAAACGTAACAACAGACACCACAGAAATAAAAAGAATCATTAGAAATTACTACAAGGACCTGTATGCCAGCAAACAGGGAAACCTATAAGAAATGGATAGATTCCTGGATACATGCAACCTACCTAAATTGAACCAGGAAGACATCGAAAACCTAAACAGACCCATAACTGAGACAGAAATTGAAACAGTAATAAAGGCCCTCCCAACAAAGAAAAGCCCAGGACCAGATGGATTCACTGCTGAATTCTACCAGACATTTAAAGAAGAACTGACTCCAATTCTTCTCAAACTATTCAGAACAATCGAAGAAGAGGGAATCCTCCCAAATTCTTTCCATGAAGCCAGCATCACCTTAATTCCTAAGCCGGAAAAAGATGCAGCACTGAAAGAGAATTACAGACCAATATCCCTGATGAACATAGATGCAAAAATCCTCAATAAAATTCTGGCCAATAGAGTGCAACAACACATCAGAAAGATCATCCACCCAGACCAAGTGGGATTTATCCCTGGTATGCAGGGATGGTTTAATGTGCACAAAACAATCAATGTGATACACCACATTAACAGACTGCAGAAGAAAAAACATATGATTATCTCAATAGACGCCGAGAAAGCATTTGATAAAATACAACACCGTTCATGATGAAAACTCTAAGCAAACTGGGTTTGGAAGGAACATTCCTCAATACAATCAAAGCAATCTATGAAAAACCCACAGCCAACATCCTATTGAATGGGGAAAAGTTAGAAGCATTTCCACTGAGATCTGGTACCAGACAGGGATGCCCACTCTCACCACTGCTATTCAATATAGTTCTGGAAGTTCTAGCCAGAGCTATTAGGCAAGAAAAAGAAATTAAAGGGATACAAATTGGGAAGGAAGAACTCAAACTATCCCTCTTTGCAGATGATATGATTCTTTATTTAGGGGACCCAATGAACTCTACTAAGAGACTATTGGAACTCATAGAAGATTTTGGCAAAGTAGCAGGGTATAAAATCAATGCACAAAAATCAACAGCCTTTGTATACACAGACAATGCCATGGCTGAGGAAGAACTTCTAAGATCAATCCCATTCACAATAGCTACAAAAACAACCAAATACCTTGGAATAAACTTAACCAAGGACGTTAAAGATCTCTACGATGAAAATTACAAAACCTTAAAGAAAGAAATAGAAGAGGATACCAAGAAATGGAAAAATCTTCCATGCTCATGGATTGGAAGAATCAATATCATCAAAATGTCCATTCTCCCAAAAGCAATTTATACATTCAATGCAATACCAATCAAGATACCGAAGACCTTCTTCTCAGATCTGGAAAAAATGGTGCTGAAATTCATATGGAGGCACAAGAGACCTCGAATAGCTAAAGCAATCTTGTACAACAAAAACAAAGCCTGAGGCATCACAATACCAGATTTCGGGACATACTACAGGGCAGTTGTAATCAAAACAGCATGGTACTGGTACAGAAACAGACGGATAGACCAATGGAACAGAATTGAAACACCAGAAATCAACCCAAACATCTACAGCCAACTTATATTTGATCAAGGATCTAAAACTAATTCCTGGAGCAAGGACAGTCTATTCAATAAATGGTGCTGGGAAAATTGGATTTCCACATGCAGAATCATGAAGCAAGACCCCTACCTTACACCTTACACAAAAATCCACTCAACATGGATTAAAGACCTAAATCTACAACCTGACACCATCAAGTTATTAGAGAACACTGGAGAAACCCTTCAAGATATTGGCACAGGCAAAGAGTTTCTGGAAAAGACCCGGGAGGCACAGGCAGTCAAAGCCAAAATTAACTATTGGGATTGCGTCAAATTGAGAAGTTTCTGTACTGCAAAAGAAACAGTCAGGAGAGTGAAGAGACAACCGACAGAATGGGAAAAAATATTTGCAAACTATGCAACAGATAAAGGGTTAATAACCAGAATCTACAAAGAGATCAAGAAACTCCACAAAAACAAAACCAACAACCCACTTAAGAGATGGGCCAAGGACCTTAATAGACATTTTTCAAAAGAGGAAATCCAAAGGGCCAACAGGCACATGAAAAAAATATTCAAGGTCATTAGCAATCAGGGAAATGCAAATCAAAACCACAATGAGGTTTCACCTCACCCCGGTTAGAATGGCTCACATTCAGAAATCTACCAACAACAGATGCTGGCGAGGATGTGGGGAAAAAGGGACACTAACCCACTGTTGGTGGGAATGCAAACTGGTCAAGCCACTATGGAAGTCAGTCTGGAGATTCCTCAGAAACCTGAAGATAACCCTACAGTTCGACCCAGCCATCCCACTCCTTGGAATTTACCCAAAGGAATTTAAATTGGCAAACAAAAAAGCGGTCTGCAGCCTAATGTTTATTGCAGCTCAATTCACAATAGCTAAGACCTGGAACCAACCTAAATGCCCATCAACGGTAGACTGGATAAAGAAATTATGGGATATGTACTCTTTAGAATACTATACCGCAGTAAGAAACAACGAAATCCAGTCATTTGCAACAAAATGGAGGAATCTGGAACACATCATGCTGAGTGAAATAAGCCAGTCCCAAAGGGACAAATACCATATGTTCTCCCTGATTGGTGACAACTGACTGAACACCAAAAAGGAAACCTCCTGAAGTGAAATGGACACTATGGGAAACGGTGACTTGATCAGCATAGCCCTGACTGTTAATGAACAACTTAATACATTATCCCTCTTAGTAGTTTTTTTGTCTGTTCTACTTAATATGACTGGTTTAATTCTGTAATTAATACACAGTTATTCTTAAGTGTTAAAAATTAACTGAAATGTGATCCCTGTTAAACATAAGAGTGGGAATAAGAGAGGGAAGAGATGTATAATTTGGGACATGCTCAAGCTGACTTGCCCCAAATGGTAGAGTTAAAAACATACCAGGGGATTCCAATTCAATCCCATCAAGGTGGCATGTACCAATGCCATCTCACTAGTCCAAGTGATCAATTTCAGTTCACAATTGATCATAATGAAAGGACTAAGAGTCAAAGGGAGCACATAAACAAGTCTAGTACCTGCTAACACTAACCGATGGAATAAATAAAGGGGAGAGTGATCCAACATGGGAAGTGAGATACTCAGCAGACTCATAGAATGGCGGATGTCCTAAAGAGCACTCTGGCCTCAGAATCAGCCCTAAAGGCATTCGGATCTGGCTGAAAAGCCCATGAGAGTATTTCAGGCATGGAAAGCCAAGACACTCTGGCAAAAGATCTCTGCGAGTGAGATCCCAGTGGAAAGAACAGGTCTTCAAAGAAGGAGGTACCTTTCTCTGAAGGGAGGAGAGAACCTCCACTTTGACTATGACCTTGTCTAAACAAGATAAGAATCGGAGAACTCAGAGGGCTTCCATAGCCTTGGAAACTCATGACTGGAGCATGGGGAGATTACTGAGGCCATAAACAAGAGTGTCAATTTGCTAAGTCAACAACAGGAGTCACTGTGCACTTACTCCTCATGTAGGATCTCTGTCCTTAGCGTGCTGTACATTGAGACTTAATGCTATAACGAGTACTCAAACAGTATATTTCACTTTGTGTTTCTATGGGGGTGCAAACTGTTGAAAGCTTTACTTAATGTATACTAAACTGATCTTCTGTAAAAAAAAAAAAGAAGAAGAAGAAGAAGAAGAAGAAGAAGAAGAAGAAGAAGAAGAAGAAGAAGAAGAAGAAGAAGAAGAAGAAATTATCAACTCCCAACTTGACTCTCACTGGGATTAAACATGACAATAGGTCTGATCTGATTCCATCATCATTTAAAAAAAAATCATCTAATATTTTTCACTTTATGTTTCTGTGTGGGAGCAAACTGTTGAAATCCTTACTTAATGTATACTAAGCTGATCTTCTGTATATTAAGATAATCGAAAATGAATCTTTATGTGAATGGAAGGGGAGAGGGAGTGGGAAAGGGGAGGGTAGTGGGTGGGAGGGACGGTATGTGGAGGAAGCCATTGTAATCCATAAATCGTACTTTGGAAATTTATATTCATTAAATAAAAGTTAAAAAAAATCAATTCAAAATATACCAAAAGCCTAAACATAAGAGCTGAGACTACAACATTTCCAAAGGAAAATATAAGGGAAAAGCTTCATGACATCAGATTTGATAATAATTTCAGATATATCACCAAAAGCACAGCCAACAAAGGCAAAAAAATAGGCAAGTGAAACTACATCAACCTTAAAAGAGAAATTAAGGAGTTGGAAGGATTATCTACAGATAACAGAAAAGGACAAGGAGAGCAGGAGCATATGCTGGGAGTGCAGTATCTAAATACTTTTATCACAGTATACCCAGGATCCCTAGGCACTTCCATGAAGAGATTCTAGGAGCTCTATTAGAACAACCAGTTTCAATCCCAGTTCAAAATATTCTATGTGGCACTCTGTCACTGTTGAGTAACATTCAGAATCCCAGGCTGGGGTCAGGAAATATAGTTCTAATCTTGACTTTATCATCTACATTTTAGCCTTCTGACCTGATCAATACATTTCCC
The DNA here is from genome assembly GCF_964237555.1 of Oryctolagus cuniculus. Classification (NCBI taxonomy): domain Eukaryota; kingdom Metazoa; phylum Chordata; class Mammalia; order Lagomorpha; family Leporidae; genus Oryctolagus; species Oryctolagus cuniculus. The sequence goes on from NC_091432.1 coordinate 68,357,611, forward strand.
TGCTTTGAATTCAGATTCAAACTAGGCAACTCTATGAAATAGAATGTTCGCTTTCTTTTCTGTTTTCCTCCCAGAAAAACTGCAAAAGGAACTTGTACACATCACATCACATACACTTAAACACCCATCAGAGATGAAGCCTTTCTACTTCCTAAGCCTCACACTGACACAGATGCTATAGTAAAAGTATGTCTTTTTGTCCCTGATTTTGCTCTGATCCAAGTCTTCTTTTCAGTCTGCTACCCATCTCCCTGATAATTTTTTTAAAGATTTATTTTATTTATTTTAAAGACAGAGATACAGAGAGAGGTAGAGACAGAGAAAGAGGTCTTCCATCCGCTGGTTCACTCCCCAGATGGCCACAATGGCCGGAGCTGTGCCGATCTGAAGCCTAGAGCCAGTCGCCTCTTCTAGATCTCCCACATGGGTGCAGAGGCCCAAGGATTTGGGCCATCTTCTACTGCTTTCCCAGGCCACAGCACAGGGCTGGATGGAAAGAGGAGCAGCCGAGACTAGAACCGGCACCCATATGGAATGCTGGCGTTTCAGGCCAGGACTTTAACCCACAGCGCCAGCCCCCATCCCTGATAATTTTTTCATCATAGACTGCTAGATGAGTCTAAAACACATTTTTCTATAAAAATGAGGCAATCTGGCCTCTAAAACTTATCATAGCTGCTCCTTACACATTTAGGCATCTCCATGATCCAGCCTCAATCAGCCTTACAATCTATACCTCTTCCTCACATAGCCCTACCCTGTCACCAAATCATTACACTTTTGGCATCCAAACAGGTTACTCTCTAATATATAAATTTGTTATTTCCCATTTAGGTATAAATGAACAAGCTATTGAATATGCTCTAGTCTCTGCTTGGAATGCTCTTTCTCTCTTCTGTGCTTGGTAAAATAATATTTTCTTTCAAGGTTCAATACTGTCGCTCCCCGTCTTCGTGGAGGAACGACACAGGACCCTGCGCTGTTCTTTCGTCTGCTCGGCCCTCCCCGGGTTTGCTGCTGGTTCTTCCCGGGTTGGCTACCGACCCTTCCACCTCCGTGGAAGGGCGGTTCCCCCTGCCACATTCCCCACTTCCGCGGCGGAGCGGCACACCGCCGGCCGGCTCTCTCGGGGGCTGCACAGGTGTTCCCCTTAGATGTTCCTCGTGCATGCCGTCTCTCTCCTCCTTTATAGTCCTCTTCCACCAATCCCAACTCTGCTACCCACATGCCGAGTACGCTGCTCTCCTCCAATCAGGAGCAGGTCCCACAGTTTATTGGTTGAACTGGAGGCAGCTGTGTAGAAGCTGTTTCCCTTCTCAGCACCATATTGTGGGAAAGCAGATGCATAGAATAAGTCTTAATTCCAGTAACTTAGTCTAGTCCGAGTTGCTCCCAGTTGCTCCCCACACAATACAAACACAACTTTAACCATACTTTTTTTTCTTCTTTTCACATATCAGGAGATGGCCTTTTCCTCCCCTGAGGTTACACTGCGTCTAATTTTATTTTGTGGTTATTAGTAAACATGCTATGTCTCCTTCATTAGCTGGAAATATCTCTTAAGCAGGACTATTTCTTACTTGTTTGCATCTCTCCAGCACTCAGAAGGAGGCCTGGAATATATGAGGTGCCAAGGAAATGTTAGCTAAATAAATTACTAAGGCAGAACATAGGGTTTAACTGTAAACATGGTTTGCAATAGGAACAAATTTGAATTACATGTAGAGACTGTTTTTCAGAGTCTATAATTAAGAATGTAGAGGTTTGTAAGGGAGATGTGGCTCACATGTGTGGCATGTACACACAAAGAAATTCCCAGGGGCTTGCCCTCTCCATACTTAGGACCAGACTGGTTCTCTTCCATGGACCTTCTTTTCTGCTTCCTTCTCCAGTCTCTGCTTTCTTACCTTAAGTGCACATCAGTCTCCAGCCCATAGGCCCCAAATTCAACAGCTTTCTCAAAGGCCATCATGGTATTCTCTGGTCCATGCTGCGGAAGAAAAAGATATCAGCCCCATGTCTCAGAGTCTTTCCTCACAACCATACCTTTTATAGTAGGGACAGAGTTACACAATAAAAGAGCTCTGTTAGCTGTCTTTCCATGGAGTCTGTGTTCCCCTCTGTTCAGTAGAATTCTGGGACTCTGCTCATTTGAGGCAATGTCACTGGGCTTGGTAAAGAGAAATGCACTGGGAGTTAGGTGACTTGGGTTCATGTCCATCCTTTATATTACCTTTTTATTCCTATAAAAACAATTCTTTTTCCTTTCCAGGGACTCCTATGGTTCTAAGGTTCCCTTTTCTCATCCATACATACTTGTACTCACCCTATTTCATCATGCTCAGACCTACCATGGGTGCACCTCTATGTGCAAAGAAGACTGGTTTGGGTCCCAAATCCTCCTTTTTCTGAATGCAGGGAGAATAAATCCCCAGAGGCATCAAATAAAGACATACAAGGATAAGAAGAAAAGGCAGTCCGGCAGCCAACTGTAGAGCTGACAAAGTTAAGAGAAGGAAGCAGGTGTACATAAAGATGGAGAACCATTTCAAACAATTAATTATTCCAAACAAGCAGTCGAAGTAAATCCCAGTCCATGAGTTTCACCAACTCTGGGGCTTAGCTAATTTATTTTCTATTGGTGTCACATTCCCACTATGTTCAGGAATTTGAATATAAAAGCACAGGACTATCCAAATATAAGGCTTTATTATGACAAGATAATTGGAGCTGTAACTTACAAAGCAGCACCAAGGAATGGGAAAGGAAGGAAAGAAAGAATGGAATGCTAAAGAGCAGTTTTTCAGGAGGAAGAACCTGGCTGCTTCTGAGAAAGCCTATAAAATCATCCTAAAACACTCCTATATTTCGGCTAGTACAGTATAGTGGGAAGGGCACTAACTGACAGAAATCTGGGTTCACAGTTAGGTTCTCCTACTTCCTAATTATGCCCCTAAGGATATGACTTAACCTCTCTGGGTCTTCATTTTCTTCTGTAAAATGAGGCTCTCTTGTTGCTAACATTAACTTTACAGAGTTGTTACGACAGTGTTGATTTATCATAGTCACTCAATAAATAACAGTTGCTTCGCTCCCTCCCTCTTTCCCCCTTCCCTGTCCCCTGCCCCACTTCCCACACTCTTACATACAGAGCCTTTCCATAATCCTGTTGTAACTGGCCAGTCCATAACATTACTATTTTAGACCTCTGAGGATTTTACACATTTGTACATTTTAAAGTTACTGCTTATGCTTCAGTGACTTCAAATCTAGGTCTCCAGCTCTAACCTCTTAACCTTGTGAATATATTACATCTCTTGAGTCTTTCTTTCTCATAGTATGTCATCCTGTATCTTCTTACTCTAACTGAAATTAAGAAAGTGAAAAAGAAGTTATTATTGTCCTACGCAAGTTCTTAACCTAGATATATTTTCTAAAAATTACCCCCACACAAAAACACACACATGCAAAAACACAAGGGCATCATCATCTTCTCAGCTTTAATTGAACCTACATTACTTCATTAGTTAAGATGCAAATACCTGCTATATAACCAACTGTAAAAGACTGAGACCGAGAGAGAAGTAGCCCCTGCTGGTTCATCAGTAAGACAGTAAGAGAACTCCATTCTCAGAGCAGTTTAATGTACAGATCTGAATCTCTTTGTTCTCCATTATATTAGGACAAAGAATAGAAAGGAAAACAATGGCAGAGACAGATATTTCTGCTTCTGCTGTAAGTCCCTAGGAACCCACAGGAGCCTGCTTTGAGTTGATTACATATAATCAAACATCTGGATCTAGATCGAACTGAAAATAATAATATTTGAACACAAACTGAAAGAACTATATCAGCACTCTGGTAAAATAAAAATTAAAATGGCCTCTACTGGGGCTGGTGTTGTGGCCTAGCTGGTAAAGCCATGGCCTGCAATTTTGGTTCATGTCCAGTTGCTCCATTTCCCATCCAGTTCCCTGCTAATGGCCTGGGAAAGCAGTGAAGGATGACTCTAGTGCTTGGCCCCGCCACACACATGGGAGACTCAGAAGAAGCTCCTGGCTTCAGTCTGGTGATCCCCAGCCATTGGAGCCATCTAGAGAGTGAACCAGTGGATAGAAGACCGACCAACTGACCTCCCTCTCTCTATCTCTCTCTCTCTCTTTCTCAGTCTCTTCCTTTCTTTATATAGCTCTTTCCAATAAATAAATCTTCTTTAAAAAAGCCTCTACTGCCCCCTATTGACTCTTAGTTAGAAAACATGTAATAATATAGAGAAACATCTTATTTTTCCAGAAGAATCTCTCTTAGGAGGAGGCCTGTTTAGTCATGGAAATACTATGACAGGCCACATTGGGTGGTGAATGAAAGCTTAAGGAGCATGCCTGAGTAACAAGCTAAATGAATTTCAAAGAAAGATGGGAAGGTAGCTACTAAATTTCTACTTTTCTGAGTGGAGTATGAAAGCTAAAGTCGAAGCTGAATGGAAAAGGCATGACATACCTTCTCTTTCCAAACGGGCAACATAGTAGGTCAAAGGCCAGGAAAGGAAAACCATCACAGTTATGCTGCACAGGTGTATGTAGGGAGCAAAGATCTAAGAGAAAGCCAAAAGTCAGGCTGGACAAATCTGGACAGATAAGGCGAACAGCTACAGGAGAATGTTTACCTTCAGTGACAGCCCAAATGTCAGCCACATGTCATTCCAGAATTGAAATAGAACAAACATAAAACAGATGTACAGCAGAATCACCAGCACAATCATGACCTGAGAAACAGAAAAGATCTTCTGACTTCCAGGCATGCATTTTGGATCACAACTGTCCTTTAGAATTGCATGTGTGTCTTTACAATATCAAGGACCTTATCTAATTCTTTTAATCTACTCATCTTTGCAAATTCCCATTATAGGATGGAACCAATTATTTCCCTTGTTTGTTCCTAAGTCTTTTTTGTACATTACAGCTGAAGAAAATTATCTAGCTATGTGTCTTAATGCCATTACCAATTTATCATCTGTAGGTACATCTGAGCCCTCATGTGGCTTGATTTGTAAGCAAATAATATGTTACAATTGCATTTTTATATTTATTTATTTAAGAGGCAGAGTCAGAGAGAGAGAGAGAGGAAGAGACAGAGAGAGAGAAAGTTCTTCCATATGCTGGTTCACTCCCTAGACAGCTGCAACAGCCATAGCTGAGGTGATCTAAGGTCAGGAGCCAGGAGCCTCCCTCCCTAGGCCCCCCAAGCAGGCACAAGGGCCCAAGAACCAGACCACCTTCCACTGCTCTCCCAGGTCCACCAGCAGGGAGCCAGAATGGAAGTAAAGCAGCTGGGACACAAACCGGTGCCCACATGGAATGCCAGTGCTACAGGCAGAGGCTCAGCCTACTATGCCACGGTGCTGGCTCCACAACTGCATTTTTGATGTAGCTTTTCTGTAACAGCTTGTAAATCTCACAAGGTAAATATAATAATTATATTGTTTAAGCCTTAAAGAATATCTGGTACAAAGTATTGGATAAATATCTGTTGAATAAAAGAATAAAATCTGCTTGTCACAATACTGTATAAAAAATACTGAGGGGCTATGGCTGTGGTGCAGCAGGTTAAAGCCCCAGCCTGGAGCACCGGCATCCCATATGGGCACAGGTTCAAGTCCTGGCTGCTCCACTTCCAGTCTGGTTCCCTGCTGGTGCACCTGGGAAGGCAGCGGAGGATGGCCCAAGTCCTTGGGCCCCTGCACTCACGTGGAAGACCTGGAGGAAGCTCCAGGCTCCTGGCTTCAGATCGGCTCAGCTCTGGCCATTGTGGCCATTTGCGGAGGGAACCAGCAGATGTAAGACCTATCTGTCTCTACTTCTCTCTTTCAAATAAATAAAATAAATTTAAAAAAAAAAAACCATTGAGACCAAGAAGGCATAACTTTCTTAACCTCTTCCCTTTCAAACGTAGTTTTTCTACATCCATACTGCTCTCTAGAAAGATCACTCCTTTGCTGAGTCTCTGTATCTAAAATAACTGAGGGGGCCGGCGCCGCAGCTCACTAGGCTAATCCTCCACCTGCGGCGCCAGCACCCTGGGTTCTAGTCCCGGTCGGGGTGCTGGATTCTGTACCAGTTGCTCCTCTTCCAGTCCAGCTCTCTGCTGTGGCCCGGGAGTGTAGTGGAGGATGGCCCAGGTCCTTGGGCCCTGCATCCGCATGGGAGACCAGGAGGACACCTGGCTCCTGGCTTTGGATCCGCGCAGTGCGCCAGCCGTGGTGGCCACTTGGGGGGTGAACCAATGGAAAAAGGAAGACCTTTCTCTCTGTCTCTCTCTCTCACTGTCTAACTCTGCCTGCTTAGGCCTCTGCCTACAGTGCCGGCATCCCATATGGGCACCAGTTCGATACCCAGCTGCTCCACTTCCAATCCAGCTCTCTGCTATGGCTTGGGAAAGCAGTAGAAGATGGCCCAAGTCCTTGGGCCCCTGAATCTATGTGGGAGACCTGGAGGAAGCTCCTGGCTCCTGGCTTCAGACTGGCACAGCTCCGGCCATTGTGGCCAATTGGGGAGTGAACCAGTGGATGGAAGACCTCTCTCTCTCTGCCTCTGCCTTTCCTCTCTCTGTGTAACTCTGACTTTTAAGTACATAAATAAATCTTAAAAAAAAAATAAAGCAACTGAATACACAACTAACTCTCTCACAACTTAACTCCTTGCTAGCTTCAACAGTAAATTCTACCAAATATTTAAGGAAGAGATATTATGAATCTTTTACAAACTCTTCCAGAGAACAGGGAGAATGAATACTTTCTAACTCACCTTATGAACACTGCTACCCAAATTCAACAAGGACAATAAGAACAGTAAACCATAGGCCAATCTCTTATGTTGACAGATGCAAACATCTTAAATAAACTATTAGTAAATTGAATGCATCACAACCACAAAGGTTGACTTGTTAAATCTAATCACATGAATCATAAATCTTACTCAACATCAGACTGTGAATGACTTAAAGGATACTAGCAGAAAAAATGTTCCACTGGAGAAATCTGACCTTTCCAATTTAGCAACTCATGAAAAAGTCTTTCCTTTCCTGTATTAGCACCAATCTGTTTTGGCACTTGAAATGTGAGGAATGTCTTCAGCAAAGTGTAGCAGCTACTCTGGTTATAGATCACCCATGCTATATTACATTAATATAACTGTAGCCTGCGATGCCTTCTACCACAACATATACATTTACAATAAAGCAATCTAACTAAATCAGGTACATTCTGCTAGAAATTTTCACAAATTATGACTCTATTATCCTTTGGCTAATAATTATCTTTATTATATTTATTGTTATATGTATTTATAAGAAGGTCAAGTTATTAACATGTTTATAAGGAATTTTGAGTGAGATCATTCATATCATTCTGGATGTCCCTAGGTAAAAGAGGAAGAGATTATAGGTACAGTGCTAACCTTTTCCTTCCTCGATTTATTCTGAGTCAAATAAAACAAATTTCAAGCCCCACAGAATCTCCCTAACCCATGAAAGCAGTCTTTCCTCAGGAGTCTGATTATCCTGGGCCTTACTGGTCTGAAGGCCCACTTCCAGGAAATGTCAACTCTTCTCATGTTCTCTCTCCATCACTTTTCATTGCCAATACAGACTCCTCACTATAACTAGATCCCAGAATTCCTCAAAAGATGAAGACTTATAAAATAATTTATATTGGCAAAAATTCCACAGAGTATGTGTGGGAATGATCTCTTAAGAATTCTAGATAAGGAGGTGAAAGGATAACATTAGGTCAGGCTAAATTTATTGATACAGGTATATATATCAGAGACTCTGGTTTCAATATTCTAGAATCCAAGTAGTAAGTATAATCCATGGTAGCCTATGCTTAATGAAGTTGAGATGACAGCACAAATTATCTAGAGATTTATTGAAAAAAAGTTGGTAGAATGGTAAGCTAACCTTCTCCCTATCATGTTGTTTGGGGTACTCAAAGGACATTGAAAAACACACTGGTGAGGAAAGTGTTGGCATCCTTAAAAAGCACTGTAGTGACTATCCTCTACACATGCATAAAGTTGAGAGATGCTGCCACCAAAATAGGCTTGCTTATTTCAAAAGGGATGATGAAATCCTGCGATGGTATAGGCCAAGCAGTACATAAGTGGAACAGGCAACATATACGTGATTTCAGTAACAGGCACAATGCTGTATGGCAATCAGAATAGTTTCACTAATAGAGATTCTTGCAGTGATTAACTGATCATGGTATCACCAATTTCAAAACAAATGGTGTTATCTAAGGACTATTTGTTTCTTTGAATTCTATAATTAGAAGATCTCATTGCTTCAATTTTCAAATCTAAGAATTCATAAATTAATATTTCCAGTCTGTACTTCCAATTCGAGTAAACAGAGATCCAAGGGGGCTACACTTGTTTAACATGTTCCTGGATCTGGAAAAACACAAAGGATGTTATCAAAACCATGCCTGAAAAGTGTATTCAAAAGCAAGAGGCTGTCAATCAACTGCTCAAGTCTACAGCAGAATAAAATTAAGGGAGGCTACACTGGAAATACACTCAGATAGTATGGCAAAACTGCCTTTCTCTGGGGATCAGATATAGACCCTTTGAAAGAAACCATGATGGTGTCATTCTAAATAGATCCAAAATAAAGGAGGGTCAGGGGGCTTCAAAGGAGAAATTTCAGGGGAGTATAGGAATTCAGGCACTGATTCCACTTAACATAGCTGAAATCAAAGTTTTTAGCAGAAGGGTCTCAGAAAACTTGTACAGAAAAACTCAGTGGAGGATAGGAACTACTGTGCATTTACCTGGTCCAGAGGGAATCAAACCCAGATGCCACTCTTATCCCATCTTGTGGGACTTGCTCTCTTTGTTTACCTCTCAGGAGTAGGAGAGGTAAAAGACACATCATGCTTTCACCAACACTGCAGGATTCTAGGCTTGGATCAGGTCCAATATAGGAGGGGGAAGTTTAAAGATCAATAAAGTGAAGTTTAGTTTATTATACTGAACTAAAATAGAATGTTTTTGTAACTGAAAAGTACTGGGAAAGTAAGAAATTTGCTCAAGATTTAATTGGGATGGAAAGAATAGGCTAACAGAAGGAGCAGTAAGAAAGAATAAACTTTGGGTTAGCTTGGGTTTATCTCCTTCAGCTTGTCAGTTACAACTGTTAGAAATGTAACTGATTCAGCTAAAACGTGTCAGTAGGTATCTTCTCTCTGGAGGAACACTAGAAGAAAAGGCGACCCTTTATGCAAAACTGAGTGCCAAGGAACACAGTCAGTCCTGGTCTAAGGTCTCCTATGGGGATTCAGATGTCCTACCTTATGACATGTGTGCAAGTACAGTTCAATTCTTTCCCGAAGCAACAAAACTCCTACTACCTGCAAAAGGAAAAAAAAAAAAGGAAAAAAGAAAAAATGGAGGTTGTTTTGAAATCACTAAGTTGCTGCCCAAAGCACTGTTCTGTAGCTCAAAATTTCCTTCACGGTCGGGCACTACATTTACTTTTCAGCCTCTGGGAGTTTACCATGTTGTTTCTCAGTCTGAAAAGCTATCCCTCTCCATGTCACTACCCATGCAAAGCCAGTTTAAATATTACCTTGTATTTGTAACTCTCATCAGCACCCACAAGAAGAATTATTATTTCCTCTGAGATTTTATATCAATTTATCACACTGATTCCCTTCTTTAGTTTCTGTCCATTTCTTTTTCCTGCAATGAACTTTATACCTGGTATTACTTGGATTTTTGAGAGAACAGAAGTCAAGAATCAGATTTTCCAAGAATCATTTACAAGCTTTTTCTTGAGAAACCAACATTGATGTTACAACTGTTAACACTGGTATATACTCAATAAATCTTAGATTTGAATCTTAATCTAATCAGTCACCAAGTCAACATGGACACAGAAACTGAAAACAGGAGTACTCAGATGACTACAATATTAATGATATGGTCCAAATGTGTGTAAGGCACTTATCTATCAAAATTATTTCATTTGTTCTTTTGCAGCCTGATAAAGTAAATTTACTGGCATTCTCATTTGAAAAAAAAGAAACTGAAGATCAGTCACCTAACGACAGAGCTGCAAAAAAGAAATCCTGTTTCCTTCCTTTTTCACTGTTGTATCCAAAAGAGTAGAAAATTTGTTCAAATGTACTGCTCTCTTGGACACTTGTCCCCACTCAATCAGCTAACTATACCATTTCAAGTTGACTGTAGGTGAAAGTGTTACAATGAAGTGACCAGATTTTGGCTGAGAGCACATACTTCATTTGCATTCGCATTTTTCCAACTAAAAATAAAAGTTTCAAATTGTCCTCACTATCTGTAGCACCCTTTACATCCAACTTCCAAAATGATTCTCTAAAACAGACAATTTATGTCAAATGTCTTATTCTTATTTTCTGGCCTTTTTTTTTTTTTTTTTTTTTTTTTTTTTTTTGACAGGCAGAGTGGACAGTGAGAGAGAGACAGAGACAGAGAGAAAGGTCTTCCTTTTTGCCGTTGGTTCACCCTCCAATGGCCGCCGCGGCCAGCGCGCTGCGGCTGGCACACCGCACTGATCCGATGGCAGGAGCCAGGTACTTCTCCTGGTCTCCAATGGGGTGCAGGGCCCAAGCACTTGGGCCATCCTCCACTGCACTCCCTGGCCACAGCAGAGAGCTGGCCTGGAAGAGGGGCAACCGGGACAGAATCCGGCGCCCTGACCGGGACTAGAAACTGGTGTGCTGGCGCCGCAAGGCGGAGGATTAGCCTAGTGAGCCGCGGCGCCGGCCAGGCCTTTCAAAATATGTCACAAACCTTCCTTTTCAGCTATGTCTCCCATTATTCATTATGCCCTACACGTTAACAGAATTGACCTTTCCCTCTTCAACGTAAACTCCATGTTTTTCTGTTTGGGGGACTTTTTCATGATGTTCCCTCTCTGTCATTCCCATATCTGAATCTAGTGTTCCTTCCAGACACCATTCCAATAAGAAGGTTTCTTTAATGCTTTTGGTTGGCAGCCACCTCTTCTCTCAGACTCCTTAAAAGAACTTTGTTAGGTCTCTCTGGTGACAATTAAAATGTCCTATCTGTGACATAGACTTAGACTTACTTGTATTACTAAATTCCAAACATCAAAGCAGTAATTGTAACTTTCTATCTCATCCAATCTCTATAAAATATTGCATGAAAACAGAAACTGAATGCTTTATTGATTTTTATATAACGAGTGCTTTATCACTATGTTATATTCACATTAATAAATTCTGTTGAAAATGCAAATGCCAATAGATTTGGGGGGACAAGCTCTTCTGCATCATACTGGGTATCAGAGGGGAAGGGAATTGTAAAATCACAGAAAGACGTCTTTCCTTTGTATGAGCAAAGGTGAAAAATGAAAAACTTGGCCCCAACATTACCCATCTATTAAGCTTTTTTTCTCACAGACTTTCTCTTACATGGTATAAATGTCAGGTAAGAGAGGAAGAGTCATACTATTGCCTAAAGGCTTTTGCCAAAACATACTCTGCATCTGAGCTAGGTGACAAGCATTTGTAAATTAGAATGGATTTACAAACTAATTTATAAGGCCCATAAAGACTGCTTATTTGAAGCTGTGGGTGTCTAAAATGACAATTCTGAGGAATCAGAGTAGACTAGGAAACAGGGGAAGGGAGAAGGGATGTGCTGCCACCCTTTCAATGGGCCCAACTGTAAGTCACATCCTCTAGTAGCTCTATCCCCCCCACTCCCAGTCCTTTATGCCTAAAATTCAAGTAGCTGACATAAACCCCAACTCTGCTTAGACATGAGTGATATTTAGGACCTGAGTTCTCCTAACACCAACTGGATACCATTTCCCAAGTAGGAGGACCTCCTGAGGCTACTCAAGAAAGACACATGGGAAGTGTTACTCACCACCAGCAATGAAGTATACGCAGTCAGGGTCCCAAGTATACTCAGAAAAATTATGGAACCGAAGACCCAGATTCCTGTTCCTAGAAAAATGGCCCTGAAAAAAACGTGTTTCAATTCTTAAAATAGGGCAGAAATCAGCAGCATCTCCATCTAGGATGGGGACAAACAGAACAGGTGAGGCATAAGAAAATAGAGGGGGGCCAGTGTTGTGGCTAGTACGTAAAGCCGCCACTTGCAATGCCAGCATCCCACATGGACACTGGTCTGCATCCAGGCTGCTCCACTTCTGATCTAGCTCCTTGCTAATGTGCCAGGGAAAGCAGAAGAAGATGGCCCAAATGCTTGGGCCCCTGTACCCATGTCTAAGATATGGAAGACATCCCTGGATCCTGGCTTCAGCCTGGCTCAGCCCTAGTCGATGCGGTTATTTGGAGAGTGAACAAGCAAAAGAACGACCTCTCTGTCTCTCTTTCCCTTTTTTTAACTCTGCCTTTAAATAATTAAAATAAATCTCTAAAAAAGAAAAGAAAAGAAAATGTAGGGAGATAAGAAGAGAGCCATCTGGGGAATGAACCAGCAAATGGAAAATCTCTCTCTCTTTCTGTAATTCTGACATTCAAAATAAATAACTCTTCATAAAAAATAAAAAGGCAAATATATACATCTATCTAAAGGAATACTATCTATACAAAAAAGTCATCTGTGATTGAAAATCTATGTAGGATTAACATATATGATGATAAAGGCATACAGCTTCAGAGACAAGGTGCTTCAAGATTCCTTGTATCATCCAGAAAAAGGATAAAATACTAATATTAAACTTTGAAGAATAAAGATTAAATAATATAATTTGCAGAGCAAACCAAAACAAGACAGCAAGAATGGTCAGGATAGAAAATATAGGTATACAGCCAGCGCCATGGCTCACTAGGCTAATTCTCTGCCTACAGCACCAGCACTCGGGTTCTAGTCCCGGTCAGGGTGCTGGTTCTGTCCCGGTTGCTCCTCTTCCAGTCCAGCTCTCTGCTATGGCCCAGGAAGGCAGAGGAGGATGGCCCAAGTACTTGGGCCCTGCACCCACGTGGGAGACCAGGAGGAAGCACCTGGCTCCTGGCTTCTGATCAGTGCAGCGTGCCGGCCGTAGAGGTCATTTGGGGGGTGAAGCAACGCAAGGAAGACCTTTCTCTCTGTCTCTCTCTCTCACTGTCTAACTCTGCCTGTCACGAAAGACGGAAGGAAGGAAGGAAGGAAGGAAGGAAGGAAGGAAGGAAGGAAGGAAGGACGGACGAGCCAATTTGAGTCCTGGCTACTCTGCTAGTCTTCTTCCCATCTAGCTTCCTGCTAATGCACCTGGGAAGGTGGCAGAATGTGTTCCAAGTACTTGGGCCCCTTTCACTCATATGGGAGATTAGGAGAGTTCCTAGCTCCTGGTTTTGGCCTGGTCCAGACCTGTCTTTTGGGGCCATTTAGGGAGTGAATCAGTAGACTGAAGATCTCTTACTGTCTCTCCCCTCTGTCACTCTGCCTTTTAAATAAATAAATCTTTCAAAAAGTCTTAAGAAAAGAGAAAAAAAGAATATAAAATAGAACTATTAAAAGCATTAGGAAGATTACGTGTGTAAATTCAAATATATCAATAGTTATATTAGTAGAGTGATATTTTTAATTAGGACGTAATGACAAATTTACCAAACTTCAAATAACCCAACCATATGCTGTTTAGAAGAGAACTAAAACATAAGATGCAGAAAGATTAGAAAAAAAGACTAAAGATGGAAAAAAACACACCATACAAAATTAATATGAAAATATTAATATCATATAAAACTACTATTTTCAAGGTAAAAGTACATGAATAAAGTAAGTTATTTGAAAACATAGAGCAATTCTGCACTAGGGATTGAAGACTTCACTGTTACTCATGCAGGTGGTCAATGTGTTCACTGCCCAGAAGTGGAGGATCACAAGTGGGGTGCTGCAAGGAAAACTACAGAAGTCGGCCAGTATCTCAGTTCTCGGGAGTACTGGTGAGCATTTCCTGAGTCGTGCTTGTGATCAATGCAAAAACTTACTATAGGAGACACTTCTGTGGTATACTTGAAATAATAATTTCAAAATAGGATTTGCGGCCAGTGCTTAACTGGGACATTTTAACAGAAGTTAAGAATGAACAAAGTGACCAATGTAGAATGATTACCAGAGGTTTTCCTCAGCACTATCACAATATTTGTGCTATGGGAATTACCAGGGTTTACAAATGAGGAGAGAGTCAGAAAAAATTGGATATTAGATATCTGCACAAAACTTGTCAAGTCCAGATTAGAGAACCAAGTATTTTTTAATTTATAAATATATTATCTTGTATTTCAACTTGAAATACAGGCTGTGTGGATTGAAATACAAGTGCTATAATAACCCAGGACTGGACCATAGATAAAGATTGCATAAGCACTGATAAGAGAAAAGACTTTGGCAATATGCATCATGACTTTTTACAGTGTTCACTGTTCTTGATTCAACAGTGCTACTTGTTGGAATCTACTCTAATAACATTAGTTTGAATATGAAATTTTCTCTGAATATTTTATAAAAGCAAAAAAACTGGAAGCACTCGTAATGTCTAACATTAAAAAATAGCTAAATGAGGGGTTGGCACTGTGGCATAGCTGGTAAAGCTGCCGCCTGTAGTGCTGGCATCCCATATGGACACCAGTTCGAGTCCCAGCTGCTCCACTTCTGATCCAGATCTCTGCTGTGGCCTGGGAAAGCAGTAAAAGATGGCCCAAGTACTTAGGTCCCTGTACCCGCGTGGGAGACTAGGAAGAAGCTCCTGGCTCCTGGCTTCAGATTGGCACAGCTCTGGCCATTGCAGCTAATTGGGGAGTGAACCAGTGGATGGAAGACCTCTCTCTTTCTCTGCCTCTCCTTCTCTCTCTGTATAACTCTGACTTTCAAATAAATAAATCAATCTTTAAAAAAATAGCAAAGTGAGAGTATTATAGTATTTTCATGTTATATTTTGAAACCATTTTAATGATGTTCTTTAGGAATTTTAATAATTTTAAATGTTTATAATTAAGTAAAAATGGAAGGCAAAACAACAGGTATAGTAGGAGCCACAGCTCACTAGGCTAATCATCCACCTGCGGCACCGGTACTCTGGGTTCTAGTCCCGGTTGGGGCGCCAGTTCTGTCCCGGTTGCTCCTCTTCCAGTCCAGCTCTCTGCTGTGGCCTGGGAAGGCAGTGGAGGATGGCCCAAGTGCTTGGGCCCTGCACCCACATGGGAGACCAGGAGGAAGCACCTGGCTTCTGGCTTCAGATTGGCACAGCGTGCCAGCCGTGGCGGCCATTTTGGGGGTGAACCAATGCAAGGAAGACCTTTTTCTCTGTCTCTCTCTCTCACTAACTCTGCCTGTCAGAAAAAAAAAAAAGCATAGAAAAAAGGCTGCAAATTATATATCAATTGATTATTATTTAAAAATGTGGCTTAGTAGGTATTAACATTTGTAATGACAATAATTTTACTCCTAATTGGGTAGAATCAATTGTACTTTACTAAAAAAAAAAAAAAAAAAAAGGAAAGAAAGAAAGAAAAGTAAGATTCCAGTACCAGCTGCTCTGCTTCTGATTCTGTTTCCTGCTAATGTGCCTGGAAAGAATCAGAGGATGGCTCAAGTACTTGGGATCCTGTTACCTATCTGAGAAACCTGAATGGAATTCCTGGCTCCTGGCTTCACCCTGGCCTAGCTTTGGCTGTTGCAACCATTTGGCAAGTGAACAAGTGGATGTAAATTTATCAGTCTGTCTCCACTCCTCTGTTACTCTGCCTTTCAAATAAATAAATTTTTTTAAAATAATACGTCTCAGGGCCAGCGCTGTGATGTAGCAGGTTAAGCTGCCGCCAGCAGCACCAGCATCCAATATGGGTGCTGGTTTGATTCCTGGCTGCTCAACCTCCAATCCAGCTGCCTGCTAATGCACCTAGGAAGGCAGTGGAGGAGATGGTTCAAATTGCTGGGCCACTGTACCATGTGGGAGACCTGGAAGAAGCTCCCAGCTCCTGGCTTCAGTCTGGCCATGCTCTGGCAGATGCAGCCATTTGGAAAGTGAACCAGAGGACAGAAGATCTCTCTCTCTCTCTCCTCCCTCCTTCCTTCCCTCTATAACTCTACCTTTCAAATGAAATAAATAAATATTTAAAAATAATAAGTCTCATACTCAAATATAACCTTCTCTCCAAAATTCCAAATAATGAATAAAATTTGCTGCAAAATTAGAAGGCATGAGGTCAGAAAAACAGTAAGGTCCAGCAGCATGAGTTCAGCTATGAGAAGGTTCTGAGACACAACATCTGTCCTTGTGTTCAAAGTGCCAGAAGTCAGCTAAGAACAGAAGGAGGCAGCGGAGGCTGTCAGATAAGCAGAAAACTCAGAGTTCAAGGACAGAGATCATGAAGTCCAACTGGTGTAGGTATTAGAGAAACAGAACAGGGAACAGATGTCAGGGAATCATTTTCTGAGAAGGAATGGTCATTATATGAGATACAGATCAAGTGTGAAACGAAGCACAGGTAGAGAGAAAGTTTAAACAGGCTAAGGTGCTAAGCATTCTGCTTCTGCCCGAGTCAGGCCTCTCACCCACAAGCTGTGTAAAAGTCCATTGTTGTCCACCTTCCCTACTTGCCACCAGTTTGCAGTCTGAGATAAAATTCACATGGCTATCAGACCAAAGAGTCCTTACTTACATAAATGAAAACACAAAAAGAAACTTACTTACCAGTCAAGGTCAAAATATTCATTTGAGAGTTCTATCCACATGAACAGCAAAATCACAGATAAGACAAATGAAAGGACCAGCAACACAAAAAAGACTTGCTCTGTCTGGGAAGAGAAAGAACTCTATGTTAGCTCCATTTATCCATGTTACCTCAGCAATGTCTGTATACCCTGTCAAAGGTCAGGATAGACACACTGCCATGCTTTACCCTCCACAGGCTGTAGGATCACTCTTTTTCTATTTATTTACCCCTACTGAAGTTGTATATGCCCATTTATTAAAATATACTGAACTATAATTAGCTGTTCATGTTTGTATCTGACATTACATTGTTTTTACTTGGAAGAAAAAGAACTTGTACAGCCAATCTCTATATTGACAATATCTAGCAGAGTGTTTTGGATGTAGCTTGCTCTCAACAACCATCAGCTATATCCACTCAATTGCCATCCACCAAATGTTTGGTGTTCCATTCATGAATTCACTCACTCATCATTCATCAGTTCATTTAGTCATTTATCTACACAATTATTAGTGGAAAGAGGAACCAGAGTTAGGGAATAAACTTTTTTTTTAGTATCTATTTTATTCCAGTACAATGCTAGGAACTTCACAAGCCACTTTGGTTGATTTATTTCTCATAAGAGCCATGTAAGTTAGGTATTGAGGTATTGCTAGTTCATTTTGCAGAAGAAAACTCAAGAGAAGTAAAGTAATTGGCTCAGATCACACAGCCAAAAAGTGGCAGGGGCAGAAGTAGAACCCAGATCCCTAAGGGCTAAGAGCCAGGATGGAAGGTCTTTATGGAGTAAGTATTTAAACTAAATCTTGACAGCAATCCTCATCATTGAAAAATCAAAAACAGCCATGCCACAGAATTAGATTTGGGTTGCCATCTGAGTGACCTTAAAAGCCTTCCAGGGCAGTGTTGTGGTATATTGGGTTAAGTTGTCACCTGCAAATGCAGGCATCCCATATGAGAGCCAGTTCGAGTACCAGCTGCTCCACTTCTGATCCAACTCCCTGCTAATGCACTGGGAAAGCAGCTGAAGATGGTCTAAGTACTTGGGCTCCTGCATCCACATGGGAGACCCCCAGATGAAGCTCCTGGCTTCTGGCTTCAGCCTGGACCAGCCTGGACCTTGTGGCCATTTGGAGAAGGAACAAGTAGATGGAAGACCTCTGTCTCTCTTTCTCTCCCTCCCACTCTCCCTCCCTTTCTCTCTAACTCTTTCAAATAAATAAATAAATTTAAAAAAAAATAGACATCCTGGCCGGCACCGTGGCTCAATAGGCTAATCCTCCTCCCACGGCACCGGCACACAGGGTTCTAGTCCTGGTCGGGGTGCTGGATTCTGTCCCGGTTGCCCCTCTTCCAGGCCAGCCCTCTGCTGTGGCCTGGGAGTGCAGTGGAGGATGGCTCAAGTCCTTGGGCCCTACACCCCATGGGAGACCAGGAGAAGCACCTGGCTCCTGCCTTTGGATCAGCACGGTGCGCCGGGCACGGTGCGCCGGCTGCGGCGGCCATTGGAGGGTGAACCAACGGCAAAGGAAGACCTTTCTCTCTCTCTCTCACTGTCCACTCTGCCTGTCAAAAAAAAAAAAAAAAATAGACATCCTAACTCTTTGGGACAGTTTTTAATCTGTTAAATCTGTCTAAATTCTTTTATTTATTTATTTTTATTTGACAGGTAGAGTTATAGACAGTGAGAGAGAGAGACAAAAAGAAAGCTCTTCCTTCCGTTGGTTCACTCCCCAAATGGCCACCATGGCCGGCACTGCGCTGATCCAAAGCCAGGAGCCAGGTGCTTCTTCTATGTCTCTCATGCGAGTGCAGGGGCCCAAGGACTTGGCCATCCTCCACTGCCCTCCCGGGCCACGGCAGAGGGCCGGACTAGAAGAGGAGCAACCGGGACTAGAACCTGATGCCGATATGGGATGCCGGTGCTGCAGGCAGAGGATTAACCAAGTGAGCCACGGCGCTGGCCCCAAATCTGTCTAAATTCTAAAGTTACTGTGAGAAGTAAGAATAAAAAAAAGTAAAACACAGAAAGGTCATTTCAACAAGGTAAAGAAAAATGGTACAGGTATTAGAAACTAAACTACAACTCTTGGAGTATAAGGAGGATGAAGAGCTTCAGATTTGACTCAGGCCTCATACATATTCTCTGCACAAAATCTGTGTGGACTTTTTTAGAATTATTTTTTGAAATGTGCAGAATGAAGAGAGACAGAGACAGAGAAGGAAGTAGTCTTCCAGCTGCTGGTTCACTCCCAAAATACCCTCAAAATCCAACACTGGAACTAGACTCAAGCCAGAGCCTGGAACTCAACCCAGGTCCTACCTGAGTGGCAGGGACCTAACCACCTGAGCCATCACCTGCTGCCTGCATGGACGCACATTAGCAGGAAGGTGGATGGAAGCAGAGCTGGGACTTGAACTCACGTACTCCAGTATGTGCCATGGGCATCCCAAGCAGAGTCTTAACTGATAGGCCAAATGCCCACCCATCTGTGGACTTTTAGAAAGATGCACCAGATAATGTCAACCCCTTGCTCAAAACCCTCCCAGAGCTTACTACTGTAGTAGAGTATTATCCAAATTGAAATTCATGGCCCACAAGGTCCAACCTGATTGGCCCTTGCACATCCCTGACCTTATCCTATTCCATACTCTGACTACACGTCTAGCTGTCAGTCATACTGCCTTTCTTCTGTTTCTAGAACACAAATTTGTTCCCATCTCAGGAACTTTGTATTTGCTGGCTCTACTACTTGAAAAACTTCTGACCCCAGATGTATCCACAACTGGAAACAGATCAAATAATGCATTTTCAAAAATGTCTCTAACCACCCTCCCAATCCAGTTTCTAGTATTTTTTTCTACTTTATTATCTTCAAAGATCTTATTACTATCTGAAAACATCTCTCTTCAATTATTATTTATTACCTAATTCATCACACTAAAATGTAAGCTGCAGGAGGACCAGAGGCCTTAGCTGTCTCAGTTACCATGGCATATACAAAGTGTTCATTAAAATGTTTGTGAAATAAAGCCGGCGCCATGGCTCACTAGGCTAATCCTCCACCTTGCAGCGCCAGCACACCAGGTTCTAGTCCCGGTTGGGGCGCTGGATTCTGTCCCGGTTGCCCCTCTTCCAGGCCAGCTCTCTGCTGTGGCCAGGGAGTGCAGTGGAGGATGACCCAAGTACTTGGGCCCTGCACCCCACGGGAGACCAGGATAAGTACCTGGCTCCTGCCATTGGATCAGCGCGGTGTGCCGGCCACAGCGCGCCAGCCGCAGCGGCCATTGGAGGGTGAACCAAAGGCAAAAGGAAGACTTTTCTCTCTGTCTCTCTCTCTCACTGTCCACTCTGCCTGTCAAAAAAAAAAAAAAAAAAAGTTTGTGAAATAAATTCATTTTTACTTTCTGATTCTCACTGTTGCTACCTTAAATCAAAATTTTTCTCAAGTCTCTTCATTTATAGGACGAATTTAAAACATTTTAGCTTGACATAAAGATAATTTATCATTTGATGAAAGTATTTCTTCCCAAATCATACTTCTACTATTTATTCACTTGTGCCAAAATGCAACATTGGAAATTCATTTTTCATATAACAAATCACTGTGCTTCCCTGTGTCTGGACTCCTGATCATCTTATTCTCTATACCATTTTTTTTTTTCTTATTTGAGAAGTAGAGTTACAGACAAAGAGAAGGACAGACAGACAGGTCTTCCATCCACTGGTTAACTCTCCATATGGCTGCAACTTCTGAGCTGGGCTGATAAAGCCAGGAGCCAGGAGCTTCTTCCACGCTTTCTCACATGGCTAAAGGGCCCAAGCATTTCTGCCATCTTCTACTGCTTTCCCAGGCCATGGCAGAGAGCTGGATCGAAGAGAAGCAGCCAGGACACGAACTGGTGCCCATATGGGATGCCAGCAACACAGGCAGAGGCTTAGCCCACTATACCACAATGCCAGTCCTCTATACAATCATTTCTACATGTTTCTTCCACAAGTCACTGACTTCAAAAAACTAACAGCAGCAGCTAACATGAGTGCTGATCTTGTGCCAAGCCCAATTTGAAGTGTTCCCCATATATTACCTCTTCTATGCACCAAAAATGATTATTATCTCTATTATTTTAATGCAAAATCTGATGCACTGGGATGTTGTGACCTACTCAAGTTCCCACAATGGTAGAATTCTAAATTTAGAGACAGTAATGAAGCTACAATTTGAATCCAGGCTGTCTTTCCTCAGGACGTAAGATCTTATTAGAACTTACACTATATGTTATATTCCTTCCTCTCAGCAGACAGGACCCTAGAGATTTTTTTTTTTTTTTTTTTTTTTTTTTTGACAGGCAGAGTGGACAGTGAGAGAGAGAGACAGAGAGAAAGGTCTTCCTTTGCCGTTGGTTCACCCTCCAATGGCCGCCGCGGCCGGCGCGCTGCGGCCGGCGCACCGCGCTGATCCGATGGCAGGAGCCAGGAGCCAGGTGCTTTTCCTGGTCTCCCATGGGGTGCAGGGCCCAAGCACCTGGGCCATCCTCCACTGCACTCCCTGGCCACAGCAGAGGGCTGGCCTGGAAGAGGGGCAACCGGGACAGAATCCGGCGCCCCGACCGGGACTAGAACCCGGTGTGCCGGCGCCGCTAGGCGGAGGATTAGCCTAGTGAGCCGCAGCGCCGGCCGGACCCTAGAGATTTTAAGTATTATCTGGTTCAATTCCTTACCTTAGAGAGGTTTAGAGTTATCACATAGCCAGAACAAGGACAGAAGGGCAGACCTAGAATTAGGACCTATCCATATTCCCAGGATCTGGTCCAGCAATTGTTCTATTTTAACACATTGCTCAAATGCCACTTTTTTCCATGAAGCCTCTCTATTCCCTCTGTACCCTGTCCTAATACCTAATACCTCTCCTGTGACTTACTATCTCATCCCTACATAATAAATATCCATTGAGCCTATCTGCTTGTCTCCATCTTTGTCTACTCTAATTCAGGCCACCAATATCTTTTACATGAATACTGTTATTGCTTTCTCTTTGAAGGCAAAGAGATCTCCCTGAATTAGTTTTGTTCATTCCACTATATTCTCCACACAATATCATTCCAAAATAGAGCTCATATTATATCATCTTAAAATCTTCAGGGACTCCAGCTCTCTGCTATGGCCCGGGAGGGCAGAGGAGGATGGCCCAAGTGCTGGGGTCCCTGTACCCGCATGGGAGACTGGGATAAAGTATCCGGCTCCTGGCTTCGGATCGGCACAGCGCCGGCCATGGCGGCCATTAGGGGAGTGAACCTAACTCTCTGCCTAGCCAAAAAAAAAGAAAAAAATCTTCAGGGACTCTTTATTTCCTTTATTGCAGAGATCAAATTCTTAAAACCACACAGTATCTGACCATCTTCCTCTCTAACTTCATTTCCCAACACTTCTGTACTCCTATCTGCTCCATCAAAAATAAACCTTCCACAATGTCTAAACTTACATCTTTTAACTCCTTCTCCATAACATTTCTTCCACACTATTTTTATCTATACTATTCTTAATCACTCTTTACCTAAATAAAATTATCTTTGGCCCCTTTCTTATGTCTGAGCAAGTGCCCATACACACAATTCTATAGCTTCTTGCTATACTTGCCTTTTCCCTCTGTAGACTATGAATTTCTTGAGAGCAAAAGCTGTGCCTGAAACACTTTTGTTTTCCCTAGCAAATAGGACAGAAGCATCTGGGCAGGAAAAATATGAGGTCAGACTATCATGTCTAACATGTCTGCCTGCTCTAGGGCAGTCTACCGTCACCCAAGCTTTTCCTTGGGTTTCTCACTTCAGACATAAGAAATATGAAATCCAGGACTGTTGCTGTAGCATAAAAGGTTAACAGCCACTGCCAGCAACACCCACATCCCATACTGGCCCCTGTTTAAGTCCCAGCCACTCTGCTTCCTATACAGTTCCCTGCTAATGTGCTTGGGAAAGCAGTGGAAAATGGTCCAAAGGCTTGGGCCCCGCACCCATGTGGGAGACCAGGAAGAAACTCCTGGCTCCTGGCCTTAGCCTGACCCAGCTCCAGCTGTTACGGCCCTCTGTAGAGTAAAACAGTGGATGGAAGATTGATCACTCTTTCTCTTTCTCTCTCTTCCGCTCTCTCTCTTTGTGACTCTTCCAAAATAAATAAATCCTAAAAAAAAAATAATAATATTGGGGCTGGCGCTGTGCAGCACCGGGTTAAAGCCCTGGCCTGAAGTGCCGGCATCCCATATGGGTGCCAATTCTAGTCCTAGCTGCTCCTCTTCCGATCCAGCTCTTTGCTATGGCCTGGGACAGCAGTAGAAGATGGCCCAAGCCCTTGGGCCCCTGCACCCACGTGCGAGAACTGAAGGAAGCTCCTGGCTCCTGGCTTCAGATCAGCGCAGCTCCGGCCATTGTGATCATATGGGGAGTGAACCAGTGGATGGAAGACCTCTCTCTGTGTCTCTACTTCTCTCTGTAACTCTGTCTTTCAAATAAATAAAATAAATCTTTAAAAAAAAAAAAGATTCAGGCATTCCTGTAATCCCTACAGAGAAACAACTAATTGCACCCAAACTTCACCTTTTCAAGGTTTTCTGAATGCATATATGTAAAAGTAAGAAAAAAGGAAAGAATAAAAGAAAATAAATACATCAATTGCATGTTTCAGGAAGTTTAACTTTGGCTCTAGAATTGATGCAGTATTTTTATGGAAGAACTGGAGCCCCAGAACCTACAGTCCTGGAGACTCTAATGAACCTTCATAGAGCCAAGGACCCGTCTCTGCTCCTCATATCGGAGAATGTACAGCATAGATCCTCCCCATCTCTCTGTACCCGAGAATGGCAACATGATCCAAGTTTGGTTTTTTCCCACTGTCTGAATTTCCAGTGGCAACTGTAGCAGCCAGTAAGGAAGGTGACATAGGATTTGTGGTTGAAGATTTTTTCGGTCCATGAACTGTCCTTTTCCGATTTTCTTCTTTTTGTGGACTCAATCCTGCTAGCCTTCTTAGGCATGATTCACCCTTTTGCTGAAAGAACAAATGAAATAATCAGGATCTAGAATGGCTCCTGTTAATGTACTCTATTGTATCATTCTACTTTATTGTATTCTATAGAAATTTTTAAAAATTTTATATTTCTGTATTTATTTATTTGAAAGGCAGAGTGACAGAAGGAAAAACAAGGAGAGCTTCTATTCATTGGTTCATGCCCCAAATGGTCAATGGATTAGGTTGAAGTCAGGAGCCAGGAATTCCATCAAGGTCTGTCATGTGGGAGGAAGGGTCCAAGCAATTGGTCATTATCAACTGCCTTCCCACACTCACGAGCAGGAAGCTGGATTGGAAGCGGAACAGCCAGGACTCGAGCCAGCACTCTCATATGGGATACCAGCAGCACAAGTGGCAGCCCAACTAGCTGTGACACAATGCTGGTGTCTCTATAGAAAATCTGAGCAAAGATAGATGAATTAAAAAAATTTTTGAAATATCATTTACAATCATCAATAATCTATTGGATTGGGGGAACAAGAACGGTGTTTCTTCCTACCTTCCTGCTAACTTGCTGACTGCTGCAGCCATTGGTCCATTCTAAGTTTACTTTTCTCATCTCTAAGTTGGAACATTCATGATAAACCAAAAGGAACAATAAGGATTGTACTTACCTTCCCACCTTAAGTGACTAAAAAAGTGGAGAAATAAAAAAAATTAGTTTTCAGATATTAGATAACAGACAGTGTAGGTTAGCAAACCTTAAAAGGGGAAACAAAGGTAGTGGGTATGATTAATTACCATTGACAGTCTAGTCAGAATAGCCAGAATAAGGTACCATGAAGGAGAATAAAAGTGGAGCTTGGCAGTCTTCCTAAACTGAGCATACAGAAATTTGGGAAAAGCAAGGGTTTCTCCTGCATCTCCCTGAGTCTCTAGCTGAATAATGACCAGTGCATGCCCATGAATTTATCCCAAGCTAGAGAAATAAGAATATAAAAGAAGATGATAAAATAATCTCTAAGGCTCAGATAAGGCTAAGAATAATTGTTTCCTGTGGGGAGCAACTCAGACTAGACTAAGTTACTGGAATTAAGACTTATTCTATGCATCTGCTCTCCCACAATATAGCGCTGGGAGAGGAGTAAACAACTTCTACACAGCTGCCTCTCGCCAATTTGATTGAGCTGCAGGAGCTGATCTTGCTCCTGATTGGAGGAGAGCAGCGTGCTCAGCGTGTGGGTAGCAGAGTTGGGATTGGTGGAAGAGGACTATAAAGGAGGAGAGAGACAACATGCACCAGGAACATCTAAGGGGAACATCTGGATAACATCTGAGCAGCCCCTGAGAGAGCCGGCCGGCGGTGTGCTGCTCCCCCGCGGAAGCGGGGAAAGTGGCGGGGGAGCCGCCCTTCCACGGAGGTGGAAGGGACGGTAGCCAACCCGGGAAGAACCAGCAGCAAACCCGGGGAGGGCCGAGCAGACAAAAGAACAGCGCAGGGTCCTGTGTCATTCCTCCACGAAGAGGGGGAGCGACAGTTTCCGCTGACCAGAGAAAAAATTCTTCTAACACATGAGGCATTACGCAGCACAATCAGAAAGATTAGGCCTACATTAATGGTTGCTATGGTGCAGTCCAAGGAAGCTTATTGCTGAGCATCAAAAGAATCAAAGCATTTCCAAGTATGTGGAACAAAGCTCAAGAGTAAGTTTTTAAAATACAAGGGCCTAGACCAGCGCCGCAGCTCAATAGGCTAATTCTTCACCTGCGGCACCGGCAGCCCAGGTTCTAGTCCCGGTCGGGGCGCCGGATTCTGTCCCGGTTGCTCCTCTTCCAGTCCAGCTCTCTGCTGTGGCCCAGGAGGGCAGTAGAGGATGGCCCAAGTCCTTGGGTCCTGTACCCGCACAGGAGACCAGAAGGAAGCACCTGGCTCCTGGCTTTGGATCAGCGTGGTGCTGTAACTATACTCCACAGGTTTAAGAATATAGAGAAAAATAACAATATTAAGGACAGATCTGAAATATATATTTTAAAAACCTAAATTGAACTTCTAGAGATGAAAAGCACAGTATCTGAAATAAACAATGTACCTCTAGGGTTGAAAATAGAATATGCAGTGTAAAAAAGAAGACAACTTAAGAATTTTAAAATTTAAAGGAGCAACTGAAACCTGTAGAGCAACTATAAATCATCTAATATAAATATGGAGGCAATGAATGAGAAAAGAGTAAAAAAGAGATGGAAACAATATTTGAAGAACAGCTGAAAAAATTTTTCAAACCTGATGAAAACTATAAACCTACAGACCTAATAAGAAGCATAACAACCTCCAAGGAAAAGGAACACATAAAATCTATAAGACACATCATAATCAAGCACAAGAAATAGACTATCTCAAAACCAGAGAGAAAAAAATTACATGTAGAGAAAGAATAATAACTTCACATTCTTTCAAGAATAATATCTTGCTGAAACCAATACAAGCCAGAAGACAACAGAGCAATTTTAAAAGCAAAAAAACACAAATTCATCTGGAATTCAACACTTGGTAAAAAAAAAAAAAAAAAAAAAAAACAGCTTTAAAAAAATCAAACTAGGACCCAGCACTGTGACGCAGCAAGTTAAAGCCCTAGTCTGTAGTACTGGCATCCCATATGGGCACCGGTTCAAATCCACTTCTGATCCATCTCCCTGCTGATGTACCTGGGAAAATGGCCCAGTACTTGGGCCCCTGCACACCCAAGGGAGACTGGAAGAATCTCCTGGCTCCTTGCTTCAGCCTGGGCCAGCCCTAGTCATTGCAACCACTTGAGGAGTGAACCAGAAGATGGAAGACCTCTCTCTCTCTCTGTCTCTTTCTCTGTAACTCTGCCTTTCAAATAAATAAATCTTTAAAAAAAAAAACTAAACTTTGTAGAAAGTCAAAACTGGAAGAACTAATCACTAGGTGATTTATACCATAAGAAATGTTCAAGAAAGTCATTCAATATGAAGGGAAAAATGTACCAATGGAAATATTTATTCACAAAAGGAAATTATATGGGAACAATATCTAAAAGGCCAGGAGTACAGAAATAAAAATTCCAATAATATTCCTATACTTTATGTGATTGATACTCTATTTGAAGGCAGGCTCTATTCAGCTAAATATGTATACAATACTTTATAAAGTAACCTCCAGAAAAGGGGGTATACAACAAGCCAGCAATGAATACAAAACACAATTATAAATGCTACTTAATTCATCCAAAAGAAGGCAGCAAAAGAGACTAATAAGAAACAAAGAACAGGGGTCAGTGCTGTGGCATAGCAGGTAAAGCTACCACCTGCAGTGCTGGCATCCCATATGCGTGCCAGTTTGAGTCCTGGCTGCTCCACTTCTAATCCAATTCCCTGCTAATGTGCCTGGGAAAGCAGCAGAGGATGACTCAAGTCCTTGAGCCCCTGCACCCATATGAGAGAACCAGAAGAAGCTCCAGGCTCCTGGCCTTGGATTGGCCCAGTTCCAGCCTTGCAGCCATTTGGGGAGTGAACCAGATGATGGAAGACCTCTCTCTCTGCTTCTGCCTCTGTGTAACTCTGCCTTTCAAATAAATAAGATAAATCTTAAGAGAGAGAGAAACAAAGAACAAATAAAACACAAATTGCAAGGTGGTAGATATAAACCCAAACATAGGAATAAACAAATTAGATGTAAGTGATCTAAATACCTGAATTTTTAAAGGTAGATATTTTCAGTTGGATCTAGAAAAAACAAGATCTATTCATTGTACATAGATGCAGGCTTGACCCATGTGGCTTGCACACTGCTGGGATAGTAGGGTGATGGCGCTCTTCTGCAAAAAGCACCAGAGACAAGTTTCAGTTAACATGTCCGCTTTATTAATGACCACACACACTTTTTAAAGGGCAGGCGGAAGGGGCCTAATTAATTCAGAGCAACACTAATTCTATAGGATAGAACTGATATCGGCGCCCCTATGCTTCTCCAATCAGCTTGAAGGTCACATAGCTAGGATAGCTTTCCAGGTGGTTCTAATGGGCCTGGGACATACGTGGGAGTTGTTTACCTGATTGGCAATTACAGGGCCATTTAACAGGGAGCAGAGTGAGGAAAAGCACCTGGGGCTCCCGCCACCTGCCAGCAGTCAGGTTGTGGGCTCCTTCCCGGGAGGCCTGGTGTGCCATGCCCTCTCAGCCTCCTGCATGGTCAGGGCAGGCAGACTCCCCATCAGGTAGAGGATCACCCACACATAGGGAGAGTATCCAAGATGAGTGAACAGTGACAAGCTGCAGCCACAGAAAAATACTAGAAAAACAAAGGAAGAATTGTGTTCTCAGGGAACTGATTGAGAGAGTAAGGTAACAGAACAGCGGAGAGACTGTAACTCAGAAAAGACAGCAGACACACTGCCGTCACCAGTTGTTGCCACAGCACCTAAGCTAGGGGCACACATCCAAGGAATGCCATCTTTCTGGGAAAAGGTAAGAAGTGTCAGCTCTCATCACTGGCAACCATAACTGCAGGGGAATTTTTTTTGAAAGATTTATTTATTTGCAAGTCAGAGTTACACAGAGAGGGAGAGAGGGAGAGAGGGAGAGAGGGAGAGAGAGAGAGGTCCTCCATCCAATAGTTCACCTCCCAAATGGCCGCTACGGCCAGAGCTGCGCTGATCCGAAGCCAGGAGCCAGGAGCTTTCTCCAGGCCTCCCATGCGGGTGCAAGGATCCTAGGGCCTGGGCCATCCTCCACTGCTTCCCCAAGCCAAAGCAGAGAGCTGGGTTGGAAGTGGAGCAGCCGGGTCTCGAACTGACGCCCATATGGGATACCGGCACCTCAGGCCAGGGTGCCAACCCACTGCGCCACAGCACCAGCCCCACAACTGCAGGGTAATTTGACAGTCCCCACTTACATGAAGACTAGCTTGAGGAACTGTCTGAGGTCTGAACAACTACTTTGCTCTGAAAAGGGAAGCCACAGAGCTCTCTCCCTGAAAAGTGCCAGACTTAATTTTCAGTAGAGCCACTGCTGACCACTATTCTGATATAAGGAATAACATGCACTCCTGCTGCTCCCAGAAGCCACCAGAGCCAGATACATGACACCTTCCCAGGCAGAGAGAATACCCCCTGAAACCTACAACTGTGTGGAGTTCTGGGCATACACCTACGAGCTGTGCTCACTCTGTATGATTTGGGGGCAGGTGGAGAAGTTTCATCGGCTCTTGAGACTAGTACCAGCAACAACCCATAACAAACTAGACAGGGTGGCTGGTGTTGTAACATAGTGGATAAAGTCACTGCCTGCAGCGCCAGCATCCTATATGGGTGCTGATTCAAGTTCCAGCTGCTCCACTTCTGATCCAGCTCCCTGCTAATGTGCCTGAGAAAGCAGTGGAAGATGGCCCATGCTTGGGTACATACCCACATGAAAGACCTGGATGAAGCTCCTGGTTCCTGGCTTTGGCCTGGCCCACCCTTGACCACTGCAGTCATCTGGGGAGTGAATCAGCAGGTGGGAGATCGCTCTCTCTCTCTCTCTTTCCTTCTCTTTCTTTTCTTTTCTTTTTTCTTTCTTTCTTCTTTCTTTCTTTTCTTTCTTTTGTTCTTTCTTTGGTTCTTCCTCTCTCTCTCTCTCTCTCCTTTCCTCCCTCCCTCCCTCCTTCTCTCCATAACTTTGCCTTTAAAATAAAATAATCTTTTAAAAAATTTTTGACAGTACCAGAGCTGAGGAAGTTTCCTCTGTAATTCTTATCTCATGGTGTTAGGAACCCATGGCACAAACCCCGGTATCACCCTTGCATGCTGCATGGAAACTGGGGGAAGTTCTGTCTGTGCCTTATGGTGCTGGGACTACTGATGTTGATATTACAATCTCTGGAGTAACTTACAGTCACTCTCAGTACCTGGAGAGCTCTATCTGTATTGTTCTGCTTCAGGCAGGTGACTATGACCATCTCAACACAACTAGTTCTCACCCTATGAGACCTAGAAGTAATGACCCCATTGCATCCTGTAGTACCAAGTTGGTGACAATTAATTATGGTTTCCTTAAACTCATTAGAATCTACCTGTTGAAACCCAGGCAGAGCCTGCTTGCATGCCACTTCTCTGGACCCATACCTGCCAGTGCGAAATCTCAAGGATATCTTGTAGTCACCCTATAGAACTGTAGCAGGGTCCCCTTCACATCCCCCAGTTCTGGGAAGAGGGCTTTTGATGTACAATCCGCATCACCACTTTCCTAGAAAGATGCAGGGAAGGTCCCATCTACATCACACAGTCATAGAGCCACAGTTATCAGTTTCAGAAACCCCAGCACCACTCACGCTTTTCCAACAGGATAAGAAGACAGCCCCCTCAGTATCTCTCAACACCAAGGGCAAGTCTCTGGCTATTACAAACCCTAGTGTGACTTCAATGTAGGGACATAGAAAACATTAAGAATCAAGGAAGTATGACACCTCCAAAAGAAAACAGTTCTCCAGAAATAGATCCTGAAGGAAATCTATGAAATGCCTTAGGAATTCAAATAATTATAAGGAAACTCAATGTGATATAAGAGTATACAAATAGACTTTAAAGAAATGAGGAAAACAGATGATATAAAAGAAAAATTCACTAAAGACAGAAATCAGTAAAAAGATCCAAACAGGAACCAGCATTGTGGTATAGTGGGTTAAGTCACCACCATCCTAGATCAGAATGATGGTTTGAGTCCTAGCTGCTCTGCTTGCAATTTACTTCCCACAAATGCACCTGAGAAGATAGTTGATGAGAGCCCAAGTACTTGGCCCCTGCCATCCATGTGGGAGATTTGGATAGAGTTCCAGATCTAATGATGCATCTCAAGGACTTAGAAAAACAAGAACAATCCAAATCCAAAATTAGCAGGAAGTGATAAATATTAAGGATCAGAGCAGAAATAAATTAAACTAAAAATTTAACACAAAAGAACAACAAAACAAAAAGATTGGTTTTGTGAAGATAAACAAAATAAACCTTTTGACAGACTAACAAAGAAAAAAGAGAAAAAATTCAAATATTAGAAATGAAAAAAAGCAAATATTACAACTGATACCAATGAAATAGAAAAGATCATAAGAAACTATTATGAACAACTATAAGCTAACAAATCATAAGACCTCAAAGGAATGGATACATTCCTGGATACATATAACCTATTAAAATTAAATCAGGAAGATACAGAAAATCTAAATAGACCAGTAATGAAGAATGAGATTAAGGCAGCAATTAAAAGTCTCTCATCAAAGAAAAGTCTAGGACCCTGTGGACTTACTATTAAATTCTATAAGACATTTATAGAGGAACTAACTCCAATATTTTTCAAACTATTCCAAAATATTGAATAAGATAGAGCTCTGCCAAACTCTTTTTATGAGGCCAAATCACTCTAATACCAAAACCAAAGTCACAACACCAAAAGAAAACTACAGACCAATTTCTTTGATGAACAGATATAAAAATCTCAACAAAATACTACCAAATTAATCTAACACTACAACAACAAAAAAAATCATGCATCACAGTCAAGCAGGATTTATCCCAGAGATACAAAGGTGGTTCAATATTCACAAATCCGTAAACATCATAAATCACATAAACAGACTGAAGAACAAAAATCACATGATCATCTCAACAGATGTGGAGAAAGCATTTGATAAGATTCAGTATCACAAGAATTGGCAGATGCCAGTGGGTCTGCAACACAAGTTTGGTTCAGGAGTTTCCCAGTTTTAGGAAGCAGTTATTATCATGACAGCCCAAGGGAGCCTGGTCATGAACTGAGGGTAGAACTTCAAATGGGCCACTGAGCTAAGTAGGCCTGGAGGAAACAACAGGGACTGAAGTAACCAGGGCAGTGGCCAGGGAGACTCACTGCATCCAGTCGGTTACTTGGACAAGCAAGTGCCTGAGTACTATGCAAGAGACAGATGAGACCTTGGTATAGAAGCACTGCTGGGTCATTGCCTCAGGTCCCCTGAAACAGATTCCTATGAACCTCTTCATCATTTATACATGGCAGGCAATACTATCTCCATCTTTCCTTTATGATGGTGTGTATGATTGCCTGGTGACCCATTCAAGCACTTATGGCCATTTCAGCCACTTTAAAGATTCTAGGAATTTAAGCCCAGAAAACTTTTCAAGGTTTTGTGTATCTTAATGGGAACTTGATGGGTTTGGAATTAGCTGGTGACAGGTGCCAGTCTATGGGATTACTGCGTACACATGTATCAGAGTTGTTAGCCTTCATTGACCCCCACCCCCACCCCTGAGAGGGAGTTCAGTGATGGAGGGCTGCTTTTGTGAACCTGAATAAGAAGTACCTAGCCTATGTATTTATTTCTCATCGACATCCTTCTTTAAGCTCCTAAGCACACCATTAAAATAATCACTCATGTTGGAAAGAACCAAAAGCTCTCTTCTCCCAGGTGAGATCTCAGAAGGACAATATGCATATTACTATCATCACAAATAAACTATACCACAACTCCTGACTGAAAATAATGCAGAAAACTGTGCATTTCCAGCATAGAGCAAAACAACAAATGTGACCAGAACTCTAAGTGAACTAAAGAACAGCTGCTGCTAAATCAATAAGCATAACAGCATCTCCATTAAATAAGTTAAATGGTTGAAAACAATACTTTTAAAAGGTTGTACAGGTTTGCTTTAAATCTATTAACATCTTAACATTTCTTAACATTTCACTTCTTTTTAACACAAGTTGTGACACAAAAATACTGTTGGAGACACTTGTGGAATAAACTAATGCCCAATTCAAATTATACATGATGAAAAGAGCTAAAAATAAAGACTCAACATCTCTTCATTATAAAAAAAAAAAAAACTCCACTAATTAGCTATAGAAGAAACATATCACAAACTTTTAAAGGCTATATATGACAAACCAACAGCCACTATCATCTAAATGGGGAAAAAGCTGAAAGCATTTCCCCTCAAAACTGGAACATGATATGATATCCACTTCCAACACTCTTATTTCAATATAGTACTGGAAGTATTAACAAGTATTAGCAAACATCGGGGCTGGTACTGTGATGCAGCGGCTTAAAGCCCTAGCCTGAAGCAGGGCTAGCACCCATGGGAGACCAGGAAAAGCACCTGGCTCCTGGCTCCTGCCATCGGATCAGCGCGGTGCGCCGGCCACAGCGCGCCGGCCGCGGTGGCCATTGGAGGGTGAACCAACGGCAAAGGAAGACCTTTCTCTCTGTCTCTCTCTCTCACTGTCCACTCTGCCTGTCAAAAAATAAAAAAAATAAATAAATAAAAAATAAAAAAAGAAAAAAAAGAAAAAAGAAAAAAATAATAAATAAATAAAATAAATCTTTGTTTAAAAAAAGCAAACTTCAAAATCAGAAAGGGGAAAGTCAAAATATTCATGTTTGCAGATGACATGATGTTATACATGGAAAAACCTAAACACTCCACCAAAAACCTTAGAATTGATAAACCAATGGTTACAAAATTAACACACAACAAAATAATATTTTATATAACAATAATGAAGAAATTCCTTTCACAGTAACTACAAAAATCAAATTTTTTAAAATTTCTAAAATGAAAATTATAAAACACTAATAAAAGAAATCATAAATGACACACAAAAAAGAAGATATTCCTTGCTCATGGGTTAGAAAAATACAATTTAATGTCTATACTATCTAAAGCAATCTAGATCAGAGCAGAAATAAATGAAACTAAAAATTTAAAAGAACAACAAAACAAAAAGATGCAATCCCACTCAATTGCAATTTCAATGCAATCCCAATCAAAATAACAGTGACATTCTTTATAGAATTAGAAAAACAATCCTAAAATTCACATGGCACCACAAAAGACTGAAAGAAGCCAAAGTAAATCTGAGCAAAAGAAAATCAACCTGGAGGCATCACAATACCTGATTTCAAAGCATACTACAAAGCTATTATAATTAAAAGAGCATGGTACTGGCATAAAAACTGGCAAACAGATCAACAAAACAGAGAGTCCAAAAATTAATCCACATACATACAGCCAATTGATTTTTTTCAACTTTTATTTAATAAATATAAATTTTCAAAGTGCAACTTCTGAATTATAGCAGCTTTTCCCCACATGACCTCCCTCCCACCCACAAACCATCCCATCTCCCACTCCCTCTCCCATCTCATTCTTTATCAAGATTCATTTTCAATTAACTTTATATACAGAAGATCAACTTAGTATATATTAAGTAAAGATTTCAACAGACTGCACCCACACAGGAACACAAAGTATAGAGTACTGTTTGAGTAGTAGTTTTAGTGTTAATACGCATAGTACAACACATGAAGGACAGAGATCCTACATGGGGAGCAGGTGTACAGTGACTCTCTTTGTTGATTTAACAATTGACACTCTTATTTATGACGTCAGTAATCACCTGAGGCTCTTCTCATGAGATGCCAAGGCTATGGAAGCCCCCTGAGCTCGCCTACTTTGATCTTATTTAGACAAGGCCATAGTCAAAGTGGAATTTCTCTCCTCCCTTCAGAGAAAGGCACCTCCTTCTTTGATGGCCCGTTCTTTCCACTGGGATCTCACTCACAGAGATCTTTCATTTAGTTGTTGTTGTTTGTTTGTTTGTTTGTTTTTTTTGTTTTGTTTTTTGCCACAGTGTCTTGGCTTTCCATGCCTGTGAAACTCTCATGGGCTTTTTAGCCAGATCTGAATGCCTTAGGGCTGATTCTGAGAACAGAGTGCTGTTTAGCGCATTTGCCATTCTATGAGTCTGCTGTGTATCCTGCTTCCCATGTAGGATCATTCTCTCCTTTTTAATTATATCAATTATTCAGCCAATTGATTTTTGACAAAAGTGACCAGAATATACACTGGAGAAAGGATACTCTTCAAAAAATGGTGCTGCCAAACTGGATTTATCTATACATAAGAACAAAATTAGATCCCTACCTCTCACCATATACAAAACTCAAAATGGATCAAAGACCTGAGACTATGAAATTGCTAGAAGAAAATATAAGAGAAACACTTTAAGACACTGGTGTAGGTGATGACTTGGTGGATAAGATACTCAAAGTACAGAAAACAAAACAAAACTAAACAAATGGGATTATATCAAACTCAGAAGCCTCCCCATGGTAAAGGAAATAATCACTAGAATGAAGAGGCCTGACAGAATGGGAGAAAATATTTGCAAGCTACTTATCCAACAAGGGATTAATATCTAGAACATATCAGATAAGAATCAGAGAACTCAGAGGGCTTCCAAAGCCTTGGAAACTCATGACCGGAGCATAGGGAGACTACTGATGCCATAGACAGGAGTGTCAATTGGTAAAGTCAACAACAGGAGTCACTGTGCACTTACTCCTCATGTAGGATCTCTGTCCTTAATGTGCTGTGTATTGAGATTTAATGCTGTAACGAGTACTCAAATAATATATTTCACTTTGTGTTTTCATGGGGGTGCAAACTGTTGAAATCTTTACTTAATGTATACTAAACTGATCCTCTGTAAAAAAAAAAAAAAAAAAAAAAATTATCAACTCCCAACTTGACTTTCACTGGGATGAAACATGACAATAGGTCTGATCTGATTTCATCATCATTTAAAAAAAAATCATCTATTATTTTTCACTTTATGTTTCTGTGTGAGAGCAAACTGCTGAAATCCTTACTTAATGTATACTAAGCTGATCTTCTGTATATTAAGATAATCGAAAATGAATCTTGATGTGAATGGAAGGGGAGAGGGAGTGGGAAAGGGGAGGGTAGTGGGTGGGAGGGACGGTATGTGGGGGAAGCCATTGTAATCCATAAATCGTACTTTGGAAATTTATATTCATTAAATAAAAGTTAAAAAAAAAATATCTAGAACATATCAGCAACTCAAAAACTCAATTAAAAAAACACAACTAATCCAGTTAGGAAATGGGCAAAAGACCTCACTACACAGTTCTTAAAGGAAGAAATACAAATGCTCAACAAATATATGAAAAATGCTCAATATCACCAGCAATCAGGGAAATGCAAATCAAAACCCTTACCTCTGCCAGAACAGCTTTATCTGAAACACAGATATGTGTGAGAATGCTCGTGAGAATGTGGACAAATGGGAATTCTTACACACTGCTGGTGGGAATGTAAATTAAAACAAATATTGTAGAAAACAGTAGATATTTCTTTAAAAACTAGAAACAGACTTGCCATATGATCCAACAATCCTACTACAGGGTATATACACAAAAGACATGAACTCACAATATCAAAGAACAAAGAGATACCTGCCCCATCATGTTTATAGCAGCACTGCTCACAGTCACAAAAATATACAATCGAAGTGTCCAACATTAGACAAATAAAGAAAATGTGGTGTATTTAGATACACACACACACACAAAATGGAGTATCATTCAGCTATAAAAAAAATGAAATTCTATCGTCTGCAGCAAAATGATTGGAGCTGGAGGATAGCATGTTGAAAGAACTGCAGCTCAATAGGCTAATCCTCCGCCTGCGGCGCTGGCACCCCAAGTTCTAGTCCCGGTCGGGGCGCTGGATTCTGTCCTGGTCGCTCCTCTTCCAGTCCAGCTCTCTGCTGTGGCCAGGGAGTGCAGTGGAGAATGGCCCAAGTGCTTGGGCCCTGCACCCGCATGGGAGACCAGGAGGAAGCACTTGGCTCCTGGCTTCGGATCAGTGCGGTGTGCTGGCCGCAGCAGCTATTGGGGGTGAACCAATGGAAAAGGAAGACCTTTCTCTCTCTCTCTCTCACTGTCCACTCTGCCTGGCAAAAAAAAAAAAAAAAAAAAAAAAAAAAAAAAAAAAAAAACAACTAAGCCAAACACAGAAAGATAAATACCACATGTTCTCCTTTATATGTTGGCTAAAATTAAAAGGAAAAAAAAAAAGAAATGCTTGAGTGAATCAGGTACGCTGCAAATACAGTGTTTTGTCAAACTCTACATACTATTATAGTTTTAAAACATTTTATAACTATTTTAAAATTTACTTTGAGTGAAATTGAACATCTTTTAGCTATTGTGTTTAACTGCCTATTTTCCTACTGACTATGGTCTTTTTTTATTTTTTATTTGTTAAACTGTCTATTTAGTAGAGCCAATAAGCCTTTGACTATAATGTAAGTTGAAAATAAACAATTAAAAATATAATTAAAAATACACAGGTTAATATTAAAAACATGGAGTGGGCATATGGTTTAGCAATTAAGATGTCTGCAAGTATTTGGAGAGTGGATCAGCAAATGGGAGCATAAATGTGTTCTCTCTAATTTTCTTTAAAGATTCACTTATTTATTTGAAAGGCAAAGTTATAGAAAGAGAGGGATGGAGAGACACACAAAGCAGTCTTTTATCTGCTGATTCACTTCCCAAAGTGGTCCCAACAGCCAGGGCTGGGCCAGGTCGAAACCAAGAGCTTCTTCTGAGTCTCCCACTTGGGTGCAGGGGCCCAAGCACTTTGGCCATCCTCTGCTGCTTTCCCAGGCACAACAGCAGAAAGCTGGTTTGGAAGTGGAGCAGCCAGGATGCAAACTGGCGCCCATATGCGATGCTGACATTACAGGCAGTGTCTTTATCTGCTCCACCACAACACAGGCCCTTCTATTTTTTTTTTTTTTTTTTAAATGAGAAATATCAGGGCCCGCACTGTGGCGCAGTGGCTTAACACCCTGACCTGAAGCGCCAGCATCCCATATGGGTGCCGGTTCAAGATCCACTGCTCCATTTCCAATCCAGCTCTCTGCTGTGGCCTGGGGAAGCAGTAGAGGATGGCCCAAGCCCCTGCACCCATGTTGGGGGCTGGGAGGAGGCTACTGGCTCCGGGCTTTGGATCGGTGCAGCTCTGGCCATTGCGGCCATCTGGGGAGTGAATCATTGGATGGAAGAACTCTCTCTCTCTCTCTGCCACTCCTCTTTCTGTGTAACTCTGACTTTCAAATAAATAAGTAAATCTTCTTTTAAAAAAATGAGAAGCATGGAAAATATATGCCTTGACAACATTTATCAAAAGATAGCTGAAATCGAAACATTAGTCTATTTCAGAGAAAAGAAAACAGTCAATGATAAGGAGGACTGTGAAAGTCAACAAAGACCTAATGATTCTAAACATTTATGTACCTAATAAAAGAGTTTGAAAATAGCATTAATCAGGCTATTAGCTGTTATTAACGCAGCAGTTAATATGCCACTTGGGACACCAACATTATATATCAAGTGCCTGGCTTCAAATCTGGGCTAGGTTTCCAGTTTCAGCTTCCTGCTGATGCACACACATCCTAGGAGACATTAGATGATGGTTCAAGTATTTGGGTCCTTGCCATTCATGTGGGAGATCCAGACTGAGTCCCCAGCTCCTGGCTTCAGCCTGGATCAGCCCTGGCTATTGTGGGCATTTAGGGAGTAAGCAGACAGAAGCTCTTTCTAATAAAATGAAAATAAATAAGGATTTGTAAAAATAATCTTCCATAAAGTTCAAAGTATGTAAATCACACACGTCCTCTGACAATAGAAATAAATAAGAAATCAAGCAAGATAGTGACTAAGATGTGTCAGCAATTATATTCCCAGAGATTAATTTGAACAGTTATTCACACACCAAGTCACCTTTACAAGAGCTAAGGAAGCCAACTGAGAAGCTATAGTGACTGTTTTATTCATTTATTTTAAAGATTTATTTATGTATTTGAAAGTCAGAGTTACAGAGAGAGAGGGAAAGAGAGAGCTTCCATCCATTGGTTCACTCCCCAAATGGCACAATGGTCAAGGTTAGGTCAGGTCGAGCTGCATATGGGTCTCCCACATGGATGGCAGGGGCCCAAGTACTTGGGCCATCTTCCAGTGCTTTTCACTGGACATCAGCAGGGAGCTGGATCAGAAGTGGAGCAGCGGAACATGAACCAGCTGCCCACTTGGGATGTGGGTATTGCAGGAGGTATTACTTGCTCTGCCAAAACGCCAGCCACAGTGTCTGGTTTTAATATATAATAAGATATACACCAGGTAAGCATTGTGGCACAGCAGGTGGGATCCTATACTGTAGTTCTGGTTTGAGTACTGCCTGCTCTGCTTCAGATCCAGCTCCCCACTAATGTGCCTGAGAAGGCAGTGGGAGATGGCCAAATTGCTTGGGCCTCTGCCACCCACCTGGGAGACTCAGTTGTTATTCCTGTCTCCTGGCTTCAACTTGGCCCAGCCTCAGAAAAATTATAGAAATGACAATCAACTTATTATTATTATTTTTTTTTTTTTGGCAGGCAGAGTTAGACAGTGAGAGAGAAAGAGAGAGAGAAACGTCTTCCTTCCGTTGGTTCACCCCCCAAATGGCCCCCACAGCCGGCGTGCTGTACCCATCTGAAGCCAGGAGCCAGGTGCAGGGGCCCAAGCACTTGGGCCATCCTCCACTGCCTTCCCTGGCCACAGCAGAGAGCTGGACTGGAAAAGGAACAACCGGGAGAGAACCGGCGCCCCAGGCGCTGCAGGCGGAGGATTAGCCTAGTGAGCCGTGGCGCTGGCCAATCAACTTATTTTTGACCAGGGTACGTAAGTAATCCATTGGAGAAAGAGTACTTTTCCTTTTACAAATGGTTCTGGAACAACTGGATATTCATCTGCAAACAAAAGAACCTCAATTCATAACTTTGCACTCTTATAAAAATTAACTTAAATGTATCTTAAACCTAAAGGTAAAATGTAAAGCAATAAAACTTAAAGAAAACAACAGAAAAAAATCTGTGTCCCTACTTCAGATAAAAGTGTGCTAGATACACCACCAAAAGTATCAGCCATGTTAAAAATGATTAAATTATACTTCAATACTAATAGTGTCTGCTATTTATTGGGAGAAAAGATTTTTAAATCACATATCTGAAAAAGGACTTAATCCAAAATATATAAAGAACTCTCAAATCTCAATTATAATAAAACAAAGGATATGATAAACAGGCAAAATTATTTTAAAGAGTATTTCTGAAAGAACATTTATG
The DNA here is from genome assembly GCF_964237555.1 of Oryctolagus cuniculus. Lineage (NCBI taxonomy): Eukaryota > Metazoa > Chordata > Mammalia > Lagomorpha > Leporidae > Oryctolagus > Oryctolagus cuniculus. The sequence goes on from NC_091432.1 coordinate 68,397,375, forward strand.
GATGCCAAATAAATACATTAAAAGCTGCCCAATATGATCAATCGTTAAGAAATTGCCAAGTAACACCAACTTGAGTTACTACCTCCCACGTATTAAAATAAGCTATATTAGAGATTAGTTTGGCAGTTTTCTATAATGTTAAGTACACACAATATGATTCAGTAGCCCATGCTTTGGTACTAAGTAAAGTGAAATGAAAACTCAGGTTCAAACAAAAATCTCAATGTTCAACGTTCTTCAATGTTCAGGGAAGCTTTTTTGTCATCATCATAATCTGGAAGAAGTTCCTGGCTCCTGCCTTCAGATGGGCTCAACTCTGGCCATTGCAGCCATTCGGGGACTGAACCAGCAGATGGAAGACCTCTCTGTTTCTGTTTCTGTTTCTGTTTCTGTTTCTGTTTCTGTTTCTGTTACTGTTTCTGTCTCTCTCTCTCTCTCTCTCTCCTCCTACCTTGCTCTGCAACTCTTTCAAATAAATAAAATAAATCTTAAAAAAAAAGGCTTTGGAGGAATATTTTGGAATAATGCAACTGTCCTATATCTTGATTATGGTATGGTTAAACAACTGAAAATATTTGTCAAATTTTGTAGAAGCACAAATTCTGAGTCAATTGTAGTACATATATATTCTTTTTAAATTTTTTATTTATTAATTGGACAAAGAGACAGAATGATTTTCCAGGGTGCATGTGTGCCTAGAGCTAAAGCTCAAAGCTCAATCTAGGTCTCCCACACAGGTGGCAGGAAACCAATCAACTGAGCCATCACTTCTACCTCTCAGCAAGAAACTGGGGCGAGGAGCTGGAGCTGGATATCAAACCCAGACACAATAATATGGGACACTGGTACCTTAACCAGTAACTTAACCACTGCCAAATGCCCATCCCAGTGCATGTAAATTCTACCCTGAGAGATTTCGTAAAATATGATCTGATGTGGGTCTGGCATTGTGGCACTTGCAACTCTGCCATCCCACATGGGCAACAGTTCGTGTCCCAGATGCTCCACTTCTGATTCAGCTCCCTATATATGCCTAAGAAAGCATCAGAAGTGCTTGGGCCCCTGCCACTCATATGCAAGACCTATATGAAGCTCCTGGCTCCTGGGTTTGGCCTAGGCCAGCCCTGGAAGTTGTGGTCAGCTGGGGAGTGAACAAGCGTATCTCCCCCCCCCCACTCTCTCTTTCTCCCTCTCTCTCTCTGTCCTTCTCTGTTTATCTATCTGTCTCTCTCCCTCTCTCCCTGTAGTTCTTTCAACTAAATAAAATTTTCTTTAAAAAAATAAGGTTTGGGGGCGGTGCTGTGGTGCAGCAAGTAAAGCCACTGCCTGCAGTGCCGGCATCCTATATGGGTACCAGTTCGAGACTTGGCTGCTCCACTTCCAATCCAGCTCTCTTCTATGGCCTGGGAAAGCAATAGAAGATGGCCCAAGTTCTTGGGCCCCTGCACCCATGTGGGAGACCTGGAAGAAGCTTTTGGCTCCTGGCTTCGGATGGGCACAGCTCCGGCCATTGTGGCCATCTGGAGAGTCAACCAGCAGATGGAAGACGACTCTCTCTCTCTCTGCCTCTCTGTGTAACTCTGACTTTCAAATAAAATAAAATAGATCTTTAAAAAAATAAGATTTGATATATGGAACTGACTGAACTGTGAAAAAGCTTTTTGGAGAAAATTATTGTAAATTTTAAACAGGGACTTGATTGACTTAATAAACTGATACTAATTTTAGGTCTGAAAATGGTAATATAGTTGTATAAGAAAATGTTTTTTGGTTAAATGTAATGGTATCAGGGCCAGCACTGTGGTGTAGCAAGTAAAGCCACTGCCTGCAGTGCAGGCATCTCATATGGGCACCAGTTGGAGTCCGGACTGCTCCACTTCTGATCTCCAGCTCCCTGCTAATGAGCCTAGGAAAGCAGTAGAAGATGGCCCAAGTGCTTGGACCCCTGCACCCACGTGAGAGACCCGGAAGAAGCTCCTGGCTTCAGCACAGCTCCAGCCGTTGCGGCCATTTAGGAAGTGAACCAGCATAAAGAAGATTTCTCTCATTCTCTCTCTGCCTCTTCCTCTCTGTAACTCTGCCTTTCAAATAAATAAATAAATCTTCAAAAAGATACAGACTGAATGGATTAAAAAGCAAGACTCATCTATCTACTACCTATAAGAAACATACCTCATTTACAAATATATACACAGACTAGAAGTGAAAGGAAGGAAATGGAAAATGGAAATCAAATCAAAATGGAAATCAAATCAAATCAAATGGAAATCAAAAACAAGAAGGAAATGCCAGCATTGTGGCACAGCAGGTAAAGCTGCCGCCTGTGACACTGACATCCCATATGGGTACTGTTCGTTTCCCAGGGGCTCTGTTTATCACCCAGCTCCTTGGCAATGTGTTTGGTAAAATAGCAGAGGATGGCCCACGTTCTTGGGACCCTGCACCCATGTGGAAGACCTGGAAGAAGTTTCTGGCTCCTGGCTTTAGACCAGCCCAGCTCTAACCATTGCAGTCATTTGGAGAGTGAACCAGAAGACGGAAGATCTCTCACTCTTTGTCTTTCCTCTCTCTGTAACTCTGCCTTTCAAATAATAAAAATTCTTTTAAAAAAATCAGGGGTAGCTATTTGAATATCACACAAAATGGACTTTAAGACAAAAACTATTTAAAAAGACAAAAAAAGGTCATTATGTAACGATTAAGGGATCAACTCAACAGGAAGATATAACTATAGTAAATGTACATGCAGTCAATGCTAGAGCACCCAGATATTTAAAACAAATGCTAATGGATCCAAAGGTAGACATATGCTCCAACAATAACGAGAGACTTCAACACCCCACTCTCATCAATAAACAGATCAACTAGGAAAAAAATCAATAAAGAAACAACAGAGCTAATCTATACTTTTGACCAAATGGACCTTACTGACATCTATAGAACATCTCATCCTACAGTGGCAGAATACATTCTTTTCATCAGCACATGGAAAATTCTCTAGAATAGACCATACGCTAGGCCATAAAACAAGTTTCAAAAAATTCAAAAAAATTGAAATTATATCATGTGTCTTTTCTGACCACAATTTAATGAAGCTGGAAATTAGCAACATAAGAAACTCTAGAGAGGCCGGTGCCTGTGGCATAGTAGGTTAAGCCTCTGCCTGCGGTGCCAGCATCCCATATGGGTGTGGGTTCGTGTGCTGGCTGTTCCACTTCCAATCCAACTCTCTGCTAACGTGCCTGGGGAAAGCAATGGAAAATGGCCCAAGTACTTGGGCCATTATATGAGACCCAGAAGAAGCTATTGGCTCCTGGCTTCAGATCAGCCCAGTTCAGCCATTATGGCCATTTGGGGAGAGAACTAGTGGATGGAAGACCTCTCTCTCCCTCTATCTCTCTCCCTCTCCTTCTCCCTCTTCCTCTCTCTCTCCCTCTCTCTGTAACTCTGCCTCTCAAATACATAAATTTTTTTAAATCTAGAAAATATACATATGGAGACTGAACAATATGCTCCTGAATGAACAGTAAGTCACAGAAGAAATCAAAGAGGAAATTTAAAAATTCCTTGACATAAATGAAGATGACAACACAACATTTCAAAACTTATGGGATATATCAAAAGCATTAAGTTTATAGCAGTTAGTGCCTACATCAAAAATTGGAAAAGTATCAAATAAATGATCTAACGATGCATCTCAAGAATCTAGTAAAACAAGAATAAACCAAACCCAAAATTAGTAAGAGAAAAGAAATAGAGTATAAATAAAATTCAAGTTAAAAAAAAAATTAGAGAAATGAAGAGTTGGTTTTTTCAAAAACTGAACCCAACTGATAAAGCACTAGGCCAATTAACCCAAAAAAGAAGAGAGAACATCCAAATAAATAAAATCAGAGATGAAAAATAAGATGTTACAACTGACATCACTGAAAACAATTATCAGGAATTATTAAAACCAGCAATATGGCAACAAATCAGAAAATCTAGAAGAAATGGATAGCTTCTGGACACATACAAATTAACAAAATTGAGGCAGGAAGACAAGTAACCCCCAAATGGGCCAATAACCAAGACAGAAGTTCAATCAGTAATAAAGTCCCTCCCAACAACAACAACAAAAAGTCTAATACCAGATGGCTTCACTGCTGAATTCTACCAAATTTTTAAAGAACTAATGCCAATTCTTCTCAAACTATTCAAAACAATTGAAAGGGAGGGAATCTTCCCAAACTCCTATGAGGTCAGCATCATTTGAATTTCAAAACCAGAAATAGATGCAACAGAGAAAGAGAACTACAGACCAATATTCCCTAATGAACATTGATGCAAAAATCCTCACAAGATACTAGCTAATAGAATCCAACAATACAGCAAAAAGATTATCCACTCAGACCAAGTGGAATTTGTCCCAGGGATGCAAGGATGGTTCAACATACAAAAATCCATAAATGTGATACATCACATTAACAAGCTGACAAATAAAAACCACATGATTATCTCAACAGATGCAGAGAAAGTATCTGATAAAATATAACATCATTCATGATAAAAAAAAAAAAAAACTTAAGTAAATCGGGTATAGAAGGAACATATCTCAACACAATCAAGGCAATATATGACAGATCCACAGCCAGCATCACACTGAATGAGGAAAATATGGAAACATTTCCAGCAAAATCTAGACCAGACAAGGATGTCCACTTTCATCATTACTATTAAATATAGTTCTGGAAGTCTTAGAGCCAATTGGGCAAGAAAAAGAAATCACAGGGATCGAAATTGTAAAAGGGGAACTCAAATGACCCTATTTGGAAGTAACCTGATCCTATAAATAGGGGAATCAAAAGACTTGACTAAGAGACTATTAGGGCCGGCACCACGGCTCAGTAGGCTAATCCTCCGCCTTGCGGTGCCGGCACACCGGGTTCTAGTCCCGGTCGGGGCACCGGATTCTGTCCCGATTGCCCCTCTTCCAGGCCAGCTCTCCGCTGTGGCCTGGGAGTGCAGTGGAGGATGGCCCAAGTACTTGGGCCCTGCACCCCATGGGAGACCAGGATAAGTACCTGGCTCCTGCCTTCGGATCAGCTAGGTGCGCCGGCTACAGCACGTCAGCTGTGGCAGCCATTGGAGGGTGAACCAACGGCAAAGGAAGACCTTTCTCTCTGTCTCTCTCTCTCACTGTCCACTCTGCCTGTCAAAAAAAAAAAAAGAGAGACTATTAGAACCCATAAGAGAGTCTGGCAAAGTTGCAGGCTATAAAATCAACACATAAAAATCAACAGCATTTGTAACAAACAATGCCATGGCTGAGAAAGAATTTGTAAGATCATTCCATTCATAATAGCTATAATTAAATAACTTATAATAAATTTAATAAAGAATGTGAAAGATCTATACCATGAGTATTATAAAACATTAAGAAAATAAATAGAAGACATTTAAAAAAATGGAAAAACCTTCCATGTTCCTGCATTATAAGAATTAGTGTCGCTCCCCGTCTTCATGGAGGAACGACACAGGACCCTGCGCTGTTCTTTCGTCTGCTCGGCCCTCCCCAGGTTTGCTGCTGGTTCTTCCCAGGTTGGCTACCGACCCTTCCACCTCCGTGGAAGGGCGGTTCCCCCTGCCACATTCCCCACTTCTGCGGGGGAGCGGCACACCACCAGCCGGCTCTCTCGGGGGCTGCACAGGTGTTCCTTCAGATAATGTTCCCCTTAGATGTTCCTGGTACATGCTGTCTCTCTCCTCCCTTATAGTCCTCTTCCGCCAATCCCAACTCGGCTGCCCACACGCCGAGTACGCTGCTCTCCTCCAATCAGGAGCAGGATCAGCTCTTGGAGGTCATCACTCAAGTTGGCAAGAGGCAGCTGCGTAGAAGCTGTTTTCTCCTCTACCAGCGCCATATTGTGGGAGAGCAGATACATAGAATAAGTCTTAATTCCAGTAACTTAGTCTAGTCCGGGTTGCTCCCCACAAATTAGTATCATCAAAACACCTATACTACCCAAAGCAATTTACAGATTCAATGCAATCCAGGGCAAATAACAAGGATATCCTTTTCAGACACAGAAAAAGTAATCCCAAAATTCATATGGAAACACAGGAGACTCCAAATAGCTAAAGTAATCTTAAACAACAAAAACAAAGCTGAGGGATCACAACACCGGGCTTCAAGACATACTACAGGGCAGTTATAATCAAAACAGCCTGGAACTGGCACAAAAATTGACATGTAGACCAATGGAACAGAACAGAGACCCCAGAAATAAATCCATGCATCTACAACCAACACAACGAGCCAAAATCATTACCTGGAGAAAGAACAGTCTTCAACAAATGGTGTTGGGAAAACTTGATCTCCATATGCACAAGCATGAAACAAGACTCCAACCTTACAGTGAATACAAAAACCAACTCAAAATGGATCAAGAATCTAAATCTATGACCTGATATCATCAAATTACTAGAGGAAAACATAAAAAAAAATTCTGTAAGACATTAGCACAGGCAAAGACTTTTAGAATAAGACCCCAGAAACACAGGCAATAAAAGCAAAAATAGATCAATGGATCACATCAAGCTAAGCTTCTATACATCAAAGAAAGCACTCAACAAAGTGAAGAGGCAACCGACAGAATGGAAGAAAATACTTGCAAATTATGCACCTGATATGGCATTAATATCTGAGAGCTATAAAAAACTCAAGAAATTCAACAACAACAAAACAAACATTTCAATTAAGAAATGAGCAGGAGACATAAATAGGCATTTTCCAAAAGATGAAATAAAAATGGCCAACAGACATGAAAAAAATGCTCAGGATAACTAGCCATCAGGGAAATGCAAATAAAAACCATGATGAGGTTTCATCTAACCCCAGTGAGAATGGCTATCATCCAAAAATAAAAAAAAAATGCTGGCAAGAATGTGGAGAAAAAGGTATCCTATTACACTGTTTGTGGAGATGTAAACTAGTATAACCATTATAGAGGACAGTATGGAGATTCCTCAGAAATTTGAAAAATAGATCTACCAAATGACTGAATCATCCCATTCCTGGGAATTTACCCAAATGAAATGAAAGCAATATATCAAAGAGCTATTTGTACCACCATGCTTATAACAGCTCAATTCACAATAGCTAAAATACGGGATCAGCCCAAATATTTATCAACTGATGACTAGACAAAGAAAATGTGGTATATATACACAATGAAATACTGCCCAGCCATAAGAGAATGAAATCTTGTCTTTTGCCACAAAACAGATGTTAACTGGAGACCTTTATGCTTAGTAAAATAAGCCAGTCTCAAAAGACAAAAATCAAATGTTTTCTCTGATATGTGGTAGTTAATATAGAATACAAAAAAAGTATAAGAATGAAATGGCAACTTATGATTAGGTTATTGTTTGTAGCCCTTGTCTATATTACTGTGGAACAGTGGTCTTTCTACTTAAAAAAAGATTTTTATGAGCCGGCGCCGTGGCTCAATAGGCTAATCCTCCACCTTGCGGCGCCGGCACACCGGGTTCTAGTCCCGGTTGGGGCGCCGGATTCTGTCCCGGTTGCCCCTCTTCCAGGCCAGCTCTCTGCTATGGCCAGGGAGTGCAGTGGAGGATGGCCCAGGTGCTTGGGCCCTGCACCCCATGGGAGACCAGGAAAAGCACCTGGATCCTGGCTCCTGCCATCGGATCAGCGCGGTGCGCCGGCTGCAGCGGCGGCCATTGGAGGGTGAACCAACGGCAAAGGAAGACCTTTCTCTCTGTCTCTCTCTCTCACTGTCCACTCTGCCTGTCAAAAAAAAAAAAAGATTTTTATTTTAACATCAGAATTACAGAGAGAGAGGGAGACACACAGAGATCTTCCATCTGCTGGTTCACTCCCCAATGGCTACAATGGTCAGGGCTGTTCAGGCCAAAGCCAGAAGCTTTATTGGGGTCTCCCGTATGGGTTCAGGGGCCCAAGGATTTGGCTCCTTCTCCACTGCTTTCCCAGATACATTAGCATGGAGCTAGATCAGAAGTGGAACAGCTGAGACTTGAACTGGCGCTCATATGGGATGCTGGTCCTGTAGATGGCAGCTTAACCTGCTGAACCACAGGGCCACCCATCTTTCTACTTTTTAGTTGTTGAACATTATAGGTAGTGGTGCATTAAGCCTGTTATTACAAAGTAAATTGAAAGTATGTAGGCTGGCGCCACGGCTCAATAGGCTAATCCTCCGCCTGCGGCACCAGCACTCCGGGTTCTAGTCCCGGTTGGGGTGCCGGATTCTGTCCCAGTTGCTCCTCTTCCAGTCCAGCTCTCTGCTGCGGCCCAGGAGTGCGGTGGAGGATGGCCCAGATCTTTGGGCCTGGCACCCACATGGGAGACCAGGAGGAAGCACCTGGCTGCTGGCTTTGGATCAGCGCAACATGCCGGCCACAATGCACTGGCCGTAGCAGCCACTTGGGGGGTGAATCAATGGAAAAAGGAAGACCTTTCTCTCTCTCTCACTAACTGCCTGTCAAGAAAGAAAGAAAGGAAGAAAGGAAGAAAGAAAGAATGTTAGTGAAAAAATTAAACAAAAAAATAAGAAAGGAGGGGGGCCATAGTTGTGGCATAACAGGTTAAACTGCTGCCTGAGACACCAGCATCCCACATAGGTGCCAGTTTGGGCCCTGGCTGCTCCACCTCTGACCCAGCTCCTGACTAGCATGCTTGGAAAAGTGACAGAGAATGGCCCAAGTGCTTGGGCCCCTGCATTCACATGGGACCAGGATAAAGTTCCTGGCTTTGGCCTGGCTCAGCCCCTGCCATTGCAGCCATTTGGGGGTGTGAACCACTGGATGAAGGATCTCTCTATCTCTAACTCTCCCCCTCTCTCTCTGTAACTCTGCTTTCAAGTAAATAATAAATCTTTAAAAAAAGGGGGGGGGGGAGGAGACAGGACCGGGGTAGGGAAGTATGATTCTTAGTATTCTATCTATGAAATACATGAAATATATTCTCTTTATATTAATAAAAATTTAAAATTCTAAAAATAAAAGGATGAGAACACCATTCAACAGGAAAGAATAGTGTCTTCGATATGGGACAACTTGATATCACCCGGTAAAGAAGTTGAACCCTTAAGCCATATACAAAAATTAACTCAAAACAATCACAGTCTTACTTAGAAGAGCTGAATCCATAAAACTCTTAAAGGTAAAGATAAGAGTAAAAATTCTCATGATCTTAAATTTGGCAATATGTACATCACCAAAAATACAATCAACAAAAGAAAAATACATAAATTGGACTTCATCAAAATTCAAAAATTTTGTGCTTCAAAGGATACTATATGCAAAGTAAAACCATGATCTATAACATGAGAGAAAAATATTAGAAAACTCATACACAGCTAGTCCACAATTTACAATGGTTTGTCTTAACAATTTTGAGTTTGATGATGAAAAAGCAATACTCATTTAGTAGAAATCATGCTTCAAATTTTGATTTTTATATCTTAAATAAATTCTATGGGATACTCAATACTTTATTATAAAACAGGCTTTGTGTTAGATGATTTTGCCCAACTACCATAGGATAATGTAAGTGTTCTGACCAAATTTAAAACAGACAATGCAAAGCTATGATGTTCAGTAGATGTAGTAAGTTCAGTTTCAACATATAATATTTTAAATTTAGGATGGGTTTATCATGACCTAACACACTCGTAAGTCAAGGAACATCTGTACTCCATACAAGTGTAGGATCCAGAATATATAAAGAAACTCTTAAAATTTAACAACAAAAGACAAACAACCCAACTGAAAACACAGCTCAAGTAAAAGGAGCAAGGGATTTTTGGTAGACATTCCTCCTATGAAGACATAGATATGGCCAACAAGCATGGAAAGATGTTCAACATTACTAGTCATTAGGAAAATGTGAATAAAAACCACAGTGAGTTATGACTCATTAAAGATGTCTATAAATATTTTTAAAAGTATGGTAAGTATTGGTGAGGACGTAAAGAAACTGGAACCCTCATATTTAACTGACAAAAGAAAATGGTAGAACTAGTGTGAGAAAGCTTGAGTTTCTCAAAAACCTGAATATTAGAATTATCATGATGTAGGACCGGTGCTGTGGCATAGTAGGTAAAGCCACTGCCTGCAGTGCCAGCATCCCATATGGGTGCCAGTTCAAGTCTCAGTGCTGTAGAAGATGGCCTAAGTGCTTGGGCCTATGCACTCGTGTGGGGGACCTAGAAGAAGCTTCTGGCTCCTGGATTTAGATCGGCACAGCTTCAGCGGTTGCAGCCATCTGGGGAGTGAACCAGCAGATGGAAGACCTCTCTCTCTCTCTCTGCCTCTCTGTGACTCTGCTTTTCAAATAAATAAATAAATCTTTATTAAAAAAACTCATACATGCATATTCATAGCAGCACTATTCGCCATACCAAAAATGTAGAAGTAATCCAAATGCCCATCAAGCAATGAATGGATAAACCAAATACAGCATACCCACACAATGAAATATTATTCACTTGTAAAGTATTGATACCTACTACAAAACGGATAAACCTTGAAAACATCAGGTAAATTGAAAGAAGCCATACACAAAAGGCAGAGATATTGTGATCTAATTTATATGAAATATCTATAATAAGTGAACTCACAGAAATAGAAAGTAGACTAGCAGTTGCTAGGAACTGAGGGGAAGGAAGAATAAGGAGCAATTGCTTCGTGGATATGGGATTTCCTTTTGCAGTGATGAAAATGTTCTGGACCTAGATGTAGGGATGGTTGCACTTGCTTGTGAATATACTAAATGCCATCAAAATGGGTTCAAATGATGAATTCTGTGTTATATGAATTGTATCAAAATTTTAAATTATATAATGAAAAGTATTTTATTACCCATATTTGTTTTTGGCTAATATTTTTAAGAGGCTGCAATCAAAAAGGCAGACAAGAAGGAAGGAAAAAGGTAAAGTAGGGAAGAGAGGGAGCATCCATGATCACTGAAAGACCTACCAGAGCTGGGTAATTATACAAGCAACCTGGAGGACTGACAAGCCTAGGTAAGAGCAAGAGCCTTAGCGAGAGTGGAAGCCATTGAATACAGAGATGGGATTCTACGAACAACTAAGAACCTTGCTACTTGTTACATATGTGGTCCTAAGTTGGGAAAATAAGAAGGTAAAAATGGAAAAAAATAGAACAAAGATGAAGGAGAGAAAAATAAAGGAGGGACAGGAAGAAAGAGAAGTAGGAGAGAAGAAAAAGAAAAGGAAAACCAATGAGTATATAAATTCTGCCAGACCATTCAAGAGAAACAGAAAAATAAGAGAAGGGAGAGATAACTAAAAAGATAGGTAAATTTAAAAGGAAAGAAGAAGAATGAGAAGAAAAAGGAAGGAAAATGAGAAAGGGAGAACAAAACAGAAAACATTTTCTAGGCATACACTATGGAACAGAGACTGTGCAAGGCATTTTTTTAAACTTTTATTTAATGAATATAAATTTCCAAAGTACAGCTTATGGATTACAATGGCTTCCCCCTCATAACTTCCCTCCCACCCGCAACCCTCCCCTTTCCCGCTCCCTCTCCCATTCCATTCACATCAAGATTCATTTTCAATTCTCTTTATATACAGAAGATCAGTTTAGCATATATTAAGTAAAGATTTCAACAGTTTGCACCCACATAGAAACACAAAGTGAAAAATACTGTTTGAGTACTCGTTATAGCATTAAATCACAATGTACAGCACATTAAGGACAGAGATCCTACATGAGGAGTAAGTGCACAGTGACTCCTGTTGTTGACTTAACAAATTGACACTTTTGTTTATGGCATCAGTAATCACCCTAGGCTCTTGTCATGAGTTGCCAGGCTATGGAAGCCTTTTGAGTTCACCGACTCCGATCATATTTAGACAAGGTCGTAGTCAAAGTGGAAGTTCTCTCCTCCCTTCAGAGAGAGGTACCTCCTTCTTTGATGACCT